>NC_061514.1:61642108-61889966 GCF_022539505.1 Lolium rigidum | reverse complement strand
TCCATTACATCATTCTTACAATGATATAACATTGTTATTAATAACATCCAATGTTCATGATTATGAAACTAATCATCCATTAATCAACAAGCTAGTTTAAGAGGCATACTAGGGACTTCTTTGTTGTCTACATATCACATATGTACTAATGTTTCAGTTAATACAATTATAGCATGATATATAAACATATATCATAAACACAAAGATATAAATAATAACCACTTTATTATTGCCTCTAGGGCATATCTCCTTGACAACTATGGAAGCAGAACTCACAGCATTAGACACAGCCACTGTTGAAGCAGAGTGGCTTCGTGAGCTCTTGATGGACTTACCTGTGGTTGAGAAACCAATACCCGCTATTCCTATGAACTGTGATAATCAAACCGTGATCGTCAAAGTAAACAGTTCTAAGGATAATATGAAGTCATCAAGGCATGTGAAGAGGAGACTGAAAACTGTCAGGAAAATGAGAAACTCCGGTGTTATAGCGTTGGATTATATCCATACGTCTAGAAACCTGGCAGACCCTTTCACAAAGGGACTATCACGAAATGTGATAGAAAATGCATCGAGGGAGATGGGTATGGGACCCACACTATGAGCTGCCCACGGTGGTAACCCACTTTATGTGATCGGAGATCCCGTGAATTAGAGCTAGGAGACAAGCTGTTCGTCAGCTGGGAGGAGAGTATATATCCCTATAGCAATTTTACCACTCCGTAGGATGCAATACTCTCCTAATCTACATGACATGTTGATAATTATCTTAATGTGTCCTAAGTGGCTTATTTTAGCAGAGATGTTATCTTGCAGAACATCTTTTGAAGAACACACATATATGAGTCTGATTGTTAAACGTCGTAATCTATGAGAGTTGGGTGCTCTCTAGTAAACTCATGAAAAGCCCTGGAGTATGACGTATAAGCTCCAAACCGCGAGGAAGCCTCGCGGCAGCCTAGTATCGGTCTAGGCTTTGTATGAAGCTAGAGCGCAGAAAACTTGTAGTTCAAGGCATAGTCCACTATCCAAGTTGCAATCTAGTGTAATATGAAGCTTTAAGTGGAAGTTCAACATAACAGTCTCCACGACATACCGGTATATAAAACAATGTTCTGGAAACTTATTGATGAGTGCCATTGAGAGTTTGTGGGGAATTGCTGGAATTTTGGGCATTTGGCCTTTGGTCCATGGCCCATTATCAAATTCTGAAACTCACATGGCCCATTTCAATAATCAGTGGCTGCACTAGTGGGGGCTGAAGTTTAGTCCCACATTGCTAGTTAGGAGGGAGTTGGAGTGGTATATAAGGTGGGCTGTTCTAGTCCTAGTGAGTGAGTGAGAAGAGAGAGAGCCCTCGCGCACTCCTCCTCCTCCGCCGCCCGCCTCGCCTCGCCTCGACACATCACGACACGCCGCGGTTTGCGGGAATCTCGCCGAGCCGAGCTTATCTTTTTGCTGTTTGGGAAATTAATTGTGTAATCAATTTTGAGTCATTAACGGACGCGTTACTCAGCCGTTTTACCTTCCGGTTTTTCTGGATCGTGGCTGTGCCGACTCGGACATGGGCTGCGCCCCACGACCTTCCCGAACCGCACTATATAAGACCCTGCGCAACCCTAGCCGCCGGAACGAGACACATACGCGACTACATGTTTCCAGTTCATTGCGCCGCCGCCTTCGTCTTCCTCATCCCGTCCGTCAGCGTGCACCGACTGCCGGGACAGTAGGCCTCCGGAACCCTGCCTCTCGTGAACCTGTACGGGTGAGGGGCAATCAGGTTTTTGGGGAGCACTCCGGCGCGACTACTGGCATCACGACGTCGTCATCGGACGACGAGTTCCTCCACACCGACAACTTCTTCCTGGACCTCAGCGACTTCTTCGGCAACCTCAACATGGGCGACAACGACGCTGCTGCAAAGTATGTGATCTTGTCGTTTCTCTTTGTTATCACCGGATTTTGGCTAAATCAGGAGGTGGGCCGCGATCAAGATGGGCTTGGAAGATTATACATGGAAAATCTACGAAGCGGCCTTACACGGAGAATTTGGGCTAAGTTGCCCGTGTATCGTTAATTGTGATAGGTTGTATCTAGATTAAAAGTTAGAGTTTATCTCGTGCACGGTTTAGTGCACGCCTTTAGAAAGTCCGCCGGACTATAAATATGTACCTAGGGTTTATGGAATAAACAACAACTCACGTTCAACCCCAAAACAAACCAATCTCGGCGCATCGCCAACTCCTTCGTCTCGAGGGTTTCTATCGGTAGCGACATGCTGCCTAGATCGCATCTTGCGATCTAGGCAGCACAAGCCCCACGTTGTTCATGCGTTGCTCGTATCGAAGCGCTTTTGATGGCGAGCAACGTAGTTATCATTAGATGTGTTAGGGTTAGCATTGTTCTTCGTTTAAGCATGCTTACGTAGTGCAACCCTTGCATATCTAGCCGCCCTCACGCCTATCTTAGGCGTGGGGGCGGCACCCCGCTTGGTCATTATTTAGTAGATCTGATCCGTTACGATTGCTCCTTGTTTCTGCAAGGATTAGTTTAATATCTGCAATAGTTAGGCCTTACAAAGGGGGGGAGGATCCAGTGGCACGTAGGGTGGCGTTCGCAAGTCCTAAACGGGATGTTCCGAGGATCAACTTCATGTTGGTTTTTTGGCCTTGTTTAGGATTGGCTTACGAGCACCGTGCGTGGCCGCGAGGCCCAACCTGGAGTAGGATGATCCGATTATGCGGTGAAAACCCTAAATCGTCGTAGATCTCATTAGCTTCATCTTGATCAAGCAGGACCACCAAGTATTCGTGCACCCCGTACGAATCATGGGTGGATCGGCTCTTTGAGCCGATCCACAGGATAACCTGAGAGCCGATCGAGGCTCGTATTTAATGTTTACATGTGTGCCCTCCGGAAACTAAGCGAGGCATCACCATCACCTTCCTGACCAGGTATAGGTCAGGTGGCACGCCCTTGCACTTCGCAACGCCGCGTGTGACCAGGAGAGCATTCCGGGCCGTCGCTCGGAGGGGTCTCAGCCGACCGCAGCTCTAGGCTCTTCCCGGCTCTACGGTGTTGACAAGGCCGCTGCCCGCCGGTGGGTTTTGGCAGTCAACACATTCCGGCACGCCCGGTGGGACAATCGTCTACATCAACCACATCGCCATCTACATCCGAGATGGCGGCGGACGGCACGCCGGTCACCTACGGGGATCCGCCCGACGACCTCAAGAAGCAATACAACGAGATCAAGGCCACCCTCGAAGCCGACCTCATCGGCTCTTTTCGCAGAACCCGTTCCCATGGCATCGGATGGAAGGGATTCTCACCGCAAGGTGCGCTCGATGGGATAGACCTCTCTACCCCGTCGGAGGAACGCACCGGGGTCCGGCGGCAGAGATCAACTACCCGGTGGCTCACTCGCTACACCGCCACTCGAGAACTTGGTCAACGTGTTGGAGCGTGTCGCTCGCGCGTGATCTAGGAGATCATGAGCCACCGTACTCGCCGTCGGGACCAGCTCTCGGGACTCATCAAGGAGAATTTCCACTCCGGTCCCGTCCACCGCTGCCATATGCGTTGGCAGCACTCGCCGAAGTGCCAACTACACCGGCATTCCTCGTCTACAGGATTGGTGGCGACCCTAGTGACTACCGGTTCTTAATGGAGGCGCCTAAGGAGATCCCTCATGGATACGCGTGCATGTATGTGCCGGATTGTGGTGATTGGGCACTCACAAACCAGGCCACCACATCGGGGACTCCGGCGAACACAGGAGGAACGTCGGCGACAGAGCGTGAGAAGCGTACGTGGCTAACTAAATGCGCCACACCGACGAAACTCCCGGGTCCAGCTCTCCGCAGCTGGCTCGTAGCCGGAAAAGCAAACATGGCTGGCCAAGTACGCCACCCCGGCGAATCTTCGAGTGCAACTCCTACGGCCAGCACGACGGATCGGATCGACACCATACCGAGAGACCAGTTCGGCATAATGCCGAAGAGAAGGGCAGTTGGCTATTCCAAGCCGTACCCCGACGATTACGAGATGATCCCGTCGCCACCTAAATATCGGCTCCCCGACTTCTCCAAGTTCGGTGGATCGGATGGCTCCAGCTCCATCGAGCACGTCGCCCGATATTTGGCTCAACTAGGACCGGCTTCAGTTGTCGGATCAACTACGCGTGAGGCTCTTTTCACAGTCCCTCACGGGATCGGCTTTTGGATGGTACACCTCTTTGCCAGCAGAACTCCATCCGAGCCTTGGAAGCAATTGGAAGAACAGTTCCATATGCAATACCATTCGAAGCTTCCGAATCTGGCATTGCCGATCTAGCACAACTACGTCGAAGCGCGGGGAAACGGTGACGAATCACATCCAGCCGCTTCGAGAATCTTAGGAACCGATGTTATTCGGTTCGTATAACCGAAAGGAAGCAGTCGAGTTGGCGTAGCGGGCCTTGCAACACCGCTCAAGGACATGGCCTCCCAAGCAGATTATCCTCGCCGGCGCACATGGTTCGAAACTATCAGCATATGAACAGCGCCACCCCGACTCCGTACCAAGACAAGTTCAAGCGTGCAGTAGTCATGGTCGGGACGAGAGGAAGATGAGGTGCTCCGCGGGAGACCAAGAGATAGCGAGTGGCTGAGTGGACCCGTGGGGGAACCCCGTGGCCTCGCAAATGGGTAAAGCCACCAGGGCCGCCCGTGGGATTTGATTTTGATGTGACCAAGACCGAGCAAATCTTCGACCTCCTCGCTCAAGGAGAAACAAGCTTGACGGTTCTCGAAGGTCTCAAGTTCCCCACGGCAAAGGAGCTAAACGGAAAGCCATACCGCAAATTCCACAATTCGCTTTCCCATGCCACCAACGACTCGCCGGGTGTGGCGTCGGCACATCCAAGCGGCGATAGAGAAGGGGCGGTTAATTTTCAACCGCACGCCATGAAGGTCGACACCCAACCCTTCCCCGCCGTTAACATGGTGGAAATCACCTACCCTGAAGGTTGCCAGCCGGGTCCCTCGTTCAGCATCAACATGGTAGGGCCTGGAAACCACCCTGGCAAAGATGGAGATGAGGGCAGCTGCTCTCATAGCAAGGATACAGAGGAGGCCGCTCCACGCGATCGGCTCCGTCATGATGGCAAGCGCTACGTCACAGAGGGAGAAGTGAATAATATAAGATATCAGCGACCCCTCTCTGATCACCTCCTCAACAAATATGTGAGTCAGTATGACCAACGCCGACGGTCCGATTGCGATGATAGAGGAGATCGTCTGGCTGGAGAAGCCAGAAGATATCGTCGGCACGATCGCGATGAGGAGGAACATGAGCGCTGTGCCACAGACAAGTCAAGGGAGCAAGATGACAACGCCAGACACTGGGACTGCCCTTTCTTCAGACACTGCTGGGATTCAGGAATGAGCCGATTGCCCACAATCGGCAATTGCCCAGAATGCAACCAGAAGAAGAAGGAGGCAGCCAACGTATCCGTGTTCGAGCGCCTAGGGCCTCTCCCACCACAAAGCAAACGCGCCGAGTCACCTCGTTGGGCGTAACTTGAGGATTCGAAGACGAGGGACAAGAAGTGGAAGAAGACAGTACCACCGGCCAAGGTGGTGCCCCGACGGACTTAGCCGTTCCCAAAAGCGCAGGGTTCAGCCGATTGCGCGGCCCGGAGGAGGCCGAGAGGTTATACCTGCATACGCTAAGGAAGGCACGGCCCGATCCGGCTGCGAAGGTTCAGCGAACCCTGGATGAAGAGGGTCGTCCCCGAAAAATGGAGTGGCGCCCCAAACCGAGGAAAGCCGATGATGAAACATCGGCTGGCACAAACATGGTACTCGTCTTGCCAACAGAGCGTAGTACTCCACGACTGTACGGTGCACTCAAGGTGGACAGCAAGCGCATCAAATCAGAGGTTGGGTTGGTTTTATCCAGCCTAACCGAATAGCAAGATGAAACCAATGAGCAAATCAGGCAAGGCTGGTCCTTGTGATCGGCCCCAAAATTTATGAAGGGAGTTTACAAAAACCTTCAACGAGCAAGCAATGTGGAGGCCGATTCCAGCAATCGGCCAAAATTATCCTCACCCACCATTCTGCCTGGTTTCAAACATGTTGTCCAACAGAGCCGATACCATCAATTCTCTTGACAGAATCGGCTCGGGGGGGCACCCAGGTGTATGAAAGTACGAGGATATGCGACGGAAGCATCTCATCTTCTGGTGATAGGTATTGGAATAAGGGGGCCGATGCACTAGTCGGCCGTAAAAAAAAATCTGAAAAATTCGAAATTTTTCGAGCACAGCCGATGCAGCAGGCATCGACTTAAGGATATAACAGCCGATGCATGGCCATCGACTCAAGAGAAATAAGAGCTCGGATCTTCCCTTCAGGAACAAGGCCAAGAGCAGTCTGGACGTGCCGATCCACCAAAGGAAAAGAGCCGATCTAACTGGCAAGGCGCCGGAAGAAACTCGGGGGGCAACTCACCCTGAAGGTTCTCTGCTTTGGAAAGCCGATTTTGTTGAAATCGGCTAACTCTCCATAGGCGGTACATTCGGTTGATCCGTTACTGTTCTCGCTTCGATTCAGACTCGGGGGGCAGCTGGCCTGGTGGCTGCTCTGTTTTTGGAAAACCGATGGGAGGCGCATCGACGGGCCCTACATTATGATCTCCTCTGAATCAGGATAAGGGGCCGTCGGTTTTTGTTTGGACCGTCCTGTCGCTGCAAGAGAAGGAGAGGGACTAGATTCTCAAAATAGCCGATGGGTAGCCATCGGCTAAGGGATTGCGAAAATTATGGTCGATACCAAATCGCAGCTCGAAATTGAGAAGTTCTTGGCCTACGGGCTGATCGACATGAAAGTCCGGCTTCATGGGCATCCAAAAGAGGAAAAAATCGATACATTGCTATCGGTCTTGGCATGGCCGGCGGAAGGAGTGAAATTGGAGCGATTAAAGGATGAATGAAAAGAACAATTTCATTAATGCCAAGGAGCGGCTTTACAAGAAGGAGCCGATGGCTCTCAAAAGGGGGATCTGGTGCCTAGTGCACTGCTGCTACTGGTCCTATACTACTAGTCGTCGCTGTCCTCGTCATCGCCTCCCTCGACGTCGTCGGCGCTGCTCCCAGGGAGCTCCTCGTCGCTGCTGCCCCAGCCCTTGGCCGGAGCCTCTTCCCCCTCGTCATCATCATCATCCTCGATGTCCGCCCAGGAACGGAAGCGTTTGGTTGGCGGGTACCCGGCGGAAGAGGAAGATTCATCTTCCTCCTCCTCTTCTTCATCTTCGTCGTCATCTTCATCCTCGCTGTCCGCCCACGTGCGGGAGCGCTTCTTTGGAGGGAGCTTGGCGAAGGGGAAGGTCTTGGCCTTCGCTACTTCTCCTTCTTTTTTCTCGTTATCAGAGGAGAGGGGGTTCACCTCGGAATGAGGCTTGTCCTCGTCCTTCTTCGGCGAGAATGGGGGGAAGAGGTTTGAGAAGGAGGAGGAAGAGGAAGACATAGTTGGGGGAGAAGAGGGTTTTTTGGTTGCCGATGGCTGGAGCAGAGGAAGGGGATGAAGAAAGCTAATCGATCGGCACAGTTAAATAATGAGGAGCCTGGTGGAAATTTATTGTCATTACAGTTTCCAAGGAAATGACGCTAGAGCTATCGAATTTTGCAGAGAAGCTGAGAAGACGGGGCGTAATGATAACGGATACTGCAACAGCCCTACTCTGCCATGACATGACCCGACGAGAGAAGAGTATAATGATTTTGGAAATATCATTTCCAAAACCAGGGGGGCATGTGTTATCACCGGATTTTGGCTAAATCAGGAGGTGGGCCGCGATCAAGATGGGCTTGGAAGATTATACATGGAAAATCTACGAAGCGGCCTTACACGGAGAATTTGGGCTAAGTTGCCCGTGTATCGTTAATTGTGATAGGTTGTATCTAGATTAAAAGTTAGAGTTTATCTCGTGCACGGTTTAGTGCACGCCCTTTAGAAAGTCCGCTGGACTATAAATATGTACCTAGGGTTTATGGAATAAACAACAACTCACGTTCAACCCCAAAACAAACCAATCTCGGCGCATCGCCAACTCCTTCGTCTCGAGGGTTTCTATCGTGTAGCGACATGTCGCCTAGATCGCATCTTGCGATCTAGGCAGCACAAGCCCCACGTTGTTCATGCGTTGCTCGTACCGAAGCGCTTTTGATGGCGAGCAACGTAGTTATCATTAGATGTGTTAGGGTTAGCATTGTTCTTCGTTTAAGCATGCTTACGTAGTGCAACCCTTGCATATCTAGCCGCCCTCACGCCTATCTTAGGCGTGGGGGCGGCACCCCGCTTGGTCATTATTTAGTAGATCTGATCCGTTACGATTGCTCCTTGTTTCGCAAGGATTAGTTTAATATCCGCAATAGTTAGGCCTTACAAAGGTGGAGGATCCAGTGGCACGTAGGGTGGCGTTCGCAAGTCCTAAACGGGATGTTCCGAGGATCAACTTCATGTTGGTTTTTTGGCCTTGTTTAGGATCGGCTTACGAGCACCGTGCGTGGCCGCGAGGCCCAACTCCGGAGTAGGATGATCCGATTATGCGGTGAAAACCCTAAATCGTCGTAGATCTCATTAGCTTCATCTTGATCAAGCAGGACCACCAAGTATTCGTGCACCCCGTACGAATCATGGGTGGATCGGCTCTTTGAGCCGATCCACAGGATAACCCGAGAGCCGATCGAGGCTCGTATTTAATGTTTACATGTGTGCCCCGGCAGAAACTAAGCGAGGCATCACCATCACCTTCCCGGCCGGTATAGGTCGTGGCACGCCCTTGCACTTCGCAACGCCGCGTGTGACCAGGAGAGCATTGCGGGCCGTCGCTCGGAGGGGTCTCAGCCAGCCGCAGCTCTAGGCTCTTCCCGGCTCTACGGTGTTGACAAGGCCGCTGCCCGCCGGTGGGTTTTGGCAGTCAACACTCTTTCAGTTTCTGTTAGAGTTTCTTCTTCTAGTTTGTGTGGTAGATGCAATCAGTTTATCTTGTTTAGATGTGATATGTTCAACTATCTTACTAGTCTGCATGATTAGTTTATTTGTTATTTTCGTAGTCATGGTTTATCAATTACTTGTACGGATTATTTCATATGGATATTTGCTTATATATTCAACAGTCTTGTCACTATCATCCATGCAATATTTGAGTTGTATCTTTTTTCCTTTTGTTTGGCATTTTTTTGTTGCTTTCTAGCTTTTCTTGTGTGTGAACTTTTGTATGGTTGTTGCTTTTTTTGTAGAGCTGGGCGAGAGCCTATTCTAGGAAAGTATTATTCTAGTGTGTGTGAACTTTTGTATGGTCGTTGCTTTATAAAGCGGAACGCCAGCCTATTCCAGGAAAGTATTATTCTGCTACGTGCATCGAAGGTGCATTTCCAGGGGCCACATTTCGCAGGGACAGGGTTAATGGAAGACGGTGAGGTTAAAACGAGCTTTACTTAACAATGTTTCCCTATTAAAATTTCTCCCAGTTGCGACTTGCGAGCTCTTGCCTGTAAGCTTCCGAGAAGCGCTCCAAGAATGAAATCCCGAGCTGTGCTCTGCCGGAAAAATAGATCTTGGTTTATTTATCTGAGCATATTGCATCTTTACTTTTTCTCGGTGGGGCAACCGTCCAATACTCCAATTAACAATAGAAACTCGTTCACGGCCAACAATTTCCGTCAGTAATAAGAAACTGATGAAGCTGAAGGCATCATTGGTTGCTTCTGGACTTTCTGAGAATCCCTGCCCTGCTTCTCCAAGATCGAACAGAGCCGTTGGTTGGTTTGTCTGCTTTTTGTACACAGTACTTAGCAGGCAACGGCCATGAAATTTTCAGAACACGCAACGGGAATTCTGTTCTTGCCAGGAGCTAAATAATTGCCACTTTTAATGCTGCCGAAAATAGCTGTGCCAACACAATCATATGTTTCGGTTGTGGTAGTAATGACGCGGAATCATTGGGGCATGGAACAACAAGAACAATAACAGGTGAGGAACTTGATGAGGAACTTGAGAGAACTTTTGTTATGCCTCTCACTTCTTTCATATTCATATCGACAGGTTGTTATACACCTTGGACGACACAGGAAAGCGGCACCGGTTGCACGCACACACTCTTTTCAGTTACGAGCAACCGAGCAGAAGGAACAAAAACCCAGTGGTAATTCACAAACAAAATTAACTCTTCGTCTCCATCTTCGGAGATCAAAAGACGCAGCCGATCGATTTGCTGCTCCCCTCGTCTCGCCATGCCGTCGAACGGACGATCCAGCCGTGCTCTCGGCTGGATCTGGAGTGTCCGACTCGTCAAGCTTTTGTAGTTTTGTTCTTGAACATACTGCTGCTAAAAATCCTACGTTTGGTTGCCGGAAAACTGCTACCACGCCCACACCGGGATCCTCTGGGGGCTCTGCTTCTGCTGCTGTCGCTGCCGCTGCTGCTCCTCCGCCCGCCCCGTCTGCTTCGACCGCTTCTCGCTCGCCTCGTCGATCTCGATCTGCTCCTGCCTGCACTCCTCGCTACAGAAGGGCATGTCGCCTCTGCAATACAAAAGAAGCAAATCGCAATTAGAAACTATTCTTTGGCGAAGGTAGTTCAGACTTGAGACTGAAGAGGACATATAGATCAGGGTACCAGGTTGGTAGTGCGTATTCACCTGTACATGAAGATGTCTCTGTTCCCGGCGAGGAGCTTCCGGCAGCTGAAGCAGATGTCCAGGTAGTGGTGGTGGCCGAGGAGCTCGTCGGCGTCGTCGCAGGGGTCGCAGAATAGGCGGCCAGGCTTCCGCGGCGAGGATGCCGGCTTCACGGGCGAGACGGAGTGGCTGAGGCAGCCGGCTTCGAGGTCGCCGTAGACTTCCATATGGAGATCGATGGGCTGGCTTCTTCGGCAAATTGGTAATGCTTTCTCTTCTTGTTTTTCAGCTGGGAGAGAACAAAACGGAGGAGTGGTGGAGGAGGAGCGTGGAGAAGAGACCCCCTTATATTTCGGAGGGAGGGACGGAGGGAGTGGGGTACTTTTCCGTTTTGGTCCTCCATGTTCAATGAAATTCAGTGTATCACCAAATTGTTAAGCACAATGGCCCATATGTATTTGGATGTTCAGTTTTCTAAACCCTGTGTATGTTGTAGTTATTAGGAAAAGCCCCAGTTGAACCTGGGTGCACGTGAACTCAGGTTGGAAATGCATTTTCGAAATGTAAAAAAATTCTGAAATAAAAATATCGGGGTACGTATGCATGTTTCATGTATGCGTAGAAAGTTTTCGCGGAGAAACCATTTTTTTTATTTCAGAATCTAAAAAAGACAAAATACGTAACATATATACTACTATATAGCCCTGTAAAATTTCACTTTTTTGCCGAGGCAAAATAAAATGTTTTTTTCGGAACGAAACTCATGTCCAGGGCACATGTTTGAGATCATCTTTGCAATCATTTTGTGTTTCAATTTTTGAAACATGTTTTGACATCACAAACCCACTTTTGAAAAAGTGGGTTCACATACACCCAAGTTCACAAAAGCCGGTCTCGTAGTTATTAGCGAAATAAACAACGAAGTTGGCGTTGTTATTTTTGTGTGCCTGGTTAGCCGTGAAACATTTTTGGCAAAAAAACGTTGTCGATGTTCCGAACTCCCCAAAATGATCCTATTTACATTCTACGGAAATTTGGTTATTTTTTATACAGCTTATATAGTGTGCATATAGGACATATGTAAATGCATATACTTTTAGACCAGTCTTTTGAAAAAAAAGGCTTCTCTAAATATTGTCAAAGTTGTTATTGTTTGAATTATAAATTTATCTGTAGTAGTAAAAAAAAACAGATGTCCTCACTAAACAATGTGGTCATTAACTGATTGAAAATTTTGTTCTTCTAATTAAATTTATTCCATGGCGATGACAATAAAAGGTTGAGATTGTTTTTTCACCTATGATCAACATTCCCACATGTTGTAACACATCAGCATGAAACAACGGTATTTTGGTCTAAGTTGAACATTAGAAATCATGTTTCCATCGTTATACTACACATAATAGTGAAACGTTAGTTGTTTTAAATCTAACTTAAACCTTAGTAATCTTGTTTCCATCGTCGTAGATAATAACACAATATTTTGGTCTAAGTTAATATTACAGCATCTCTAGAAGACCCCTTTAAACTGCCGCCCATTAGAACATGTATACGTACTGCAGAAATTCCATTATAAGCTCTCGCACGGGCTTGGGCCGAGAATATCTTCGATCTTACCGTTTGCGTTTGTCAGATCTGTCACATTGAAGTGTGCTGACCTTAAAATAGTTTTTTTTAACACATGTGTGACTTAGGATAATAAATGTAAATATGACAAGAGGATAAACTAAATTATAAATGTTTAAAACTTCACACAATATGACAATAATCCAAATTAGATCAATAGTTTAAATTCAAATGATTAACAAAAAATGAATGGTCCGAAATACAAATAATGGTTTAAATGAGATATGAACGAATATGAAATTAAAGGAATAGAAGTGGCAGCCAGCCTATGCAACTGTAGTGGTGTTCAATTAGATCATGTTAAAGCTTCCTATACTTGCCGGAGTTTTCAATCTGCCCATACATCTCAACAAATGCTTAGATGTGTGATCCGGATTTCTTATTGGCTTAACATTGCTACCAACATTACGTAAAAAATCTCCTCATCCTCCGCGATCATGTTGTGGAGAATCAAATATGCCGTCATGATGTTGTTCAGGGTTTTCTTGTCTTAGATTTAGACATACAAGGTTGATTTGGGACGGTGCCACCAAATTCTTATAATGGGCAGCGGCTACCCCTCCGGCACGGCCGATTCGGAGTGCCTAGCTCCATGGCACAACCGATTTGGCGGACATCAAGCTCCGACGAATTGCCAATGGTGAGCTTTGACAGGTGCGGAATCTTTGCAAGCGATATGCTTGTTCTTTTCTTTCCAATCAGTAGAAGGAATTACCAATTTGTGTCGATAATAAGAAATTTCGATCTAACCGTGTAAATCTTTCTAACCAGTACGGGATGGAAAAAAAACTCGAAGGGAGATGCCCTATCAACCAAGCAATTATATTCTTTTTTGCTGACTTGAATCAACTTACGAATCGCTGCGACAGACAACAAACGACTTCTCGGTGGCCAAAATTGAAGAGAGGATGCCCAAGTCGAAGGTGTCGGCGGAGGAGGAGGTAGGAAGTGTGCGGGCTAAAATGTCCCTCCGGCCAAGGGTTTCTGTGCTATAATGGGCACCAATGGGTTGGACCTGGAACACACGTGTCTAGTATTTGGGGCGTTGAATTTTCCACCCCATTTAAAAGAAAAATTAAGAGTCCATCGGTTTTAATGTACCAAGTTGGGGTGATTTTTTCGTCTAAATCCTTTAATCGATAGTTATTTTAAAGGCCGTGATATTTTAAGGTGTCCGCTAGAGATGCTCTTGGTAAGTGTGATTATATGGTCATACACAATAATTCACAAACTCTTGTGCTCAATTCAACATTTGGTGAACGCAAGTGGCATGTAGGATATTTATTTTCCTTGATAAAATCTCCCCATGTTGCAAAGACTTTTTCTTTAGGACCCACATAGCATACCACTGGGCCACTAATACAAGCACTTTTCTCTAGAAGCTAGGGGCCGTGCTAACCAAGTTGCAAAGCACACAAGCTGGCTGTCCCGTCCTCCTTGATTGCTGCTAATCAGGTTGCTGAGCGGCAACTCAAAACAGGGGCGCATGGTGGGAGTGGACCATGGCCGCACCATTGCTAGTAGTGGCACTATTCCAGCGAGCAGAATCATGACTCAGCAGTGCCCAACCAACTGTTCGATCGACGTTTATATTCATTTATTCCCAGCTTTGATTCTTTTTTCCCACCATCCCGTTGATTTTTCTCAAGCTCAGTGAGCAGTGGTTGGTTCCATGGATCCCTCATAATGTAAACTAAACCGGATAATAGAAAAATGAAAACAGGGGCGCGGTAGGTACGGCTGCTGCTTGATTTGATGACAATCCTGCTCGATTGGGATTGAAGCCACGGCCGGGGCCTGCTAATTGCGGCTATGAGCTTAGTTAATTTACTCGAGAGAATTGAACCAAGGCCTCCTCATCGTCTCCCTCATCTTGTCGCCTGATGTTACATGTATCGTCTGCCGTGTTCCTTTTTCACGAGCGCCATGCAACTCGTCAAGTAGAGAAGGTATGAAGTGTGTGCTATGCAACCTGGTGCATGATTGCATCAGGAGCATCTATCGTTGCCGGAGATAGGTACGGAGTACCAAGGAGTGACTACTCAACAACATCTCAACAAACGAGCGATCAAATTGCATTGGTAGCTTCTAACCTGAGATCTAGGCACGAGACAAGTAGCATATAATGATACACTTCGTTGGGAAAATGAGATATTTTTGATCTCCCAACGAAGCATACACAGTGAATCGGATTTTAAGACCGGTGATGTTGTGTTAGGTTATGCTGAAATATATGCTAACTAGATTTCCATGTTCGATGTTTCATGTAAGAATATAATTAACTGAACTCTATGTTCGCAAACGTCATAGAATCCAAAATATTGTGTATATTATTCATTTCTGATAACTATATAAGCAACAATATCTAAATAAAAGTAGCATTCACAGGTTATCAACTTAGTAGTAAGCCAACGGTAACTTGTAAGATACTACATCATAACTGGAAAATTAGGGTAAAGAACCATGCCAATGCTTTAGCTTATTAATTCTCTAGACGTTTCCGTAATATGGGTTTCCTAGTTATATACTAGACATAGTACAATTAAGATATTTCTTGGGTCTGACTCTTCAGAGATTTTTAGCAAAAATATGTATATACTGCATGAATTATGAAGTTGTACTAACATAATCCGAGAAAGAACTTTTATAATACAAGAAAATATAATTTTAACACAAGAACTTTATTTTGAATTATTCATTACAAGTATATAACAATGAATATTACAACATATGTTTTACGGGCAGTAGAAAATTCTGACAGCCCTCCAAATCACCTATAGCAGGGCAACTTACATGAATTCCATTTACTTACAACCTGCTCAAGCATCTATAGCCTAGTAGGAACATTTCAATATGTTTAAATATTTCAAGTATAGTAGAATAAATGTACTATTTCATATTGTATTATACACAAAATAAATCCTAAAGAGTATAAAAGTTTAGTACAAATTAAATTTATTTTATTTTGCCCTGGGTCCGAATTTAACTTGGACTGGCCTTGATGGGATCGTCGACCCGGGTCGTGTGCCGGGGTGAAGGTGCAGGATGATGTGTTGGAGTCAATAGCCCAAATGGGCATGGTCGAGGTCTAAGACTACGTTATTCGATGATCAAAATGTGAACTGACACAGGACTGCCGACCTAGATAGAGCGTTGGGGTCGAGTCGAATTGACAGCACACGACCAAGCATGAGTAAGAGTGACAATGGGCTTAAAACTAAATTATACCCTAACCACAACTGGCCAAATTAGCTAAGCGACCCAAATCCAGCCCTATAAAGCATACATCGACACAAATCCAGCTCTATAGAGCATACCTTTCTCTTCTAATATTTTGTTTTTACTTTTAGAAACCTTCCCCAACCCAATTGGACCTAAGATTTTTGTTATATTTTATTTTATCGTGAACAAGGATACTATGACCAAGTAGTACATAGGAAGTATTCTCGAGGCCTAGAACCTCTACACGGCGCACCGAGATGGTGCAGATGCGCGATGGAGGTGTTCTGGCCCCTCCATCTTTCCATTGCCTCTATTCGTTCACCCATGCTTCCGTATTGACCTAAGACCGCATATATACCTTTATATTTGCAACTTGTGGGCTCACTCCCGTATGCCTCCATGGCTATGCAACGTCAATGCCACCATTATAAAAAGGGATTAGTACACCTATTAACTATGGGTTTTGTGGCAGTAGTTTGCTATATATATATATATATATCTCTCTCTATGTGCTATCACTCTATTAGCTCGTGTGAGATGCTCTACATGATTACCACATTATAGATATAATTCGTATGATGGATCTTTCATTTATGAGATGCATATTTTAAAATTGCGTTTGTTGTATTTGTAGATGCATATTATTATCCTATTTATGTTTACATGATCTGATCAAACTAGTGTGATAGTGAAAGGACACAGATGTCGCCTAGAGGGGGGTGAATAGGCGATTTAAAACTTTTACGAGATGGGCTTAACAAATGCGGAATAAAACTAGCGTTTACTTTGTCAAGCCCAAAGCCTATATACTATGGTTCACCTATGTGCACCAACAACTTATTCTAAGCAAGAGTTCACCTATGTGAACCAACAACTTATGCTAAGCAAAGGTTCACCTATGTGCACCAACAACTTATGCTAAGCAATACAAGCAAGTATGTGATAGCAAGATATATATAACTTCAAGCACGATGGCTATCACAAGGTAAAGTGCATAAGTAAAGAGCTCGGGTATAGAGATAACCGAGGCACGCGGGAGACGATGATTTATCCCGGAGTTCACACTCTTGCGAGTGCTAATCTCCGGTGGAGAGGTGCGGTTGCTTAGTGCTCCCGAACGCCACAAGAGGCTCACCTTGAGGTGTGGTTGCTCGATGCACACCAACGCCACAAAGGCCTCACCCCAAGATGCGGTACTCACACCACACACCGAACGCCACGAAGGCGCCTCACCTAAATCTCCGGTGACCCTCGCCACAAAGGCCTAGGTCACGGTTCCACTAAGGGATTTCCTTCGAGGCGGAAACCGGGCCTTACACAAAGATTGGGGCACACATCCACAACTTAATTGGAGGCTCCCAACAAACCGCCACAAAGGCCTAGAATCCGTCTAGGGTTCCAAGAACCCAAGAGTAATAACCTTCTTGCTTTCACCACCACGAATCACCGTGGAGAACTCAAATCGATGCACCAAATGCAATGGCAAGAACACCACAAAGATGCTCAAGTCCTTCTCTCTCAAATTCCAACAAAGCTACAAAAGCTATTGGGGGAATAAGAGAGGAAGAACAAAGGAATTCACAAAGAACACCAAGATCTAGATCTAGAGAGTTCCACTCACAAAGAGATGGATTTGATTGGTAGAAGTGTAGATCTAGATCTCCTCTCTTTTCCCTCAAATGGGGGCAAGAATCATGGAGGGATTGAGAGATAGTGCAAGCTTCTCTAGTTCAACAATGGAGGAGAGAGAGAGTGAGAGGAAGCCCAGCCCAAGGAGGAAGAAGGGGGGTATTTATACCCCCCAAGAAAATCGAGCCGTTGGGCAAAAAACAGGGCCGGATAATCCGGCCTAAGTAAGGGCCGGATTATCCGGGGGGCGGATTATCCGGCCTCAGGGACAAAATCTGGACAAAATCCGGCCAAAAATCCGGCCCCTATCCAGAGCTGCTTTTCTTCGGGTCCTTAGCCGATTTCGGGGGGGGGCGGATATTTTCGAAATATCCGGCCCGGATATTTCCGAAATATCCGGCCTAAGCAAACTGCAGAAATACCAAAACTAAAACGGGCATAACTTTTGCATCCGGACTCCGATTTCGATGATCTTGGGCTTGTTTTAAAGCTAGGAACAAGCTCTACAAGATCATGCAGGAAACCATCATAGTCCAACAAGGGAGGATAGAAACAAATGATGAAAGGTTTGACCTATCTAAAAAAGACATACCGGTAAAACCTCCAATCTTGAAAATGCAACAAGTTGCCCATGCAAAAACCATTCTCAATGAACTAGAGCTTGTCATGAGAATAAGCACAAGCTCTAAAACATCACATGGATAAGATCCAAATAAAACCAAGAAAGATGATGAACCAAACTCGAAAACGCAACAAGTGATCTATGCGAAATCCGTTTTCGATGAACTAGAGCTTGTCATGAGAATAAGCACAAGCTCTAAAACATCACATGGATAAGGTCCAAATAACAACCAAGAAATATGATGCAAGGATGCAAAGGTTTGAGCTCTCTCCGAACGATACGATCGAGTTACTCACTCGAGAGCCCTATTGATAGTACGGCAACTAAACTATAAACCGGTCTCCAACTACACTATGAGACCGGTGAGAAAGAAACCCTATCAAGAGCAAACCTTATATTTGCGCATTCCACTTGAGCTTGATGACGACGATCTTGACCTCAACAAGATGGAACGCCTTTCTTGCTTGTGTTTGCTTGACGAAGTCTTGTGGATTGCTCCCCCATAATCCACCATGGGAGAGCTTCTTCTTCGGCGCATCTTTACATAACCATGACCACCATGTGGATTGCTCCCCCATAATCCACCATGGGAGAGCTTCTTCTTCGGCGCATCTTCACATATCCATGATCACCATATGGATGGCAAGACTCAAGCAAAGGACCTCTTCGAGATGGCTCATCTTGAACTTGCACTTCATTTCTCCATGGCAAGCTTCAAGCTTATGAACTCTTCGAGTTGGCTCATCTTGAACTTGCACTTCATTCTTCATTCTTCATCATATTGATGTCTTGAAGTAACTTGAGGGCTCACTTCATCTTCATCTTCAAGACATACTTGACACTTGATATCCTTCATCAAATTCTTCTTATTGCAACCTTGAAGCCAACATATGGTTCAAGAATTGCCTATGGACAACTCCTACAAATATAACTCAATGCAAACATTAGTCCATAGGGATTGTCATTAATTACCAAAACCACACATGGGGGCTCCATGCACTTTCAATCTCCCCCATTTTGGTAATTGATGACAATCTCTTTGAGAGGGTTTATATAAGGAATTTAAGTAACAAATAAGTAGAATATATAGAGCAAACTCCCCCATAATATATGCATGTGTGAATGATCTTGACTTTCATTGCATATATTGGCATTCAAAGCCTAGTGGAGTTTCCTCTAAATATTCAACTATGCAAAGCAACAAGATGCAATGCAATAAAGGCACATGCTTAAGCACAAAGCAAAGACATAACCAAATTCCTTAAACCCTCCAAACTTCTCCCCCATTGGCACCAATTGCTGAAATGGGTGAAAAATTTAGAAGGCCAATATAGTGAGAGTTCCTCCATAGCGTGTGCATTTCTCATAATTTGAGTAGAATCAAATGCACATATCCAATTACGAATATTCGGAAGGAATCACACTATAGATAGGATCAAAGATTGCAAAAAGATAACAAAGTCAAGAAGCTTCAACAAATGAAGCAAGCAACCAAATGAACCACAAAGAGGATACCAAAAGAAAGATAGATATTATGATAAGATCAAGAAGATTGCTCTAAATAATATGAGGAAGCTCCCCAAAGTTTGTGCACAAAACTAGACAATTTGCATTGGAGTATAAAGTGCACAAACATGGAATCATCACTCCCATAATATCATTCAAAAACAAAAGATACCAAGTGAATCAAACTCTAATGATCACCACAAGATAGTTTTCTAAATCAAATGAGGAAGCTCCCCAAGGTACATGCATAAAATAAAATGTTGCATTTGAATACAATATGCATAACATGGAATCCTCACTCCCTCATTTAAAACACAAACATTTGTAATAGATCATAGATAGAAAAGTAAGCTAAACACTTGCAACAAACAAATAGTTGAGAAACAAGTAAGAGGCACCATAATAAAAGGGCTCAACCAAGAGGATATGTGAAAGGCATGATAAAGCATATTATAAGACTATTACAAGGATGAGCAAAAAGTATCATCATAGTCTTCAAAGAATTATATTGCTTAGCATGACCAATCAACACGCAATAAATAAATAAGATATCAAAAGGAGATGTATCATCTCTTATGTGTATAAGTTTCTCTAAGTGGGCAATATCACAAAGATATTTATTCACAAAGAAACATGCACACATAAAATATATACGCAAGAAAAATAGTATGATATCCAAGACGAAGTCATGCAATATAACAATAAGAATTTTTGCTTAATAGCATGGCCAAAGGCTCAATTTTATCTTATTGTACATTCATGAACTTCAACCACAAACAACTAAAATACATCACAAATATCAACAAGGGATAGAAGATAGTTGGGATGCATTTGAGAAAGGCAACAAGTATCACAAATGGGGATACCAAAAGAAGTAACTAAATTTGCACTTTCATCTATATTGCACATGTGAGAGCCTTGAGGAATTGATATGCAATAAAATTGCTAGATAGGCATAGTTGGGATGGATGAATCATGAGCATGATTTAAAATACTTCCCAACAAATGCACTCATCTCAAATTACTCACATTCACAATAAAGAGGTTTCAATAAGACTTTTGCAAGAAGCACAACATTTGCAAATCAAGAGATTCATGCCAAGATGCAACCATAAGGTTGGATACAAGAAAAAGTATGCATGAGAAGATACTTGTTACCAAGATAGCATCGGTGTGGATGTAGTAGATATGTGTTCGTTGACCATCCTAGCTTGCCTCAAATTACCATTGAGTCACCACTTCTTTCTAAGAGTGAGACAAGCATCCAATGCATATTCATTGTACCTAACACAAAGGTAAGTACAAAATGGTCCCCAAACTAATTGGGTCCGAAGTAGTTAGATACACTACAACATATAGGACAAACTCCACAATTCTATGTGCATATAGATATGAAATTGAATTTCATGCACATCTTAGCAAAATTAGGATTTGATGGAGTTTACCCTATATATTGGATCAAAGAAAGTGACACATGCCATAAGATATACATATATTAAATATGCATGCACAATACTTTCAAGAACCAAAGGAAGATACAATTTGGACAAAACACCAAATAAACCAAGAGACAATGGTTGTCCAAATTATATCAAAGAATCAAATCAACACAAGATTGACTCCAAAGACTTATCTCATTATAAGAAGCTAATTAAACCTAAACACAAAGGAATGAGATAACCAACTCCCAAGAGAGCAAGGTTCCAACAAATAAACCAAACCCTCAACACTTTTTATGATGGCACAAAGTACCAAAAAGAAATTTTATGTCTCCCAAAACCAAATTTTTGATAATGATCAAGAGATGTTAAGCATTCTAACAAATATAGGAGAGCTCCCCCAAGATTAGTGCATTATCTAGGATTTTGCATATGAATACTAAATGCACAAAACTAGGATCATCACGCTACCTATATCCACTAAAATGCTAAGAAAGTTTGAATAGACAAATTAGAACCATAAGATTCAAAGAAGACATATGGGAGTCAAAGCACAACACATTCATGGCAATAAATAAGGAAATATAAATACAAGAGCCAATGTAGATATGATCAATAAATATCTACCTCATAATTGATTACCAATTATCCTAGGACAAGAGGTATTAGGAAATATTTCCCGGTGGTAGTTTGTAAGTATACATAAGATCATATTTACAACGAACAAAGCATATGGTAAAAGATAAGAGTTAACCATCATGCAAAGATAGTTTCTTGATAGCTTCATTTAGTCATACCAACATGCAAGGCAATTAATAGTATTCATACCAACATGCAAAGCAATTAATAGTATTCATACCAACATGCAAAGCAATTAATAGTATGACTTGAAGCACTTGGTTTTCCAAAAATGTATTGAGGGACACGTTGTGAAAAACCATGCCAAGAAAAACTTTCACAAATAAGATCCACAAAGATATTAGCAATGAAGCCATTTAAGCAAATTGGAGCTTGTTTGAGCAAACATGCCACATAGGAGAGAGATAATTTACGGTATCAATTCTATGTGACACAACCTCAAATGTTCACATTTTCTAGGCTTGTAATATGCACAAAGCTTATTACTCCCCCATAATGTGATAAGGAATTTATTTTCACAAGAGGCAAATAAGATCCAACTAGAGATATTAATGGACATTGGAATTTGAATTTCTCATGAAGATGACATACCACATAGAGACTAGATAATCTTGCAATATCAATTCTAAGTGATATTCCTTATGTACACACATTGTTAGGATCATGAAATTCTCAAAAGAATATCACTCCCCCAAAATGGGATAGTCCATTAATCGCTCATAAGAGCCATATAAGATACAACAAGATGCAAAGTGGCTCCAACACAAACACAAATACATGGTGTGCAACCCAACATACATAGACTTGATTTCTCAAGAAAAGCAAGTAGGAAGCACAACATATACAAACACATGCTAGGAACAAAACTAACACATGCAAAGGGGCGAGTAACTTTCAATATAAATGAGTTGAGCACATGTTACCGCAAGGAGGAACATTGAATATATGATAGAAGCAAGATAATCAAGACTTGGCTTGAGATAATATAAATGATGAAGATCCCTTAATTCTTCATGATGTAGCCAAGTCTCCAATACCCTCCAAAAAGCACCTATTGATCAAGTTTTGGATTGTTGGTCCCCAACTAAGTTGGGTCCTAAGAGGTTAGTCACAATAGGCTTGGCAACCCAAATGGTTCTTTTCTTGACACCACTTTGAGCACCAACGTATTTGGCAAACACATTGCCACCCTCATCCTTACAAAGAGAATAAACATCATCAATGGAGACAGAGTTGGATGAGCTACCAATAGTGCAAAAAGAGGAGATGTGGCCCTTCTCACGGCATATGTAGCAAGTTCTTTTCTTCTCCTTCTTCTCACTAGATTTCTCCACAATGGGAGCATTGGCTTGATTCTTCTTGGGAAGTGGAATTTCTTCAACTTGAGGTTGAATATGAGTTTGAACTTGAGGCCGCTTCCCTTTTTGCTTCTTCTTCAAAGGGCAAGATCTAACATGGTGCCCTTCAATTTTGCACTTGAAGCAAACAATCTTGGCCGGGTCTTTGACTTGTACTTGGCCCTTCTTGTTGTTGTTGTTCTTGGACTTGTTCTTGTTGTTGGATTTGAATCCAAGTCCACTCTTGTCATTGGGGGATTGTTGCACACTTAACATCGTGTCAAGTTTGCATTTCCCTTCATGACTCTTTACCAAGTCATTCTTCAAAGAAGTGACTTGAGCCTTGAGCTCTTTGATTTCCTCTACATGGTTAGTAACAACACAAGTACTAGAGGAAGTAGAACCTTCATTGTTAGAGCAAGAAGGCAAGGAAGATAATTCATCACAAGATTTAGCGATACTATGAGTGGATGAATTACAAGGACTAGCACATTGCAATATAGCATTTTGAGTAGTAGTGCTAGTATCCACATGAGGCTCACAAGGTGTTTCCTTTGATATGATAGCCTCATGAGCTAATTTTAGCCTATCATGAGAGGCTAGAAGGTCCTCATGGGAGCTAGAAAGCTTTCCATGATTTTCTTCCAATTTCCCATAATTGCTAGTTAGCAATTCAAGTTGAGCCCTTAGCTCAACATTCTCCTTCAAGATAGATGCTTCACAAGAAGTAGAGTTAGTAGCACAAGCATCATCACAAGACATATTAAGAAGAGATGGTAACATAGCATGCTCTTTTAAATAGGCAGCTTGAAGTTGCTCATGGGACTTGGTGAGGATAGAGTGTTCGCTCTCCAAGACCTTGTGGGCCTTGTCTAGATCATCTAGATCCTTAACAAGTTTATCATGACCAACACCAACTTTGGAATTTTCTTTTTTAAGCAATTTTACTTGAGCTTTAGCATGGTCTCTTTCCTTAGTGAGTTTAGAAACTATTTCATTTTGAGACACTTCAAGGGTTTCAAGTTGCTCTTCAAGAGAGGCTACTGGTCTCTTGTTCTTCTTCAAGATCATTCTTTAGTGATGCTACATCATCGGCATACTCTCGTTCAAGAGCACCCTTTTTATCAATGGTGTTCTCATGCATCAAAATAAGTTTTTGGCTCTCAATAGCGGTAGTCAAGATTTCAAAGAAGTGAGAGCTAGCAATTTTATCTTTGTAAAGAACCTTGAATACACTCTCACCTTTATCGCGTAGAGAGACAACCCAATCCTCTTCTTCATATTCATCCTCATTCTTATCACCACGAGACATATTAGGTTCCATGGTAGGAGGTACCGTGGAACCCTTGGCCATAAGGCATATATGAGGACCGTGAGATAAAGATGAGGAGTTACTTGAGGCTCCTTTCAAGATCTTGTCTTGACCAATAGAATCTTTGGTTTCCTCTACATTGTTAGACACACAACAACTAGAGGAAATAGAATCATTTTTATCATGGCCACAAGACAATGCAAGCATATCATCATTACATTTTTTCAAGCAACTTACACATGATATGCAAGGACTATCAACACAAGCATGTAAATCATTTCTAGTGCTAGATGTGTTTAAGTCCAAAGATGAAGCATTGCAATGAGATAGAGATGAAGAATCATCAATAGTAAGCTCAATATCAAAATTGCAATTTTCATCACCACTCACCATATCATTACCTTGTGGCTTACCACACTTTGGTGAAGTGGATGAAGATGAGAACTCATCACGGCCGGAAGTGGAAGCAATACAATCATCCTCAATAATATTGGACACATCATATTTGTCTTGAAGCTTTGTCCATAATTCATGAGCGCTCCCAAAAGGCATGATTGAAGAAGTAACTGAAATGACACGGATGTCGCCTAGAGGGGGGTGAATAGGCGGTTTAAAACTTTTACAAGATGGGCTTAACAAATGCGGAATAAAACTAGCGTTTACTTTGTCAAGCCCAAAGCCTATATACTATGGTTCACCTATGTGCACCAACAACTTATTCTAAGCAAAGGTTCACCTATGTGCACCAACAACTTAAGCTAAGCAATACAAGCAAGTATGTGATAGCAAGATATATATAACTTCAAGCACGATGGCTATCACAAGGTAAAGTGCATAAGTAAAGAGCTCGGGTATAGAGATAACCGAGGCACGCGGGAGACGATGATTTATCCCGGAGTTCACACTCTTGCGAGTGCTAATCTCCGGTGGAGAGGTGCGGTTGCTTAGTGCTCCCGAACGCCACAAGAGGCTCACCTTGAGGTGTGGTTGCTCGATGCACACCAACGCCACAAAGGCCTCACCCCAAGATGCGGTACTCACACCACACACCGAACGCCACGAAGGCGCCTCACCTAAATCTCCGGTGACCCTCGCCACAAAGGCCTAGGTCACGGTTCCACTAAGGGATTTCCTTCGAGGCGGAAACCGGGCCTTACACAAAGATTGGGGCACACATCCACAACTTAATTGGAGGCTCCCAACAAACCGCCACAAAGGCCTAGAATCCGTCTAGGGTTCCAAGAACCCAAGAGTAACAACTTTCTTGCTTTCACCTCCACGAATCACCGTGGAGAACTCAAACCGATGCACCAAATGCAATGGCAAGAACACCACAAAGATGCTCAAGTCCTTCTCTCTCAAATTCCAACAAAGCTACAAAAGCTATTGGGGGAATAGGAGAGGAAGAACAAAGAGGAGAACACAAAATTCTCCAAGATCTAGATCCCAAAGATTCACTCACAAAGAGATGATTTGGTTTGGTCAAAGTGTGGATCTAGATCTCCTCTCTTTTCCCTCAAAATGGGGCAAGAATCATGGAGGGATAGAGAGAAAGGGCAAGCTTCTCAAGAACAACAATGGAGGAGAGAGAGAGTAGAAGAAGCTACAGCCCAAGGAGGAAGAAGGGGGGTATTTATACCCCCCAAGAAAATCGAGCCGTTTGGGCAAAACCAGGGCCGGATAATCCGGCCTAAGTAAGGGCCGGATTATCCGGGGCCGGATTATCCGGCCTCAGGGACAAAACCTGGACAAAATCCGGCCAAAAATCCGGCCCCTATACTGAGCAGCAATTCCCCAGGTCCTTAGCCAATTTCGGGGGGGCCGGATATTTCCGAAATATCCGGCCCGGATAATCCGGCCCGGATATTTCCGAAATATCCGGCCTAAGCAAACTACAGAAACACCAAAACTAAAACGGGCATAACTTTTGCATCCGGACTCCGATTTTGATGATCTTGGGCTTGTTTTGAAGCTAGGAACAAGCTCTACAAGATCATGCAGGAAACCATCATAGTCCAACAAGGGTGGATAGAAACAAATGATGAAAGGTTTGACCTATCTAAAAAAGACATACCGGTAAAACCTCCAATCTCGAAAATGCAACAAGTTGCCCGTGCAAAAATCATTCTTGATGAACTAGAGCTTGTCATGAGAATAAGCACAAGCTCTAAATCATCACATGGATAAGATCCAAATGACAACCAAGAAAGATGATGAACCAAACTCGAAAACGCAACAAGTGATCTATGCAAAATCCGTTTCGATGAACTAGAGCTTGTCATGAGAATAAGCACAAGCTCTAAAACATCACATGGATAAGGTCCAATAAAAACCAAGAAAGATGATGCAAGGATGCAAAGGTTTGAGCTCTCTCCGAACGATACGATCGAGTTACTCACTCGAGAGCCCTCTTGATAGTACGACAACTAAACTATAAACCGGTCTCCAACTACACTATGAGACCGGTGAGAAAGAAACCCTATCAAGAGCAAACCTTATACTTGCGCATTCCACTTGAGCTCGATGACGACGATCTTTACCTCAACAAGATGGAACGCCTTTCTTGCTTGTGCTTGCTTGATGAAGTCTTGTGGATTGCTCCCCCATAATCCACCATGGGAGAGCTTCTTCTTTGGCGCATCTTCACATAACCATGACCACCATGTGGATGTGGATTGCTCCCCCATAATCCACCACGGGAGAGCTTCTTCTTCGGCGCATCTTCACATATCCATGATCACCATATGGATGACAAGACTCAAGCAAAGGATCTCTTCGAGATGGCTCGTCTTGAACTTGCACTTCATTCTTCATTCTTCATCATATTGATGTCTTGAAGTAACTTGAGGGCTCACTTCATCTTCATCTTCAAGACATACTTGACACTTGATATCCTTCATCAATTTCTTCTTATTGCAACCTTGAATCCAACAAATGGTTCAAGAATTGCCTATGGACAACTCCTACAAATATAACTCAATGCAAACATTAGTCCATAGGGATTGTCATTAATTACCAAAACCACACATGGGGGCTCCATGCACTTTCAATCTCCCCATTTTGGTAATTGATGGCAATCTCTTTGAGAGGGTTTATATAAGGAATTTAAGTAACAAATAAGTTGAATATATAAAGCAAACTCCCCCATAATATATGCATGTGTGAATGATATTGACTTTCATTGCATATATTGGCATTCAAAGCCTAGTGGAGTTTCCTCTAAATATTCAACTATGCAAAGCAACAAGATGCAATGCAATAAAGGCACATGCTTAAGCACAAAGCAAAGACATAACCAAATTCCCTTAAACCCTCCAAACTTCTCCCCCATTGGCACCAATTGCCGAAATGGGTGAAAATTTTAGAAGGCCGATATAGTGAGAGTTACTCCATAGTGTGTGCATTTCTCATAATTTGAGTGGAATCAAATGCACATATCCAATGACGAATATTCGGAAGGAATCACACTATAGATAGGATCAAAGATTGCAAAAAGATAACAAAGTCTAGAAGCTTCAACAAATGAAGCAAGCAACCAAATGAACCACAAAGAAGATACCAAAAGAAAGATAGATATTATGATAAGATCAAGAAGATTACTCTAAATAATATGAGGAAGCTCCCCAAGGTTTGTGCACAAAACTAGACAACTTGCATTGGAGTATAAAGTGCACAAACATGGAATCATCACTCCCATAATATCATTAAAAAAACAAAAGATACCAAGTGAATCAAACTCTAATGATCACCAAAAGATAGTGCTCTAAATCAGATGAGGAAGCTCCCCAAGGTACATGCATAAATTAAAATGTTGTATTTGAATACAATATGCATAAAATGGAATCCTCAATCCCTCATTACCATTTAAAACACAAACATTTGCAATAGATAATAGATAGAAAAATAAGCTTAACACTTGCAACAAACTAATAGTTGAGCAACAAGAAAGAGGCACCATAATAAAAGGCTCAACCAAGATGATATGTGAAAGGCATGATAAAGCATATTATAAGACTATTACAAGGATGAGCAAAAAGCATCATCATAGTCTTCAATGAATTATATTGCTTAGCATAACCAATCAACACACAATAAATAAATAAGATATCAAAAGGAGATGTATCATCTCTTATGTGTATAAGTTTCTCTAAGTGGGCAATATCACAAAGATATTTATCCACAAAGAAACATGCACACATAAAATAGATACGCAAGAAAAATAGTATGATATCCAAGACGAAGTCATGCAATATACCAATAAGAATTTTTGCTTAATAGCATGGCCAAAGGCTCAATTTTATCTTATTGTACATTCATGAACTTCAACCACAAACAACTAAAATACATCATAAATATCAACAAGGGATAGAAGATAGTTGGGATGCATTTGAGAAAGGCAACAAGTATCACAAACGGGGATACCAAAAGAAGTAACTAAATTTGCACTTTCATCTATATTGCACATGTGAGAGCCTTGAGGAATTGATATGCAACAAAATTGCTAAATAGGCATAGTTGGGATGGATGAATCATGAGCATGATTTAAAATACTTCCCAACAAATGCACTCATCTCAAATTACTCACATTCACAATAAAGAGGTTTCATAAAGACTTTTGCAAGAAGCACAACATTTGCAAATCAAGAGATTCATGCCAAGATGCAACCATAAGGTTGGATACAAGAAAAGTATGCATGAGAAGATACTTGTTACCAAGATAGCATTGGTGTGGATGTAGTAGATATGTGTTCGTTTGATCATCCTAGCTTGCCTCAAGTTACCATTGAGTCACCACTTCTTTCCAAGAGTGAGACAAGCATTAAATGCATATCCATTGTACCTATAACACAAAGGTAAGTACAAAATGGTCCCCAAACTAATTGGGTCCGAAGTAGTTAGACACACTACAACATATAGGACAAACTCCACAATTCTATGTGCATATAGATATGAAATTGAATTTCATGCACATCTTAGTCAAATTAGGATTTGATGGAGTTTACCCTATATATTGGATCAAAGAAAGTGACACATGCCATAAGATATACATATATTAAATATGCATGCACAATACTTTCAAGAACCAAAGGAAGATACAATTTGGACAAAACACCAAATAAACCAAGAGACAATGGTTGTCCAAATTATATCAAAGAATCAAATCAACACAAGATTGACTCCAAAGACTTATCTCATTATAAGAAGCTAATTAAACCTAAGCACAAAGGAATGAGATAACCAACTCCCAAGAGAGCAAGGTTCCAACAAATAAACCAAACCCTCGACACTTTTTATGATGGCACAAAGTACCAAAAAGAAAATTTATGTCTCCCAAAACCAATTTTTTGATAAAGATCAAGAGAAGTTTAAGCATTATAACAAATATAGGAGAGCTCCCCCAAGATTAGTGCATTATCTAGGATTTAGAATATGGATACAAAATGCACAAAACTAGGATCATCACGCTACCTATATCTACTAAAAATGCTAAGAAAGTTTGAATAGACAAATTAGATCCATAAGATGCAAGGAAGACACATGGGAGTCAAAGCACAACAAATTCATGGCAATAAATAAGGCAATATAAATACAAGAGCCAATGTAGATATGATCAATAAATATCTACCTCATAATTGATTACCAATTGTCCTAGGACAAGAGGTATTAGGAAATATTTCCCGGTGGTAGTTTGTAAGTATACATAAGATCATATTTACAACGAACAAAGCATATGGTAAAAGATAAGAGTTAACCATCATGCAAAAATAGTTTCTTGATAGCTTCATTTAGTCATACCAACATGCAAGGCAATTAATAGTATTCATACCAACATGCAAAGCAATTAATAGTATTCATACCAACATGCAAAGCAATTAATAGTATGACTTGAAGCACAAGGTTTTCCAAAAATGTATTGAGGGACACGTTGTGAAAAAAAACCATGCTAAGAAAAACTTTCACAAATAAGATCCACAAAGATATTAGCAATGAAGCCATTTAAGCAAATTGGAGCTTGTTTGAGCAAACATGCCACATAGGAGAGAGATAATTTAAGGTATCAATCCTATGTGACACAACCTCAAATGTTCACATTTTTTAGGCTTGTAATATGCACAAAGCTTATTACTCCCCCATAATGTGATAAGGAATTTATTTTCACAAGAGGAAAATAAGATCCAACTAGAGATATTAATGGACATTAGAATTTGAATTTCTCATGAAGATGACATACCACATAGAGACTAGATAATCTTGCAATATCAATTCTAAGTGATATTCCTCATGTACACACATTGTTAGGATCATGAAATTCCCAAAGAAATATCACTCCCCCAAAATGGGATAGTCCATTAATCGCTCATAAGAGCCATATAAGATACAACAAGATGCAAAGTGGCTCATACACAAACACAAATACATGGTGTGCAACCCAACATGCATAGACTTGATTTCTCAAGAAAAGCAAATAGGAATCACAACATATACAAAAACATGTTAGGAACAAAAACTAACACATGCAAAGGGGCGAGTAACTTTCAATATAAATGAGTTGAGCACATGTTACCGCAAGGAGGAACATTGGATATATGATAGAAGCAAGATAACCAAGACTTGGCTTGAGATAATATAAATGATGAAGATCCCTTAATTCTTCATGATGTAGCCAAGTCTCCAATGCCCTCCAACAAGCACGTATTGATCAAATTTTGGATTGTTGGTCCCCAACTAAGTTGGGTCCTAAGAGGTTAGTCACAATAGGCTTGCCAACCCAAATGGTTCTTTTCTTGACACCACTTTGAGCACCAACATATTTGGCAAACACATTGCCACCCTCATCCTTACGAAGAGAATAAACATCATCAATGGTGATAGAGTTGGATGAGGTACCAATAGTGCACAAGGAGGAGATGTGGCCCTTCTCACGGCATATGTAGCAAGTTCTTTTCTTCTCCTTCTTCTCACTAGATTTCTCCACAATGGGAGCATTGGCTTGTATCTTCTTGGGAAGTGGCATTTCTTCAACTTGAGGTTGAATGTGAGTTTGAGCTTGAGGCCGCTTCCCTTTTGCTTCTTCTTCAAAGGGCAAGATCTAACATGATGCCCTTCAATTTTGCACTTGAAGCAAACAATCTTGGCCGGGTCTTTGACTTGTACTTGGCCCTTCTTCTTGTTGTTCTTGGACTTGATCTTGTTGTTGGAGTTGAATCCAAGTCCACTCTTGTCATTGGGGGATTGTTGCACACTTAACATCTTATCAAGTTTGCATTTCCCTTCATGACCCTTTACCAAGTCGTTCTTCAAAGAAGAGACTTGGGCCTTGAGCTCTTTGATTTCCTCTACATGGTTAGTAACAACACAAGTACTAGAGGAAGTAGGACCTTCATTGTTAGAGCAACAAGGCAAGGAAGATAATTCATCACAAGATTTAGCAATATTATGAGTGGATGAATTACTAGGACTAGCACATGGCAATATAACATTTTGAGTAGTAGTGCTAGTACCCACATGAGGCTCACAAGGTGTTGCCTTAGATATGATAGCCTCATGCGCTAACTTTAGCCTATCATGAGAGGCTAGAAGATCCTCATGGGAGCTAGAAAGCTTTCCATGATTTTCTTCCAATTTTCCATAATTGCAAGTTAGCAAATCAAGTTGAGCCCTTAGCTCAACATTCTCCTTCAAGATAGATGCTTCACAAGAAGTAGAGTTAGTAGCACAAGCATCATCACAAGACATATTAAGAAGAGATGGTAACATAGCATGCTCTTTTAAATAGGAAGCTTGAAGTTGCTCATGGGACTTGGTGAGGATAGAGTGTTCGCTCTCCAAGACCTTGTGGGCCTTGTCTAGATCATCTAGATCCTTAACAAGTTTATCATGACCAACACCAACTTTGGAATTTTCCTTTTTAAGCAATTTTACTTGAGCTTTAGCATGGTCTCTTTCCTTAGTGAGTTTAGAAACTATTTCATTTTGAGACACTTCAAGGGTTTCAAGTTGCTCTTCAAGAGAGGCTACGGTCTCTTGTTCTTCTTCAAGATCATTCTTTAGTGATGCTACATCATCAGGCATACTCTCGTTCAAGAGCACCCTTTTTATCAATGGTGTTCTCATGCATCCAAATAAGTTTTTGGCTCTCAATAGCGGTAGTCAAGATTTCAAAGAAGTGAGTGCTAGCAATTTTATCTTTGCAAATAACCTTGAATACACTCTCACCTTTATCGCGTAGAGAGACAACCCAATCCTCTTCTTCATATTGATCCTCATCCTTATCACCACGAGAAATATTAGGTTCCATGGTAGGAGGTACCGTGGAACCCTTGGCCATAAGGCATATATGAGGACCGTGAGATAAAGATGAGGAGTTACTTGAGGCTCCTTTCAAGATCTTGTCTTGACCAATAGAATCTTTGGTTTCCTCTACATTGTTACCCACACAACAACTAGAGGAAATAGAAGCATTTTTATCATGGCCACAAGACAAATCAAGCATATCATCATGAGATTTATTCAAGCAACTTACACATGATATGCAAGGACTATCAACACGAGCATGTAAATCATTTCTAGTGCTAGATGTGTTAAAGTCCAAAGATGAAGCATTGCAATGAGATAGAGATGAAGAATCATCAATAGTAAGCTCAATATCAACATTGCAATTTTCATCACCACTCACCATATCATTACCTTGTGTCTTACCACACTTTGGTGAAGTGGATGAAGATGAGAACTCATCACGGCCGGAAGTGGAAGCAAAACAATCATCCTCAATGATATTGGACACATCATATTTATCTTGAAGCTTTGTCCATAATTCATGAGCGCTCCCAAAAGGCATGATTGAAGAAGTAACTACATTGCTCACAACAATGGAAAACACATGAGAAGCAAGAGCATCGAGGCAAGAGTTTTTCTCCTCCTCAAGAGATAAATTTTGAGGATCCTTAGGAGAAGAAAAACCCATGTCAAGAAATCGCTCCATGTCCGGGGACATACGCCGCAAAATATTAAGCACATAAATTTTCCATAGATCATAATTTGTGCCATCAAATATAAACAAGTTATTGTGCGCTAATCCCCTAACCGACATCTTTACTCTCAAGGCGGTGAAGCCTAAGAATGAGAGACCTTGCTCTGATACCAATTGAAATGACACGGATGTCGCCTAGAGGGGGGGGTGAATAGGCGGTTTAAAACTTTTACAAGATGGGCTTAACAAATGCGGAATAAAACTAGCGTTTACTTTGTCAAGCCCAAAGCCTATATACTATGGTTCACCTATGTGCACCAACAACTTATTCTAAGCAAAGGTTCACCTATGTGCACCAACAACTTAAGCTAAGCAATACAAGCAAGTATGTGATAGCAAGATATATATAACTTCAAGCACGATGGCTATCACAAGGTAAAGTGCATAAGTAAAGAGCTCGGGTATAGAGATAACCGAGGCACGCGGGAGACGATGATTTATCCCGGAGTTCACACTCTTGCGAGTGCTAATCTCCGGTGGAGAGGTGCGGTTGCTTAGTGCTCCCGAACGCCACAAGAGGCTCACCTTGAGGTGTGGTTGCTCGATGCACACCAACGCCACAAAGGCCTCACCCCAAGATGCGGTACTCACACCACACACCGAACGCCACGAAGGCGCCTCACCTAAATCTCCGGTGACCCTCGCCACAAAGGCCTAGGTCACGGTTCCACTAAGGGATTTCCTTCGAGGCGGAAACCGGGCCTTACACAAAGATTGGGGCACACATCCACAACTTAATTGGAGGCTCCCAACAAACCGCCACAAAGGCCTAGAATCCGTCTAGGGTTCCAAGAACCCAAGAGTAACAACTTTCTTGCTTTCACCTCCACGAATCACCGTGGAGAACTCAAACCGATGCACCAAATGCAATGGCAAGAACACCACAAAGATGCTCAAGTCCTTCTCTCTCAAATTCCAACAAAGCTACAAAAGCTATTGGGGGAATAGGAGAGGAAGAACAAAGAGGAGAACACAAAATTCTCCAAGATCTAGATCCCAAAGATTCACTCACAAAGAGATGATTTGGTTTGGTCAAAGTGTGGATCTAGATCTCCTCTCTCTTTTCCCTCAAAATGGGGCAAGAATCATGGAGGGATAGAGAGAAAGGGCAAGCTTCTCAAGAACAACAATGGAGGAGAGAGAGAGTAGAAGAAGCTACAGCCCAAGGAGGAAGAAGGGGGGTATTTATACCCCCCAAGAAAATCGAGCCGTTTGGGCAAAACCGAGGCCGGATAATCCGGCCTAAGTAAGGGCCGGATATCCGGGGCCGGATTATCCGGCCTCGGGGACAAAACCTGGACAAAATCCGGCCAAAAATCCGGCCCCTATACTCGAGCAGCAATTCCCCGGGTCCTTAGCCAATTTCGGGGGCCGGATATTTCCGAAATATCCGGCCCGGATAATCCGGCCCGGATATTTCCGAAATATCCGGCCTAAGCAAACTGCAGAAACACCAAAACTAAAACGGGCATAACTTTTGCACCCGGACTCCGATTTTGATGATCTTGGGCTTGTTTTGAAGCTAGGAACAAGCTCTACAAGATCATGCAGGAAACCATCATAGTCCAACAAGGGTGGATAGAAACAAATGATGAAAGGTTTGACCTATCTAAAAAAGACATACCGGTAAAACCTCCAATCTCGAAAATGCAACAAGTTGCCCGTGCAAAAATCATTCTTGATGAACTAGAGCTTGTCATGAGAATAAGCACAAGCTCTAAATCATCACATGGATAAGATCCAAATGACAACCAAGAAAGATGATGAACCAAACTCGAAAACGCAACAAGTGATCTATGCAAAATCCGTTTTCGATGAACTAGAGCTTGTCATGAGAATAAGCACAAGCTCTAAAACATCACATGGATAAGGTCCAATAAAAACCAAGAAAGATGATGCAAGGATGCAAAGGTTTGAGCTCTCTCCGAACGATACGATCGAGTTACTCACTCGAGAGCCCTCTTGATAGTACGACAACTAAACTATAAACCGGTCTCCAACTACACTATGAGACCGGTGAGAAAGAAACCCTATCAAGAGCAAACCTTATACTTGCGCATTCCACTTGAGCTCGATGACGACGATCTTTACCTCAACAAGATGGAACGCCTTTCTTGCTTGTGCTTGCTTGATGAAGTCTTGTGGATTGCTCCCCCATAATCCACCATGGGAGAGCTTCTTCTTTGGCGCATCTTCACATAACCATGACCACCATGTGGATGTGGATTGCTCCCCCATAATCCACCACGGGAGAGCTTCTTCTTCGGCGCATCTTCACATATCCATGATCACCATATGGATGACAAGACTCAAGCAAAGGATCTCTTCGAGATGGCTCGTCTTGAACTTGCACTTCATTCTTCATTCTTCATCATATTGATGTCTTGAAGTAACTTGAGGGCTCACTTCATCTTCATCTTCAAGACATACTTGACACTTGATATCCTTCATCAATTTCTTCTTATTGCAACCTTGAATCCAACAAATGGTTCAAGAATTGCCTATGGACAACTCCTACAAATATAACTCAATGCAAACATTAGTCCATAGGGATTGTCATTAATTACCAAAACCACACATGGGGGCTCCATGCACTTTCAGTAACTACATTGCTCACAACAATGGAAAACACATGAGAAGCAAGAGCATCGAGACAAGAGTTTTTCTTCTCCTCATAAGATAAATTTTGGGGATCCTTAGGAGAAGAAAAACCCATGTCAAGAAATTGCTCCATGTTCGGGAAATACCCCGCAAAATATTAAGCACATAAATTTTCCATAGATCATAATTTGTGCCATCAAATATAAACAAGTTATTGTGCGCTAATCCCCTAACCGACATCTTTACTCTCAAGGCGGTGAAGCCTAAGAATGAGAGACCTTGCTCCGATACCAATTGAAAGGACACGGATGTCGCCTAGAGGGGGGGGTGAATAGGCGATTTAAAACTTTTACGAGATGGGCTTAACAAATGCGGAATAAAACTAGCGTTTACTTTGTCAAGCCCAAAGCCTATATACTATGGTTCACCTATGTGCACCAACAACTTATTCTAAGCAAGAGTTCACCTATGTGAACCAACAACTTATGCTAAGCAAAGGTTCACCTATGTGCACCAACAACTTATGCTAAGCAATACAAGCAAGTATGTGATAGCAAGATATATATAACTTCAAGCACGATGGCTATCACAAGGTAAAGTGCATAAGTAAAGAGCTCGGGTATAGAGATAACCGAGGCACGCGGGAGACGATGATTTATCCCGGAGTTCACACTCTTGCGAGTGCTAATCTCCGGTGGAGAGGTGCGGTTGCTTAGTGCTCCCGAACGCCACAAGAGGCTCACCTTGAGGTGTGGTTGCTCGATGCACACCAACGCCACAAAGGCCTCACCCCAAGATGCGGTACTCACACCACACACCGAACGCCACGAAGGCGCCTCACCTAAATCTCCGGTGACCCTCGCCACAAAGGCCTAGGTCACGGTTCCACTAAGGGATTTCCTTCGAGGCGGAAACCGGGCCTTACACAAAGATTGGGGCACACATCCACAACTTAATTGGAGGCTCCCAACAAACCGCCACAAAGGCCTAGAATCCGTCTAGGGTTCCAAGAACCCAAGAGTAATAACCTTCTTGCTTTCACCACCACGAATCACCGTGGAGAACTCAAACCGATGCACCAAATGCAATGGCAAGAACACCACAAAGATGCTCAAGTCCTTCTCTCTCAAATTCCAACAAAGCTACAAAAGCTATTGGGGGAATAAGAGAGGAAGAACAAAGGAATTCACAAAGAACACCAAGATCTAGATCTAGAGAGTTCCACTCACAAAGAGATGGATTTGATTGGTAGAAGTGTAGATCTAGATCTCCTCTCTCTTTCCCTCAAATGGGGGCAAGAATCATGGAGGGATTGAGAGATAGTGCAAGCTTCTCTAGTTCAACAATGGAGGAGAGAGAGAGTGAGAGGAAGCCCAGCCCAAGGAGGAAGAAGGGGGGTATTTATACCCCCCCAAGAAAATCGAGCCGTTGGGAAAAAAACAGGGCCGGATAATCCGACCTAAGTAAGGGCCGGATTATCCGGGGGGCGGATTATCCGGCCTCAGGGACAAAACCTGGACAAAATCCGGCCAAAAATCCAGCCCCTATCCAGAGCTGCTTTTCTTCGGGTCCTTAGCCGATTTCGGGGGGGCCGGATATTTTCGAAATATCCGGCCCGGATAATCTGGCCCGGATATTTCCGAAATATCCGGCCTAAGCAAACTGCAGAAATACCAAAACTAAAACGGGCATAACTTTTGCATCCGGACTCCGATTTCGATGATCTTGGGCTTGTTTTAAAGCTAGGAACAAGCTCTACAAGATCATGCAGGAAACCATCATAGTCCAACAAGGAAGGATAGAAACAAATGATGAAAGGTTTGACCTATCTAAAAAAGACATACCGGTAAAACCTCCAATCTTGAAAATGCAACAAGTTGCCCATGCAAAAACCATTCTCAATGAACTAGAGCTTGTCATGAGAATAAGCACAAGCTCTAAAACATCACATGGATAAGATCCAAATAAAACCAAGAAAGATGATGAACCAAACTCGAAAACGCAACAAGTGATCTATGCGAAATCCGTTTTCGATGAACTAGAGCTTGTCATGAGAATAAGCACAAGCTCTAAAACATCACATGGATAAGGTCCAAATAACAACCAAGAAATATGATGCAAGGATGCAAAGGTTTGAGCTCTCTCCGAACGATACGATCGAGTTACTCACTCGAGAGCCCTCTTGATAGTACGGCAACTAAACTATAAACCGGTCTCCAACTACACTATGAGACCGGTGAGAAAGAAACCCTATCAAGAGCAAACCTTATACTTGCGCATTCCACTTGAGCTTGATGACGACGATCTTGACCTCAACAAGATGGAACGCCTTTCTTGCTTGTGTTTGCTTGACGAAGTCTTGTGGATTGCTCCCCCATAATCCACCATGGGAGAGCTTCTTCTTCGGCGCATCTTCACATAACCATGACCACCATGTGGATTGCTCCCCCATAATCCACCATGGGAGAGCTTCTTCTTCGGCGCATCTTCACATATCCATGATCACCATATGGATGGCAAGACTCAAGCAAAGGACCTCTTCGAGATGGCTCATCTTGAACTTGCACTTCATTTCTCCATGGCAAGCTTCAAGCTTATGAACTCTTCGAGTTGGCTCATCTTGAACTTGCACTTCATTCTTCATTCTTCATCATATTGATGTCTTGAAGTAACTTGAGGGCTCACTTCATCTTCATCTTCAAGACATACTTGACACTTGATATCCTTCATCAAATTCTTCTTATTGCAACCTTGAAGCCAACATATGGTTCAAGAATTGCCTATGGACAACTCCTACAAATATAACTCAATGCAAACATTAGTCCATAGGGATTGTCATTAATTACCAAAACCACACATGGGGGCTCCATGCACTTTCAGATAGGACGCGAGAGGGTGCACATGCGTATTAGTTGAAGTAAACTTATAGTAGCAACTGGATAACGAAATAAAATTTGGTAAATACTATGGTTTTTTACATTTCTATGTTTACCTCACTAAGGAGAATGAGATACGGTGTGTTGTTCATGTAGTGGCAAGAAAACATGATCTCCTTTGTTGACGTAGTAGTCATCCACTTAAATTCTACGTATGTGGTAATATCCTTAATTGGAGGTGTATAAGAGATATATATTGCGTCATCTGCATGTTAGGATGTGATGATCATATCAACGAATGCATATAAAACACCAGAAAGTGTCTTTTGCTCCTGGGCACCCGTGCTCATGTTGTTTTTTTTAAAAACCGTATATATTATTTTTAAAATAATATGGACATAGTCAATGACGTAATCTAGATGCGTGTAAAATTTTAATGTGAAATTCTTTATATTGTAGGCTACACAAAAACGACAAAATATGTTGAAATTTGGAGATTTCAAATATGCATACCTAGATCCACATGTTTGTCATTTTTGTGTAGCCCCAGAATACCAAATATTTAAAATTAAAAATTTGCAGGTTTGTGGGATAAATCATTGGCCACATCGTGATTTTTTTCCTAATTTTCTTGAAACTCATAAATGTGATTTTTTTAAAACATCAGGAGCATGCCCAGGAGCTAAAAATCTCCGTCCTATCAAACGCAACCTAGAAAAAAGGTTTGCATACACTAGTAGAAAAAGGGGCTTCCGTCCAGGCCTTTAGTACCGGTTTCCTTACGAACCGGTACTAAAGGGTGCATTAGTACCGGTTGCATTGCCCAAGTTTTTAGTACCGGTTCCTAAGGACTTTTAGTACCGGTTCGTGACACGAACCGGTACTAAAGGGTTAGCGTCAGCTGAAAAACCTTTAGTACCGGTTCGTGACACGAACCGGTACTAAAGGGTAGACTTTTAGTACCGGTTCGTGTCACGAACCGGTACTAAAGGTTTTCCGGCTTCCCAAGCACCTCCACACCCCCCTGGATTGCCTTTTTTGCTTTGTAAAATACAAAAGAAAATGATAGAAAATTCAAAAAATAAAATGATTTTGGATTCTTATATGTTATGCAACCTACTATTCGGAGAAATTAAGAAATTCTATTTTTCACTTTTATTGCAAAAAAAATTAAAAAATGGTAAAACCGCAATAACTTTTGCGTACGACGTCGGAAAAAAACGTATAATATATCAAAATCAACGTGGGAAAAAGTTACATCCGAATTCACCGCGGTTTACCCGGTTAGACAATTTTTAGATTCTCAAAATTCCAAATGAAAATATGAAAGCAGGAAGATTTTAGTTTTTTTCCATAAATTTAGAATTTTATATATTTTTGATTTTTTTAAAATTAAAATTAATAATTATAAGATTTTTTGAGTCCTAACATATTACTATTACTTTCAGCAAATTATAAGATTTTCAAATTTTCAAGTTTTAGGTTTTGCAAAAAATATTAAAATTTTAAAAAATGATTTTAAAAATAATAATTAAAAAGTTAATTTAATTTATTTATTTAACATTATTATTACATCATTACTTTTATTTATTAAAAGAATTATTTGGAATTTAAACGATAAAGAAGTGTGACATCGAACAACATGTTAACAGGATTGATATGATAGTCGTGCGAAGCACTTGGAAATGGAACGGGATGGAACTTGGAAGTTAAGCGTGCTACTGCGGGAGTAGTGTGAGGATGGGTGACTGACCGAGAAATTTGACCACGGGTAAGTAATTTGACTAGAGATTAAGTGTAGTTAGAGACTAACGAAAATACTAGAAATTCTGAAAAAAAAATAAAAAAAGGGAGTGAAAAAAATAAAATAAAAGAGGGTGTGAAAAATAATTAGAAAAAATGGATAAAAAAATTAAACAAAAAAGACTTTAATACTGTTTCGTGTTACGAACCGGTACCAAAGGTTTCCTGCCTCCCGGGTTCCTCCGTGCCCACGTGGAGGCACCTTTAGTACCGGTTCGTATAAATGTGGGAGGCTTTTAGTACCGGTTCCAAAACCGGTACTAAATGCCCTTTGGAACCGGTACTAAAGGGGGTTTCTCTACTAGTGATAGCATTATCTTGGTTTACAACCCCCACCATATTTATGAGTGTGTAGTCAAGTGATGCCCTGAAACCCCGATTCACTTATTATCATCGGAAATAGTTTTACTTCACTTTATATTCATTTAAATTTATGCGCTATTTAATTTTATAAATAAAAAATATATTTGTCTTGCTTGGATATACATTCTACTTTAATACTGTAACATGTCTTCACATAAATATTGAAGGACTAATGTAGGAGTAGAAACACAAATAAACCAGACATACACAGATATGTAAATGACATGGTTCTTTCTGTCAAACGTCACCATTTCAAAATCTGTATCGAATGCTCACAAATCATGCATACAGTATGGCCTGTCAATGGGGTCGCTTTCTTTGACACCCAATACACTGGATGGTACCTCTCGCATTTAAAAAGAACCACTCACAATCAACTCCATAGGAACGGTATAGGAACCAGAAGCACCGTTCCTCACATTAGAAATGGAAATCTGGAGCAGCTCCGAGTCATCGAACCACCTATAACATCAAGTGGGGGTAGGTTTCCATGTTAATGATCTCAATTATTCGACATTATTTAACTTAGGGATTGCTTGGTCAATTTTTCCTAGCTAGCTCCCCACACAGAATATGATTTCTTGCAAGCTTACTTCACTCAGCTAATAAGAAAATGGCTCCTTTTTAAAGAACTGAAATAAAGATGGTTCCTTTAATTCAGCAAGTACCAATTTTCTTGCTCCCGTAATATATTTGTATGGGAGGAAAGAGACGTAGGTGGTGGTATCATTTTCATCGCCAAGCTTGACGGATACGTATTTTGTTGCCACTCGCAGGTCGTTTTCAGCCGCGTCTGACGGAGCAGCAGTGGGCGTGTCGTTTAATCCCTTTTTCTTTGATGATTTCACTGTTGCTAGAGATTCACGTTCACCACAGGGAAAAGCGCCGTTCTGATGTGCCAAATGCAGAGTGTCGACATTGTGGAGCTTTGTGCTGGGGCCTGGCTCCTTCGATTCGTGCATAGACGGCTGTCAATTCTTGGCATCATACTGTAGTACTAGTACATAGCATGACCCCGTGGCCCGTGCTGCTCTTGTCTGCTTCAACGTACGCGTTACTTGATTACGCTTTTCTTTAACACAGTTTTTAGCTCACTAATTAGGACTAAATAAAATTAAAAGTAAACAGGACCAAGCGTTGCGAAAGGGAGCAGAAGGTAGTCAAACGTAAGACTTTATTTCGTCGTCCATCGGTGAAAATATCAGAGATCAATGGTCCAAAGACGTTGAAACCGGCTGATTTCCTCGGTCAAATACAGCACCGTGATGTGCTAAAAAAAATTGCTCGCTGCCTACAGCCGCGCTTGACTTAGCCTGGTCAGACGAATAATGTAACATCGATGACTATTCGACTCAACAGTTGCATCAATTATTCAATTGCCCATCACCAGAATACTGTAACAAGATTCCACTCCAGAAATAAATAGAAAATATACAGTATAAGAAACACAGAAAATAAATGCACGTTTGGCTTAGTCACGGATGACCAAGAAAGGATTCTTAGATTGGGCAGAAAGGAACCTAAATGTGTTCTCCCCAGAGGAATAGAAAAGCAATGAAGAACCTTTCGTACGAATATCAGCCACAGAAGCCTGACACGACGCAGCAGCAATCAACATTATCTACTACCAGCATACGGAAACGGGACCTACATATTTAAGTATATCGTCTCTTCTTATATTGCACACAAGAAAAGAAATATACTCCAGAGAATCCAAGTGTCGCAGATAAAGATTCGTGCAGGAAAACAAATTAGAATGGGTGATCGGTAGCCCCTGCAAGAAGGCACGAGAGTCCACCCGGCAGGCCATATACATAAATTTTCGTGGTTAAGAAGTGTCAGAAGAATTCTAGTCCTGAAACGGTGGATTCGGTGTCTAAAGTCTAAACTCTCAACCAACCAGCATGAACATGAAGAAATTCCGCATGCTGCTACCTCACGTAGTCAAGATACCAACTTAGCATTGACAAATAGGGAATATAACTATACTCCACATTAAGGGTTTGCTGGATTTTTTTTCAAAGGGGGTGAAAGCTCATCCATTGATTTAGGAGAAAGTTTGAAATTTGTTACCACCCCGAGCGAAGCTCCGCGGCACAAAATAATCACTCTGGAAGCATAATTGAACCCCCCGTGCTTAGCACCAGCCATGCTCGAAAGAGCCACCTCCCCCTTAATCTTATTTACAACATTGTGGAAACATTTTGAAAAACTCTCACCTTGCGCTCAATCCAAATTTTACAAGAGGTGAGCATGATTAGGGAGGAAAGGACTTCCTCTTGGTGCCCTTGGTGTAGATGAAGCTAAGCAACCACTCTTTGACCGTCTCACAATTGCTCCAAGTCGAAGTGTCCATATTGGTAATGCCTAGCCAAGCGACAATAGAGTTCCAAACCCGGAAGGAGTAGCGACATTTGAAGAGGAGATGCACCGTAGTTTCGGTCTCCCTTTTGCAAAGCTAACACACGCCGCAATGGACAACCCACACTTTTAGAGGTGGTTGGTCGTCCAAACATAGTTTGGAGAATAAGCCAAGCAAAGAGCTTGAACTTTGGTGGAGGCCAATTCTTCCACACGGCCTCTAGCATGTAGGAGCCTTGTAAGCCACCGCCGTTGTGTAAGATCGTGGTGTGGTGAATTTCCATGTGATGGCATCCACAATATCCCCAATTTCCATGTGATGTCTGGATTGTAGGAACTAAAAAGACGTTAGAATATGAAAATTGCAGGAATTGAGATGCCATGTATCTTGGATTTCCGCATAACCAAAAACCAAACGAAAACTTCGAAAACATCGTTTGGATGTCACACATGAAAAACAAATAAATCTTAGACACTAGTAGATGAAAACACGAGGTTGGTTCTCCTCCAAAATTCGTACGAAAATGCCTATTCCATAGGACTATCAAAGAAATCTTGGATTCATATTCCTTCGCTCCAAACAACGCCATAGGAAATTTTTCTATAGAAATCACATCCCATAAAATTCATATGTTTTTCTTTTGTTCCAAACAGGCCCTAAGTTGTTGAAACAAGAAGACTACTTCATCCGGTTATAAGATATACATGTAATTTAAGAAAACTTTAACCATTAGTTTGGTCAAGAAAACATGAGATATATTGCCTAAAAGATATATCATTATTTTCAAATTCTAAATAAGTTTACAATAATAGTATGTTTTGGCGTAGCATTTATATTTTTTAATCAAATTAGTGGTCAATTTTTTTTCCTAAACTACAAGCATACCTTATAAACTGAACATGAAGTTCCAAATAACAATGGCATGGAAGCACAGTGGTTAGTGGACAAGGCGAAGAAATGAACGAAGTATTTTTTTTTTTTCAACTGTGAACGAAGGCATTGTTCAACTAAGCATCGCCCATAGGTCTGGTGTCATTGACTTCTCTAGCTGTATGAGTCTAATTACCCAACAAAGTCTAGCACGAAGCAAACAAACTGCAGGTGGTGTTTGTTCCTGAAGAACATTGTGTCCAGCGACCTTGCCGAGGCAAATACACGTGTGCATGTGTACGTGTCATGGCTGACGAGGACGTACCTATGCGTGCACATGCATGCATGCATGTCCAACCTTCACACGAGTACTGGCCGGCTTACAGCAAGGCGTTTAATCGTCAAACTTGTACCAATCCGTTTCTTTACTTGCACACAAATTAATCCCGATATTGTTCACATGCTTTGTTGCGAAGCTGCTGCTTCCCCAGCATTCGCCGCACCTGGATGGAACCATCATGTGCTCCAACGTACCTACATCAGACAGCCTCTCTAGAAATTTAAGCTAAACTAGAGCAGCATTGCCACAGTACTGTCACTAATCATAGACGCCTTTCGGCCCACCTATGAGATCGCAACACACGCCACATGATTAGGCATAAAATACTAACGGTCGCCATATCAAGGACCATGATCGAATAATTAAGCTTCTCTCTTTTCTGTGGCCGGAGGAATCATGGCCCGGGTTGGCGCACCGAGCACGCCTTGTACGTACTGTTGAAGTGTATAAGTAGCTAGATTGCCTAGCTCTTTTCATCAGTTCGGACTTTTGGTTTAAATGGCTAGTGCATGAAGTTTAATATGGTATCAGAGCACCAGGTTTCGAGTTTAAATCATGTCTTTCACAATTTATTCTAAATTCTCCGCAGCCTCCTGCCGCGCCCGACCTCCCGCTGCCTCTTTGCCTCTCTACACGTGTTGACTTGTCTTCTCGTCTTCCCGTCACACGTGAGAGGGGGTGTTGAAGTGTATAAGTAGATTGCCTAGCCATTTTCATCAGTTCGAACTTTTGGTTCAAGTGGCTAGTGCATGAAACTTACCATGGTATCAAAACCCAGGGTCTCAAGTTCGAGTCCTGACTTTCACAATTTATTCTAAATTCCCCGCAGCCTCCTGCCGCGCCCGGACTCCCGCTACCTCTTTGCATATCTACACGTGTTGACTTGTCTTCTCGTCTTTCCGTCACACGTGAGAGGGGGTGTTAAAGTGTATAAGTAGATTGCCTAGCCCTTTCCATCAGTTCGGACTTTTGGTTGAAGTGGCTAGTGCATGAAGCTTAACACGTACCACATTTTGCGAACTGTGAGGGTCGAGATGACACGCCTGACGAATCCGCGGATTCCCGTCACAGTAGCCGGCCACAGGCTTGCGCTTTAGACTAGTCATAGCAGGAACTATCATGCATATCACATTAGTACCTTTAAAATGCATAGTACTTTAGATGTAGCATCACGTATGAGTGTACTACCTCCATCCTAAAGATTAAGGCTTATATTATTTTTATAAAGTTAAATTATATCAAGTTTGACTAAGTTTTTATTAAAAATCATTAACATGTAAAATATATAATCAATATCATTAGATAGATAACGAAATATATTTCGTGTGGTATTAAAAAAGTATTATATTTGTTGATATATTTTTCTAAATGTTTGGTTAAATTTTATTTGGTTTGACTTTTTTTAAAAAAATATAAGCCTTATGATTTGAGATGGAGATAGTATTAGTTAGCTTGTGGGCTCATTCTACCTTACAAGAGTGTTAAGCCGTATAAGGTAATATAGCTAGTTACCCAACCATCTCTTTCGTCATTTAATATCATGTCATGTTATAAATTTGCCTACTTGCCAATTTAATTAGTACTAAGATTTGGCCGTTAATAAATAACTTAGCCGCCCTCGTGAGCTGCGTCGTCCGTCCACTTGGAGTGATAGAGAATCGGGGAGCCAATAGCATCTCTCTTCGCCGGCGAGAGACCTCTTAATTTCCAGGAAGCAAGCACGTACTCTAGCTTTGCTGAGATTTGCGCCCCGGTTTTTATAAACGAACCTTCACGCTGAAGCACTGCCGCCTTGTTGCAAGGTTACTGGCTACTACGTACTTGTCGTGATAAACAAATGCTGACGTTTTCACCTATGGGGAGTTCGATCGTACCACGATCGACAACGGCTTGGAAGCATGCGGTTAACTTGACGTCTGTGTCCAGCCACATGCACGGGTGCGGCCGAGGGAACACCGATGCACGAGTAAGGTGTGGTCTTGGACGGTGGCCAAAACAGTCCTTTGGACGGCAGAAATAAAAAAGGTCAGACGCAAACCGGATGAAAACTACTTGAAAGAACAAAACGGAGTCGAAAGACTTAAGAGATTTTCTCGTTTGTTTTATACTTTATTTTGTAATCTTTGAAGACAACTTTTATATCTCTACCATGTAATATTTATCACTTTAAATATATATTTTTTCGATAAAGGTCGCTACTGTAAGTTTTCTAGCTTGGTATTGACTGTCAATTTTTTTCCTTTCAAAAACTATGAAATCTTAGGCAAGCTAGTTCATGCCCTCCGTGTCGTTGGACAATAAAAGTCGACTGCCCGGTGCGGACTTCTACCACTCTTTCTGTTAAACTCTCATTTAAGTTTGTACAATAGTTCGGCGAGATTCAAAGATACAGCGCCTAGATTCAGTGATCCACAGATCAACGGCAATCAGAAAATAAAATGCTCACACAATTCATGGTCTCGCGCAAAATTTGTGTCAACATGATCAGGCTTTCCAAATGGTTTCAATTTACATATGGGCATGGAATCAACGGCGCCTCTCAGAGCCTCAAACAAGCGCACACAAAAAGAGGGAAAAAGGGGACGCGTCCGGCGGGCGACCAGGTGGCCAGAGCCTCAGCACATCCTCGCATCCTTCACTGCATCTCCGTCCCAGACGAGATTACCGGACAGAAATCACTCCAAGCTACGATCGGCGATTCTTCACACACCGTTGGTTTCAAAACTAAGCTCAGGTCTACGCGCCCACGGCCACGGGCTTCGCTGTCGCCGGTCAGCTCACGACGGACACCTTCCTGGACTCCTGGTGCCCGCGCAGCGCCTCCGTACCCGAAGCGTACTGCCGCAGCCGCCGGGCGGCCTTCCCGGCGCGAACGGCGTCGAGCTGCATCTGCTCGTCGCGGCACTCCTCGCTGCAGAAGGGGGTGTCCCCTCTGTACATGAAGATGTCGCTGTCACCGGCCAGCGGCTTTGTGCAGAGCGCGCACGCGTCCAGCGCCGGCATGCCGGCCTCGCCGAGCCGCTCGGCGTCGAAGAAGAAGATGGAGGAACAGGCTTGTGATGCCGCCATGGTGTAAGCGTGTGACTCTCGGGCAAGGCGAGCTGATCTGAGCTTCCTAGCGCGTCTGATGCTTTTGGTGCGGGGAGGTAGAGAGGGGAGCGAGCGAGTTGAGTTTGTTGAAGGGGCTTGGGTATATATCTGTACCGACACCATGGCCCTATCAATGGGGTCGCTTTCTTTGACACCCAATACACTATACGACACCTCTAGGGTTAAGAAAGAAGCGCCCACAATCAACTCTTAAGAACAGTGTAGGAACCATGTAGCAGCCCACCATATGCCTTGAGTTTACTGAATCGCGCGGTATTCGGTCGTGCACATCCATATTTTTACTCTAACCGTTTGGTTCTGTAGGAAGCTTGCCATTAGGAGACATTTCGGTCCATGATAAAGTTAGAGACAGAGAATACCATGAATACCGGATTGAAAAACTAGCAATAGAGGTCCGAGTCTCTGCGTTGTTGATGGACTTTCTTGATGTTATGGATTTCGCAGCAGCAGTATGCAAGTGCGGACAACAACACAGATGAAGTTCAGAGTCGTATTTTTCATGATGAAAATCCAAGGTCTCACCTTTGTTGTGCCTAGCAATGACCTTATGGAAGGCATTATTTTGAGAGCGGAGACTATCTTCAGTGTGAAAACTTAAGATCTTTGATTGGGTGACGACTACACTTATGCAACATTTCCTTCTTGGAGATGTCGATTTTGGAGAGCCCGGAGTTCATGTGTTGTCTTGGTGTTGGATGTATTATTGCTGCTAGGGCTCCGGATACCGAAGGGGAACTTTGATTTTCTTAGTTTTCTTTTCCTTTTTTGGCAATGTGTATCGTACTGCCATTAGGGTATTGCGTTGTTGTAGAGGCTAGGTGTAATTGGTATCTCTCGATATTAATATATTTCCTTTGTCGATGCTCTGAGTTCCCAAAATGATCCTAATTATATTCCACGAAACTTTGGCTATTTGCCTTTTCACATTGCTTTATGTAGTGTTCATATAGTTGCTATGTAAATGCATATATTTTTACCCTTCTGTTAGTTCTAGGTTAACCAGAGATTAAGTTAATTTGGGCCTTTTGGGTCAACTCCAAAGCCACTAAATTTGCTTTGAGCTTCCTGCACATCCTTTTTTCCTCATTACACGGTAATCGTGAACTAAGTTAGTTCTAGATCCTAGATATACCGAGAACTAGCCATACCTTTTTATCCCTAGACGGGTCTTCTGTAAAAATGCATTCTCTAAATATTGTCAAAGTTGTTGGTGGAATATATAAATTTATCGATAATTGTCAACTTTTTTGTCCTTGGTAAGACAATGGTCATTAAATGATTGTCAAAATTTCTCTTCTAATTCAACTTGTTCCGTGGTAGCGACAATCAAAGGTTATGATTGTCTAAACCCTAAGAATGATGCTAATAATATTCTAGAAAAAAAGACAATATTCTTACACGGCCTACATAGTCATAATGTATATGGTGAATACAATACAATAAAATTTTACAAGCATCTTATTCAAAATGTCTTCTCTAAATATAGTCAAACGTGTTGATGTTTGAATGTCCACTGAGAATTATAATTTTTGCTTTTTGAGCAACAAAATGGTCATGCGTTCGCCATCAAAAAATTGTTATTGGCAATGCAAACAAGCAAAGGTCGAGAAGGTCTTCATATGTGTTTAACCTTCCAAGTATTATAGACTAGCTAGACATCAGTATAAAACAACGGTATTTTCTTCTATAAAGTTTATCTTTAATGATGGTGTTTTCCATCGTCATACACAATAACACAAAACCTCGGGTGCCAAATCCAATATTTGGTGAACACAAGTGGGATGTAGTATGATTTTTATTTTCCTTGATAAAATCTTCCCCCTTGGGCAAAACATTTTTCCCTAGGACCTACATGCACCGGGCCACGCACAAGCACTTTTCTCTAAACCAAGTTGCAAAGCACATAAGCTGGTTGTCATGTGCTCTTTGATTGCTAATCAGGTCGCTGAGCGCCAAATCAAAACAGGTGCACGTGGTGTTGGAGTAGTGGCACTATTGCTGCGAGGAGAATCATGAATCAGCAGTGCCCAACCAACTGTTCGATCGATGTTTATTCATTTATTCCCCCCTTTGAATCTTTTTTCCCACCATCCCTTTGGTTTTTCGCAAGCGCAGTGAGCAGTGGTTGGCTCCATGGATCCCTCGTAATGTAAACTAAACCGGCCAATAGAAAAAAGAAAACAGGGGCGCGGTAGGTACGGCCGCTGCTTGATTTGACGACAATCCTGCTCGATGGGATTCAAGCCACGGCCGGGGCTGCAAATTGCGGCTAAGCTTAATTAGTTTAGTAGAAAGATGAAACCAAATTGCGGCTAATCTTGTCGTCTGATGTTACACGTATCGTGTGCGATGTGCTGTTGATGGCGTGTTACTTTTTCAGGCGCGCCATGCAACTCGCTAAGTAGAGAACGTATGAAGTGTGTGCTAATGCAACTGGTGCATGATTGCATTGCATCAGGAGTATCTATAGTTGCCGGGACTACTCAACAACAGCTCAACAAACGAGCGATCAATTTGAATTGGTAGCTTCTAACCTGAGATCTAGGCACGAGACAAGTGGCATAGAATCATCTACTCTTCGTTGGAAACATTAGATATTTTGGATCTCCCAGCACAACGTACATAGTGATGAATTGGGTTTTAAGATGGGTGATGTCGTGTTATGTTGTACTGAAATATGTGCCAACTAGATTTCTACCATGGTGTTTCATGTATGATTATAATTAACTGAACTATATGTCTGCAAACGAAATATAATCCACACTATTTTTTTGTTCATTGTGGATAACTATATATAATGTATGTTTTCAGAACAAACGTAGCATTCAGAGGTTGTGAACTTAGTAATGACCCGAATTATAACAATGTAATATGGTTTAACTGGTGTTCTTCCAATGCTTTAACTCGTTCTAAGATGTTTCTGTAATATGGTTACCTATTTACCTAGTTATAATACTCCTTAGAAGTTATAATACTTCTTTAGTACTAGACATAACACTAGTAAGATATTTATTAGGTCGTGCTCTTTAGAGATTTTTAACACAAATATGTAAATACTGCATGAATTATGAAATTGTATTAACATAATTCAAGAAAGAACTTTCCTTATATAAGACGGTCTAATATTAGCAAAGGAACTTTATTTGAAATTATTCATTACAAATGTATAACAATGAATATTACAACATATGTTTTATAGGCTGTAGAAAATACCAACAACCCTCCAAATCTCCTATAGCGGGGCAATCCATTTACTTACAACCTGATCAAGCTGCTATAGCCTGCTAGGAAGATTTCGATATATTTAAATATTCCAAGTAACTAGTATAAAAAAATATAGTACTATTTACTATTGTAGTATACAAAAAATAAGTCATAAAGAGTAAAAAAGTTTAGTACAGATTAAAGTTATTTTATTTTGCCTTCAGTTCGAAGTAAACTTGGACCGGCCTTGATGGGATCTTCGATCCGGGACGTACGTGTGACAGAGTGAAGGTGTAGGACGAGAGTTAATAGCCCGAACGGACCTGCTCGATGTCTAAGACGTTGTGATCGATGGTCAAAACATGATGTGACACAAGATCGCTGACCCGGATAGAGCGCTAGAGTCGAGGTGAGTTGACGACACACAACCAATCACGTGTAAGATTTGCAAGGCTTAAAACTAAATTATACCCTAACCACAACTGCACATAGAAAACACATTCTGGAGACCAAGAACCCCTCCATGGTTCCGGCCCCTCCATCTTTCAATTGCCTCTATTTGTTCGCTCATCTTTCCGTATTGACCTAAGACCACCTATATATCCTTGTATTAACAACTTCTAGACTCACCCCCGGATGCTCCTCTGCCTTATCCAACGTTCAATGCCACCATTATGAGAAGTAAGTAGTACACCTATTGACTATTAGTTTATGGCAGTAGTTTGCTATATATGTCTCTATGTGTTATCACTTTATTAGTCTGTGTGAGCTGCCCCACATGATTACCACATTATAGATGTAATTCGTATGGTGGATCTTTCGTTTATGAGATAAGTTTTGAGATGCATATTTTCAAATTGTGTTTGTTGTATTTGAGCTGCATATTATTACCCTATTTATGTTTACATGATCTGATCAAACTAGTGTGATAGGACGCGAAAGGGGAAAGATGTGTATAAAAACTGGTAGTAGCAACTGGACAACGACATAAATTTGGTAACTACTATGGTTTTTTTACATTTTTATGTTTACCTCACTAGGGAGAATGAGATATGGTGTGTTTTGTTCATGTAGTGGTAGAAAAAGATGATCTCCTTTGTTTGAGGTAGTAGTCATCCACTTAAATTCTAGGTATGTGGTAGTATGCTTACTTAGAGGAGTAATAGAGATATATATTGCATTATTTGTATGTTAAGACGCGATGACCATATCAATGAATACATGTCAAACACAATAACCTATAATAAAAATTTGCATAGGATTATCTTGTTTTACAACCCGCCATATTTATGAGTGAGTAGTCAAGTGATGCCATGAAAGCCCGTGCACCTTTTATCGTAGGAGACACTTTTACTTCACTTTGTTACCATTTAAATTTATGCATTGTTTTATTTCGAAAATACAAAAATATATATCTTGCTTGTGCATACATTCTATTTCAGTAACATGTCTTCACATAAATGTTCAAGGACTGTAGGAGTGCTCACAAATCATGGATACGGTATGGCCCTGTCAATGGAGTCGCTTTCTTTGACACCCAATACACTGGCCTCTCGCATTTAAAAAGAACCACTCACAATAAACTCCCTATGAATAGTACTATAGAAACTAGAAGCACCAATCATCACATTTAAATTGGAAATCCGGAGCAGTTCCGAGTCATCAAACCACCTACAATATCAAGTGGGGGTAGCCAGGTTCTCATGTTAACGATCTCAATTTTTCGACATTATTTAACTTAGCGGTATCAATTGCTTGGTCAATTTTTCCTTGCTACCTCCCCCACACAAACTAAAATCTCTTGCAAGCTTACTTCACTCACCGAATAATAAAACGGTTCCTTTTACAGAACGGAAATAAAAATGGCTCCTTTATTTCAGCAAGTACTAATTTTCTTGCTCCCGTAATATTTTTGTATGGGGCGAAAGAGACATCGGTGGTGCTATCATTTTCATCGCCAAGCTTGACGGAAACATATTTTGCTGCCAGTCGTTTTCAGCCGTGTCTGACGGAGCACCAGTGGGCGCAACACGCAGTACCGTGGGCGTGTCGTTTAATCCTTTTTTTCTTTGATGATTTCACTGTTGCCTCGTTCGTATTGGCGGTGCTGTCACGAGTGCAGAGATTCACGTTCACCTCAGGAAAAGGTGCCAAATGCAGAGTGTCGACATTGTGGAGTTTTCTGCTGGGACCTGCCTTCTTCGATTCGTGCATAGGCGGCTGTCATCCATATAGTAGTAGCATGACCCCGTGGCCCCGTGCTGCTCTTGTCTGCTTCAACGTGTGACTTGATTACACTTTTTTAACACAGTTTTCAGCTCACTTGTTAGGACTAAACAAATATCTAAATACGCTTGTGTAAATGGAAACAGGACAAGGCGTTGCCAATGAGGGCACAATGTAAGTCAAATGTAACGGAGTATTATTTCATCCTAGCTCGATCGGTGAAAATATCAGAGATCACAGGTTCAAAGACGTAGAAAGCGGCTGCTTTCTTGGGTCAAATATAGAACCGTGGTGTGATGAAAATAATTGCTGGCTGCATACAGCACGCTTGACTTAGCCTGGTCAGACAAATAATTTAACATCGATGACTATTCGACTCAACAGTTGCATCGATTATTTGATTGCACATCACTAGAATAACTAGATTCCTCTCCAGGAATTAAAAAAAAAGTACAATATATAGAAGAAACACAGAGAACAATGCAGGTTTGCCTGAGTCATGGATGACCAGGAGAGATTCTTAGATTGGGCAGAAACGAATCTAAATGTATTCTCTAGAAACGAAGAGGAAAAGGAATAAGAACATTTCATACGAATATCAGCCACATAATTAAGCATGACACGACGTATTAGCACCGATTCAACATTGTATACGAGCATAGGGAAATGGGACAAGTACATAATTAAGTATATGTCGTCTCTTCTTATCATACACGTAAAAAATGAACTATACTCGAAAGAATCCAAGTGTCGCGCGTCGATAAAGATTCGTGCAGGGAAAACAAATTGGAATGGGTGATCCAGAGTTTTGGGTAGCACCTGCAATAAGGAACGAAAGTCCACCCGGCTGCCCGGCCATCTCTAAGATTTTTGCGTTAACAACTGCGAGAAGATTTCTAGTTCTGAAACAGTGGATTCGGTGCCTAGACTCTCAACCACCCGGCACGAACATGAAGGAATTCCGTTTGCTGACATAGTCAATGTTGCCATACTAGGTTTATGCAGTTGTTACCAACTTAGCATTGACAAAGAGGGAATATGTGTTTAGACAAGGTAATGGAACTTAGTATAACAACACAAGGGGCCAAAATATCCCCATCGTGAAACATAGCGCAGCCTCGAACCTCAGTCCTCTCCATCTCGTTCTCCTCCTTCATAGATCGGTTCTCCCTCCTCTGATCATCGGGAGGTTGGAGAACCCGATTTATGCATGAAGTTTTAATAAAAGCAATGTTTTGAATAGATTAGATAAAGGTAATGGTAGACGTCTTCTTTTTGCCCTCCACTTCAAGCATCGTCTACAATAACTTATCATCGATCATTCGATCTCCTTTCAGACGATAATGGTGGTGTTGCAAGATTACAATTCTCTAGGTATAGGTCTAAATCTTGCTTCTCCAGATCGATTTTGGATCTTTTCACATTGTTGCCGCGAGGAGAATTGTCGCGACTGCTACGCCCTCGGTGATTCAAACCCTCGCTTCCCCTAGTGATGTCGACCGGATTGTTCTGTTATTTTTCCTGGCATACTAGTGTTGATATTCTTGCTGATATAAATTAACTACTTTAATGGATGTGCGTGTGCACATAGCCTTGAAATTGCGTCTCAAATAAAATTCTATGAGTATGTTCGTTTGTATTTGCATGTCTATGGTTTGGTTCTCTCTCGAGCTACCTTGAGAAAAATACAAAATTGTGTTATATTTTTTTAGTTGTACCATGTACAAGATTATGTCATAGAAGAAGAAAAAAACTCGAAGATTTGGTCGCTTCTTTTAAATTTTACATTGTAATAGTTGGAGACAACTAATACTACCTCCATCCCAAGACTTAAGGCATATTTTTCATAAAGTCAAATGAAGTAAAGTTTGACCAAATTTATAGAAGAATTTATGAACAAATATGATATTTTGTAGGTACCATATGAAAATATATTTCATTATCTATCTAATGATATTGATTTTGTACTTTTCAAGTTAATGATTTTTGACAAAAACTTAGTCAAACTTAACATAGTTTGACTTTCTGAAAAAATATAGGCCTTAAGCCTTGGGATGGAGGTAGTATGTCTCTACTATGTACTATTTGTTACTATAAATATATATTTTATTGTTAAAAAAAGTTGTTTAGGCAAGGAGACTACTTTCTCTGGCTATAAGACATACGCGTAGTTTAAGGAAAATCTAGACTTCTAGTTTGGTCAATAAATATGAGATATATTGCATAATAGATATTTCAATAAATTTATTTTTTAAAAAAGTTTTTCATTATATAATTTTATTTTATCGACAAAATTAGCTGTCAGTTTTTTCTTTAAACTACATGCATGCCTTATAAACTAAACATCCAGTTCCAAATAAGTTTGGGCACGGAAGCACGACAATAATGCTACACTTCTAAAAAAAATGTTACGGAGTTTGATTGACTAGATAATGTGGAGATCAAGTATTAATTACGGTCCCGAAAATCACTAGAGAAAAAAGATCTGCACCAGCTGAGTTTCTCCACCTCTACTGTAAAACTCTAATTTCGTAGATGTAGCATTATTGGAAGCATGGTGGTTAGTGAACAAGGCGAAGAAATGAATGAATCAATTGTTCAAGTAACGCAATGGACATGCCTAGGTTGGCCAGCAGGGCACGGGAAGGAACAAACAAATTGTTCAACCAAGCCAGGGGCTATCGGAGTAATCACACCTGTCTTGTTATCGATGGAAATTAACGCCACATGTCACTGAAAAAATATTTTATTTGTATAAAACATCGAAATATTAAACCTGAGATTTAAATTATGGTAAGATAGGGTTCTCGGTAGTGTTGACTTTGCCCATTATATATGAGTCTGATACTCTGATTAACCTAGAGAGTCTAGCGCGAAGAAAACAAACAAGAGCTGTTGCACATTGCGTCCAGCGACGTAGTACAGCCGAGACAAAGACACGAACGCATTTGTACGTACATGTCATGGCTGACGAGGAACCATGAGCTCACATGCATGCATCTTGCTTGTACTAGTGCTTGAATGCACCTACACCAGACAGCCTCTCTACAACTTTGGGTTAAACTAGAGCTGCGCTGCCACAGTACTGACACTAATCATAGGCGCCTTTCGGTCCACGTACGTATGAGGTCGCAACACACGCCACATGCATGGTTAGGCGTAGACCAGAAACAGTGGCCATAACATGATGGACCAGGATCGAATAAACTAGCCGGTAGCTTTGCTCTTTTCTGTGGCCGGACGGGAATCATGGGTCGTATTGGCGCACCGTGCCCGCCATGTACATACCGCATTGGGAACCGTGATACAGCCGATGACACGTCTGACGCCTTGGCGGATTCCCGTCTTCCGGGTTGCAACACGTTGCATGCGATCACCGGCCACAGGCTTGTGCTTTACGATCATGGCTCGTGGATGCGATGCGCTTTTGGCTTGGGGGAGACGCAACAAACCTTTGCATGGTTCAGGAATCAAGGTTAGCTTTCCTAAGCTAGCTTCTCGTCCAATCGTCTCCTGGTTAACTACAGTAACTTGGCCATTGATTAATTTACTACCTAGACGGAGAGAATTGGAGAGCCGATGGCATCTCCCTCGGCCGGCGTGGCCTCTTTCCGGGAAGCTAGCTTTGCTGAGATTCGTGCCCTGGTTTTTATAGATGAAGCTTCACGCTGAAGCACTGTCGCCTTGTTGCAAGGTTACTGGCTATATTACTCCAATGGGATAAACAAATGCTAACGTTTTCACAATTGAGGAGTCCGCAGCACAATCGACGACGGCTTGGAAGCATGCGGTTAACTCGACGTGCATGTCCGGCGACACGCACGAGTGTGGCCGGCCGGAACACGGATGCACGAGTAAGGTGTGGACGTGGACGGTGGCCGACCGTCCATTGCCGGCCGGTTATCTGACACATGCCAGGCTCATGCGTTAGTCGGATCCAGCCAGGCCGTGACGTGTGTGTCTCCTGGACCGTTTGTTCTGCCTCAATCCTAGCCCTCCAGGGTACTATATACTACAATCGAAACCAGTGCAACGAAAAAAGTTCATTAACATTTGTTTCCGGTCTGCATATATATTCGGTTTTGCTTCGCTAGTTCTGTAAATACCGGAGATCTAGATTTGCATGATGGTTCGTGTGTTCCGTGAGTTGCGGGGTAGGTTACAACTCAGTTTTTACAGCTACAAGTTGTTTTGTAAAGGAAGAAAAGTTTTCATGGCTGTTAATTGACATCGTGATTTCTGCTGATTTAGAGTTACAACTAAGCAAACCGAAAGAATTCTCGCCTACTGCTAATCAAGGAATGGAATCGGTCCTCAGAAAGTAGAGAACTATTCGTGCATGCGTGGGCCAAAATACCAGAAGTGGAGTTATGTCCCACTCATGCTGATCTAATCTAACGGAGAAGAAGGAAATTGTCATGCTACATGATCTTATCAACAAATAACACAGAGGAATTTTAACCGAATTCTTAGCTAATCGATCGTTTCAGCCTTTTCTTTCACCTTTGATTACAAGCATAACCAAGTTCCAAAACTATGAAATCTTGCGCAAGTCCATTCCTTGTCTGTTGTCTCTGCCTGTCGAGATCTACAAGATCGCTCGGCTGTATGATTCATAGCGAAACGTCATCAGGGTTTTTCTTTTCTCGGTCGTATGATCTACACTTATCCAAGCGGACTTGTACCATTCTTTTGAGCCGTTGACACACAACCATTCTCCCCCCAACTCGCTCTCCTCCATCTACAGTTCCTGCGGCCTCCTTCTCTCTCGCCGGGCCTCTCCCTCCTCCTCTCCGCCGGGGTAGCCGGCCGGAGATGGAGAGGAGATGGCGCCGGAGTAGATAGGGTTAGTTCTAGGTTTAGTTTTTGGTCCTCTATGGCGTATGGCGCTCATGCCGGGAGGGAAGTGGCAGATCTCATCGGCCAGATCTGGCACTGCCTTGCTCTCCTTCTTTTCCTCGTCGAGCTTCGGAGGTCGGAGCTGGAGATGAGGCGGTGGAGGGAGGCGAAGATCTCCATAAATAAGGCCGTCCCGGGCGGATCTGGTGGCCTTATGTGTAGCGGCAGGCCCCTTCTTCTTCCTCGTCGTGGTGACGAGAAGAAGAAGTTGCTGCTTGTTGTTTTTGTTAGGGCAATATGCTTGTTGTATTATCAGGGGGCCAAAGGCCACAATATATAGTACATGTACAGGTGCACATATGCAGAAAGCCCCCTAACATATGGGGAAACTACAATAGACAAATATATACATCTAACACCCCCTCAAACTCATGGTGGATCCACAACACCGAGTTTGGAGAGTAAGAAATCATGCTGCGCTCGAGTCCGTGCCTTCGTAAAGAAATCCGCCAACCGCAAATCTGAAGGCACATAATAAACCGTAACAACATCATCCCGGACCTCGTGCACGTGTGTAAAAAGCATCAACACCGATATGCTTGGTCAGCTCATGCTTGACCGGATCACGTGCAATACTGATAGCACCTGTCATTGTCGGACAAAAGTGGAGTGGGTGTCGTAACGAAACCCCAAAATCTGCAAGCAACCACCGTAACCAAGTCACCTCAAGCAATCAACAAAGCCATAGCCCGCAACTCAGCCTCAACACTCGAACGGGAAAGCTGCGACCTGTTTCTTCGTCTTCCAAGCAACAAGCGAACCACCTAGAAACACACGAGTAGCGCAGAAGCGAACGACGATCCGTAGGATCACTCGCCCACGTAGCATCCGAATAGCACCGGAGCCGGAGAGAGCTGGAACGGGGAAAGAAAAGGCGACGAGTGATCGTGCCACGAAGATAACGAAGAACACGGAGGAGATGACTATAGTGAACAGTGGTAGGAGCTGAGACAAGCCGACTCGGAATATGAACGAGGATAAGAAATATCGGGACGAGTGACAACAAGATAAACAAGACTCCCAACAAGATGGCGATAACGGGTGGGATCGGGAAGAGGATCACCATCGAGTAGGACGAAGCTTAACATTAAGCTCCATAGGAGTATCGACCGTGCGCTCATCCCCAAGAGCAGACACGAGCAAGAAGATCCTGAATGTACTTTTCTCGAGAGATAGAAAAGCCATCAGAATTGGAGGAAACCTCAATGCCAAGAAAATAGCGAAGAGGACCAAGATCGGTCATAAGAAACCGATCGCGAAGACGAGCCTTGACGAAGGCAATATACTCGGGATCATCACCGGTAATGATCATATCATCAACATAGAGAAGAAGAAGAGTACGTCCACGAGGAGAAGTGTGAACGAAAAGTGCGGGATCATGAAGACTAGGAGAGAAACCAGCAGCAGTCACCACAGAGGCGAAGCGCTCAAACCAGGCACGAGGGGCCTGTTTGAGACCATAGAGAGAACGTCGAAGACGACAAACCATCCCATCGGGAACGAGAATACCCGGGAGGAGGCTGCATGTAAACCTCCTCACTCAACTCACCATTAAGAAAAGCATTCGAACATCAAGCCGGGAGACGGACCGGCGGCGAACGTAAGCAACAGCAAGAAGGGTACGCACGGTAGTCATATGAGCCACGGGGGCAAAAGTCTCATCATAATCATGGCCGTGCTCCCGCCGAAAGCCACGAGCCACAAGACGCGCTTTATAGCGCTCAAGAGATCCATCAGAGCGAGTCTTAATTTTATAGACCCACTTACACGTGATAGGACGAACACCAGAAGGGGGAGAAACAAGATCCCAAGTGCCAGTGCGCTCAAACGCAGCAATCTCCTCAGCCATGGCAAGCTGCCATTCAGGATGACGCTCGGCATCCCGATAAGAAGTCGGCTCGGAAACGATAGAAAGACCATACTGACTAGGAGAGTAACGAGCTGGAGCACGACGCCGACGAACAGTGCCGTGAAGGGGGAAGGTCATCGGCGGAGGACAACTCATCGAAGAAGAGGAAGAAGGGACAACATCGAAGGATCCGAAACCGGAGAACGAGGAGTACTAGGTGGACTAGACGGAGGAGAGGATGGCGCCGAAGGGGACACATCGAGGACTAGGAGGGGGAGGAGACGGGATAGCGGGGGTGCATCCGGAAAAAGAAGAAAAGAGATATCATCCACCGGGTAAGTACCCGAGGTGGGACGAGGATAGAAGGGACGCGTCTCATCAAACGTGACATCACGAGAGATGCGCATCCGACGACCAACAGGGTCCCAACAGCGATAGCCCTTATGCTCATCACTGTATCCGAGAAAAACACACTCAACGGACCGAGCGGTCGGCTTGGTGCGATCGCGAGGAGGGAGAAGAACATAGCAAACGCAACCAAATAAACGAAGTGTCGAGTAATACTGGAGAGCAACCGAGAAAGACGCTCGAGAGGAATGCCACCTTGAAGGGCAGCGAAGGCTGAATGTTAATGAGGTAAGTCGACGTAGCGACGGCCTCGGCCCGAAATGCGGCGGAAGAGAGGAAGCAATCATCATAGCACGGGTAGTCTCAAGAATATGACGATGCTTACGCTCGGCGACACCATTTTGAGCATGGGCGCCGGGACACGAGAAGTGGGCAAGGGTGCCCCGCTCGGCAAGAACACCACGCAGGTCTCGGGAGATATACTCTCCGGCGAGTCGACACGAAACACACGAATAGGCGTGGAATACCGAGTACGAACCATGGCTGCAAAACGCTGATAAATAGAAAGCACCTCGCTGCGAGAGTGCATAAGAAACAACCAGGTGTATCGCGAAAAATCATCAATAAACAAAATATAGTATCGATGACCCCCTTTCGAAGGGAAGGGAGCCGGACCCCAAACATCTGAATGCACTAAATCAAAAGGTCGCTGAGATACAGACGCACTAGTAGGATAGGGAAGCTGAATCCGTTTGCCTAGCCTACAACCCCGACTCGAATGCAAAGACACATCTCCCGAGACGGACCCCGGAAGACCACGACGAACTAATGACGATAAACGGGAGCCACGAGAGGTGACCCAGCCCGATGATGCCACTGCTGAAAAGATCCAAGTGACTGAAGCGACGAACCGCGGAGAACCGCAGATGAAGTGGCGGCAGAAGGAACGCGAAGCCGGTCTAACTCCCGAGCCCCGGGGACTCAAGGCTGCGAGGGCCAGCTCCAACCGGGGCCTCGTGTACGGCGGTCCCGAACAGCACAAGAATCAGCGTCAAGAATGACGCAACAACCGGAATCGATAAGCCGACTAGCGGAAAACGAGGTTCATCTTAAGACTAGGAACATGGGAAACATCGGGAACGAGAGAAAGAGGTAGTAGAAAGAGTGCCTCGACCGGAAACAGGGAGAGAGGTACCATCAGCCGTGATAACATGAACATGCGAAACAAGAGAGCGAAGAGCGGAAAGAATAGAAGACGCAGAGGTCATATGAAAAGAAGCTCCGGAATCCGGATACCACGGGGATGACGTACCCGATCGTGTGGAAGAAGGTGGTCGCGCGGTGCCGAAGAGCCGAGCACGGAACCAGCGAGTACTCGTCGAGGAAGAGCCCGTACCAGCCGAGCGGACCACGAAGACCACGGATAATGTCCTAATCGGATAGCGCAACAGCGAGAAGAACCCGAAGAGCCAACCCGACGACGAGTAAGGTGCGGCGGGCGTAAGCCGGGATCCCTCGCGCGGCAAGTAGAGATAGTGTGGCCGGTGCCTGCCACGGTAGGTGCAAGGAGGTGACGTCGAACCACGAGGCTGTCTGGGGCCGACGCCGACCCCGGGATGGAGGAGTAGGCGGTATCGGCCGTGCCGGAGGCCGCAACGAAGTCGGCGGCATAGGAGGTCCACGAGCGAGACGGCACAGGAGGGCCACGAGCGAGCAAGAACAGAGGGAACCTCAAGAAGACCAGCACCACGAAGACGAGTCTCCTCAGCACGAAGCTCAGCAAGGACCTCAGAGAGCGGAACACGACCACGGGCAAGTAGCTGGGCCCGGCGCGGCTCAAACTCCTTACGGAGCCGCGACAAGAACTCAAAAACACGCTGAAACTCCAGATCCGCGCGCACAATCAGACAACAGGGACAGGTGGCACACACAGCTGTACGGAGAGAATCAAGCCGGCGCCAAATAGCAGCACTGCGAGTGTAGAACTCATCAATAGTAGAATCACCCTGCTGAAGGGCATGCTCTCGGCGGACCACGGACAGGTAGAGAGCATCCCCGGACGGCCGATAGCGCCGACGAAGAAAAGCCCACCGAGCAGCGAGCGGTGGGAAGACCCATAAACTCAGCGAGCATACCGAGGCGGAACACCGGAGGTGAGAACAGCGAAGCAGCACGAGCATCCTCATCTATCCACCGAGTGTACTCGGTCGGATCCAGCCGGTAAGTCGCAACGGCGGTAGAGTGGTCTTGGACCTTCCGGTCATAATCAGCCGAAGCGAGTGTCATCAGCACTCTTGGCCGCATCCTTATCCGCCCGAGTAGCATCGGGGGCAAGGGCAACGGTGGCGGTGCAACGAGGCACCGTAGGAGCAACCGGGCGCGGCGGACAGGAGACCTCGCCAGAAAGAACACCCCAAAGACGAAGACCGCGCATGTGGACGCGCATGAAGGCAGCGAAATCAGGGTAATTCGCGCCATCAAAGATCACCGGGCAGCGAGGGATCGCAACATAGCCCGAGGAAGACATAGTTTTTTTTTTCTTTTTTTTTTCTTTTTTTTTTGCTTTTTTTTTTCTCAGAAGGAAGTCAACCGACTAGGATCGGTAGCCTGGAAAATCGGAAAATCGGCAGCACAGCCAGAGAGAACGACGAGAATCTCCAGGGGCAGGGACGGGTGCCAGGGAACTTGGGCACCAGGGAACTTCGGCTTGGGGGAAGGCAGCCACGGGCAGGGGAGATCGGCGCGACAGCCACGCGCAGGGGAGATCGGCGAACGGGAATCGGCAGGGGACGGGCGCCTGGAGACTTGGGGGAAGGCGCGCGTCGGAGATCGCGGCAGCCACGCGCAGGGGAGATAGGCGCGGAAGCCACGCGCAGGGGAGATCGGCGCAGAGGAGATCGCGGCAGGGACAAGCACCTGAAGATCGACTTCGGCCAGGAGATTGTCCACGCGCGGGGGAGCGGGGCCGGAGGAGATCACGCGCAGGGGAGATCGGGGCGGCCACGCGCGGAGCAGAGGAGAGATCGAGTAGTCTATGGGGCGGCCGGGCGGAATCGGCCGGGATTGCGAGAAATCGGGCGACGGAACAGCAACGTCGGCCGAAGCAAACTAGAGGATCAATATGGGCTCTGATACCATGTTAGGGCAATATGCTTGTTGTATTATCAGGGGCCAAAGGCCACAATATATAGTACATGTACATGTGCACATATGCAGAAAGCCCCCTAACATATGGGGAAACTACAATAGACAAATATATACATCTAACAGTTTTCAGATGGTCGTTGCATGTGCAGCAGAGAAGATTGGCTTCTTCTCGGAGGATCCACACGGCGCCTCTGTTGCCGGATCTTATGGCTGAAAGGCAGCCCCTCCTTCCTTGTATGGTGGCGACAGGCCGCCTGCAAGACCCTCGGAGGATCTCTACGGCGCCACTGCTGCCGTATCCCATGGCCGAAGGGCGGCCCCTCCTTCCTCGTGCGACGGCTATAAGCCGTCCTCAGAGCAGCAACTTCCTCCGTAAAGCTTTTTTGCCGACTCGGAGGCTCTTCAAGCTCGACGGAGTTGGCTCCCACCGCTGTGCCCCGGCGGCACAGAGGTTGACTCCGACGAGCTCTGCAGTGGTGAAGCTGGAGCTGGACCTGATCGCTTTTTTCAATTTCTTCTTGAGGTCCTCACTGTAATTTGCAAGGGCTTGCTTGTAATTTCCTGTTTTCTCTTGGCTTTATCTGTAATATGTATCTCCACCGCTGATGAATCGAAGCCCTAGGTCCTTCGGGACCCTTCCTGTTCAAAAAAAAAAAACCATTCTTTTTTGAACTCTCGTTCAAGTTTGTATGATTGTTTGCGAGATTCCGGGCCACAGCGCCTAGATTCAGTGATCGATAGATCAGCGCTGATCGGGAAACATAAATCTCTGACAAGTCATCATCTTTCGCAAAAAAAAGTGTAGACATAAAGCTTTCCAAATGGTTTCAATTTACATATGAGCCTCAAGCAAGCGCACACACAAAGAGGCGAAAAGGGGTCCAAAGGAGAGCCAAGAGAAGGATCGGAGTCTAGTGGGCGACCCAGATGGCCAGAGCCTCAGCACAAGAACTTCCGAGATCCTTCACTGAATCTAGGGCTCGGAAGAGATTACCGGAGAGATCAGTCAAGCTCCCTCATCTGTCATCTCGTCACATCGGTGATTCTTTAGACCCCGTTCACTAGTGGAAAACGGGGCAATAGGCCCGGTCCATTTGGGCCTTTAGACCCGGTTCCCGAACCGGGACCAACTAGGCGGGACTAAAGGGGGTACCCTTTAGTCCCGGTTCAAAGATAAACCGGGCCTAAAGGCCTCAACACGTGGTGCGACCAGGGAGCTCGCGCTGGAAGGGCTTTGGTCCCGGTTCGTGGTACGAACCGGGCCTATAGTTTCTCCGCCGCGGCGAGAATTGCTATTTCTCCGCCGCGGCACAGATTTGGGCTGTACCAGCGTTTCTCGCCGCGGCGAGAAACAGTCTGTTTCCCTTGCCGCGGCAGAGTTTCAGCAATGCATATATATATCATTCAAGAAACCACAAAAAATCGTCATGAATATATATAGACATCGTCAACAGTACACGACATAGTCAACACAAGACACGTAATGCATGCATATTTACAATACAACTTTTCCCGAACGAATATCCTCCGCCGTCACGATCTTCCGATAGTGCTCTCCACCTGGGGTAAGGACCTCGGTAATAAAGAATCCCGCGATTTCCTCTTGAATTGCTTTTATTTGATCCGCCGTTATGAGAGTGTCCCGCAGGCGTGTCATCTATATTTAAAAAAGGAGATCAATATATGAATGGAACTCAATACAATAGATGGTACTAATTAAGATTAATTGTGAAAATTTGTTATCGTACACGAGTGTGGTGTATTTGGGGATCCCCACCCTTGGGACAGGCCATGTCACGCATGAAGGTGCAGTACGTAGTATCCACATAAGTTATTCCCTTGTTCCCGCCTCATACACTTTACGAAAAAATAGTTCGATCAAACTAATAATCAAGCATCGTATTGAAAGTAAATATCATATATAAAGTTTCACGGACATAGCTATATATATAGTACTACTTACAGTGGTAATCTCTAAATGTAAGCTCCGGTTTCCACCATTCACCCTGAACAGTATTGATGAACCGTTTCCAAGCCCCGCCCGGCAAAAAATAATGAGTAAATGAGTAATTGATTAGTTGATGATATCTTCGAATTAGAGCAGATGAAGATGCCAATACGAAATTGATTGAAACTACCTCCGGAGGATGGCAGCCATGTCCGCCCATTCCGCATATTCTCGTACGTTTCGAGTCCATGACGTTTACGACTCCAAGGTGAAGATCAATGATTAGGAGAATAAAATGGAAACCGCACAAGCATAGCTCAATGATTACGAGAATAAAGTGGAAGGTGCACAAGCATAATGTATGTTATATATAACACTCACTTGAAGTTGTAGGGAAAGAATATATCCTCTTTGTCTCGCTTGCTTCTCTAAAAACATTACGATGTTGTCCTCTCGTGTCCTTGGCGAAGTCTCGAACCGTAACTTCATGAACTCGTGTTTGGGTCTATGAACCCCAGCGGTAGGAGCTTGCCTCTTTTGTATTCCAGCCTTCTTCATTCTCGCATAATTAAATGTATAGCGTACACAAAGAATATAATGAGGATAATTGTTAGTGCAAATGAATGAGCTACAAACTTAATTACACAAATAAATCACTTACAGTGCAGTAGTAACCGATGACAGCCTTTGTCGAGGGCGTCTTGATTGAATAACCGAAACAGCTTCGCATAACTCAATGTTTATCTCGTCTTCCCCCGGAAGTAATGCTCATCTCTAAGATACACCGTGATGTAGGTTTCACTTCTTCGACAGGCTTTCAGGTACCAGGCATGCAACCTTCGCATCTGAGTCCCTAGACGCGCGAGCTCGCCAGGTTTGACGAGATCTTTTCCGTATCTATACGTGTTTACCACTTGAGCCGTTGGATAGTAATCTTCGTACTCAACCGATGCTCCCCGAGCTCTAGCCGCCCGTTCGATCATCGATGCCGTCTCCGGATCATGATATGGCTCCACGATGAAGTGGGGTGCGGCCTCGAATGTCCCGCTGTCCAAGCCGGGCGACTTTTTTTGCTTCTTTGCTCGCTCTAGAGGACTGTCCAAGAGAGCGGTCATAATCAGCTCTCAGCTCAGGTCTCTTCATTCTCGTCTCGGCAAAGTGCTTCACCGTCCGCGGTCGAATAAACACCTTCTTCGGCGCAAGAAACGCCTTTTGCTCTTCGCTCCGCTTCATGTGGTAACAACTCCGGAGTCTCGTGCCCTCATTGGAGTTGATGATCTCTTCGGAGCCGTAGGAGGTGCCGCGGACAGCTTCCTCTTTTGCTTAAGTGGAGGCGGCGGAGTCTCCCGACGAGGAGGAGGAGGAGGCGGCGGAGTATTTTCACGCGGAGCAGACCGGTCATGGATAGGGGAATCATCATCGCGCACAGGAGAATCATCACGCGGAGGAGACTCGGGTGGCGGAGGAGGCGGAGGTGGCATGCTTGTTGGCTTCTCACCCGGAAACACAATGTTCTCCTTCCGCCATTGCACGGTGGTTCTACGGGCTTCTCCCAGCTTCTTTGATTTCCCCATCTTCACCTGCAGGGTGCTCAAGCACCAACCCCTCATAAGCTGTCATCACTTCATCCACCATCACAACAACAAAGTCGTCTTGGACCGAACGGCAATGGTAAGACCTTGTAGGTAAGAGGATGCCGACCGCCGCCTTGAAGGATAGGTTGAAAACTTTAACATGCAGCTCACAAGGACGGCTCTCAGTGAGATCATCCACGGGGGGTAGCGAGGAGGCTCGACCACCTGGTCATCATCATCATCATCATTATCCACCCGCCGAGAGGAAGCCACGCTGCTTTTCCGGTGTGGTTGAGATTGCGAGCGGGCGATGGCATTGAGCAAGTGCAGATCTACAGCCTGCCCCCGAGCCATCCGAGATGTAAGTACTTGGGTTACCATGGTTAATTGGGCTTGCATGGTGCTCATACCCTCCTCTAAGTTAGCCAGCGGTCTGTTTCCCTTGCCTTCCTCCTCTCATGGCTTTTATCGTGAAATCTCTTCCTTTCCGCAGAAAGCCATACTTCCACCGAACGGAGCCTCGCCGTGCCTCGTGTTCGTCCGCCGTGTTCTTTGTTCCCAAGGGCGCGTGTCGCTCATCGTTCTCTCTTTCGGGCTGGAACAACCCCGCCTCCACGTCCCTATGTGCTTTTTCCAGGGCATCAATGGGAACCTTCGGATGAGCTTTCTTATAGATGCACTTCCCCGTTTCTCGGATCCAACGTTCCCCCAATCCCGTAGAACCACTCCTTGCACCGTTCGATCCAACCGTGTGTCCCTAATCTGATCCCTTTATCGGTCGGGCTCCGCCTCAGCCGCCCGCCACTTAGGACGGTTAGCCCCGTATCCACCCGGACCCGTAATTTGGTGATATAGCTTCAACGCAGCATTTGCCTTATTTATTTCCGACCTTCTCTTAAATTCTTCCGACTCCGTGCCGTACTTCACGAATTCTTCCCGATGAGTTTTTACCTTCTCATTGTCCGGAGTCTTCTTTATCTTGATAAGGCGGCGCAATCTTTTCTTGTGGCTCTTGAATAGTTCGGCCATCTTCTTCTTGCCAAACTCGCGGAGGGCCTCGCTCCATCTTGGCCTTTTCGCCGTCACCCCCTCTTCGGGTACTATGTTGAAATGTGACATGAGCTTGTCCATAATGCTGTTTTTGGCTACATCATCGATATAAAGACCTTGACCTTCTTCCTCTCGCAGACAAGCACTAGTCCCTTCGGCTTGTGCCATTCTCGAACGGTGATCGGGACGTGGTCCCGAACAAGCACTCCGCATTGAGCTATAAATGCCTTTGCACCTTTCTCTCGGAGCAATCGGTTTACCATCATTTTCGATGTGGGTGATGTCGTGCCTAACACCGTCATCCAACTTTTTGGCCGGGCCTCGCTTCCTCGACTTTACGTAAGAAGTGCTCGATCCGGAGGGCTAAAAAAGAAATAGTTCATAGTCGGCATAATTTAATTAGTTAATGCATCTAGTCGATCAACAGCGGCTTAATTAATTTATATACCTCGGTGATAACTACAGTTCGGGAGCCATTATGATGATCTTGTTCCTCACCGGCGCCGATAGGATCTTCTTCCTCAATATCCTCCGCTCCCTCACCGGAGTCATTCAAATAAGTTGCGGTGACATCGTCACCGCCATCATCCGGAATAACGTCGTCGTCGCGATCATCCAGTAGTACCGTTTGCTATGAGTTCCTCCATGAAATTTTCTTGAATTTCATCTCTCTCCATGCTTTCTACAACGACCTGCAAGCTATACATAGGAACCATCATATGATCAAATTAAGGATAATGCGTAAAACTGAAAATGGAGTTACATATGTGTAGTTCTTAACTAAGGATCGATAATATAGTGCTAAAAGCAGTATAGTGCAGTTACATGCATACATAGATCGGGTTCATGTTTATTTAACCCTAATACATATCAATCACTACTACAACCACTCAACCGCGCAGACCGGGTCCTAGAGGGCGCCGACCGGGTCCCGAGCCGCGCCGGGTGTGCCCCCAAAGCCACGGAACAACAACGGGAGCATAGCTAACATGAGATCCCCGCATAACGCTCCATCCGGTCCTATACATGTTGTCTAACGCGTACATGTAACGGCGAACGTGCTCGTCCTCCGCCGCAATGCGCTGAGCTACCTCCTCCGGCGGGGCCGGCTCCTCTCGAAACGACCGTGGCCCATAAGACCTCCACCAAAGAATATCCGGGTCGACAACGGGACCCGGATTCCGCACCAAGGTGCGCGACCCGGAAGCTAAGACCTCCCAAGGCCACCCCGGCGGAGCCCAGGCCCCGGACCTCCCCCATCCGCTCCATCTCCTCGGTGAGAGTCGGACCACGGCCCGCCGGCTGTCGCTGTCGCGGCATCGTAGCTACGAAAACAAATCATATATATATGTACCAATGTTAACATAAATTAAAAAATAACTTTACTACTTTTATGTTAGTGGGCGTCGGCACTATTTAGTCGGCGCCGGCACTACTCTATTTAGTCAGCGCCGGTACTACCGTTTGAGGGGCGCCGGCACTACCGTTTGAGGGGCGCCGGCACTACCGTTGAGGGGCGCCGGCACTACCGTTTGAGGGCGCCGGCACTACCGTTTGAGGGGCGCCGGCACTACCGTTTGAGAGCGCCGGCACTACCGTTTGAGGGGCGCCGGCACTACCGTTTGAGGATCGAGCGCCGGCACTACCGTTTGAGAGCGCCGGCACTACCATTTGAGAGCGCCGGCACTACCCGTTTGAGGGGCGCCGACTATACTAATTAACTATACTAACTATACTAACTATACTAACTATACTAACAACTATATACTAACTCTATATACTAACTATACTAACAACTATATATACTAACAACTCTATATACTAACTATACTAACAACTATACTAACAATATACTAACAACTAATACTAACAACTATACTAACTATATGTCAAATTTGATAATTAGAAACAAAAATATAAAAAAAGGGGTGTGGCCGGGGGCCGGCGGGCTCACCTTGCCGGCCGGCGGAGAGGAGGCGGGCGGCGCGGCGTGGAGGCGACGGCGGCGGGGGCGTAGGCGCGGTGGCGGCCGAGGAGGAGGCGCGGTGGCGGGGCGAGGCGCGGTGGCGGCCGGCGGAGAGGAGGCGGCCGGCGGAGAGGAGGCGCGCGGGCGGCGCGGCGCACGGCCGGACGGCTCGGCGCGTGGCGCGCGCGGGCGAACGGAGGGCGGCGGCGCGCGCGGGTGGTCGAGCGGCGGCGGCGCACGCGCGTGGAGGGCGGCGGCGAACGGCGGCGGCGCGGCAGGAGTCCGGCAGCCTCGGCGGCGTCGCTTGCCTTCGTCTCCGCGGGATTGATCTCCGCGGAGACGAAGGGGCTGACGTTATAGTGCCTCCCTTTGGACCCGGTGCGTTTTACAAACCGGGTCCAAAGACCCCTTTGGACCCGGTTTGTAATACAAACCGGGACTAAAGGTCTTTTTTGCTGCGCTTTCGCTGCGCGCGCAAAAGGCGTTTTAGTCCCGGTTTGTATTACAAACCGGGTCTAAAGGCCAATTTTTTTAAAAATTTCATTCCCGCCTTATTTCAAATGAAAAAAAGCCACCGCCACCGCCGCCACCACCGTCACCGCCGTGTAGTGGCCACCGCCGCCACCGCCACCGCCGCCCGCCCGCCCGCCGCCACCGCCACACGTGTCCCTTCCCCGTGCCACGTGTCGCCGCCGTCCACGTGCCCGCCCACCGCCATGTACGGCCACCGCCGTGTACCGCCACCGCCACCGTGTACCGCCACCGTCGCACCGCCGTGTACTGCCCACCACCGCCACCGCCACCGCCCGGCCACCACCGTCACCGCCATGTACGGGCCACCGCCGTGTACTGCCCACCACCGCCACCGCCACACGTGTCCCTTCCCCGTGCCACGTGTCGCCGCCGCTTCCACGTGCCTCGCCCCGCCGCCACCGCCGTGCGACGTGTAGATCCCGCTTCCACGTGCCACGCCCCGCCGCTTCCCCGCGCCACCGTCGCCGCCGCTTCCACGTGCCACGCCCCGCCGCTTCCCCGCGCCACCTGCCGCCAAACTTGCCGCGTCGCTGTGCTATAAAGCGCCGCGTGCGCGCGGAACCACACGTCGCCGTCGCCTCCGTTCATTCGTCGCCGGGATGCCGCCGCGCCGTCGCGGCTCGTCCGGCTTCCGTGGCGCCCGAGCGCGGCCGAACGGTAGGTCCTACGCCGAGATGCGTGCCGGTGGCTTCCGGCTCACCCTCGGCACGTACAACACCCCGGAGCTGGCGGCGCGCGCTACGACGCGGCCGCATGGCGATTTCGGCGGCCACGGTGCGACATGAACTTCCCGCACGTCGAATCGCTAGAGGAGGCGGAGTTCCTCGCGCCGACGCCGTGCCTCGTCGACGACGAGGACCGTCGCCGCCACCGCCAGGTGCAGCGCCGGATCGCAATCGCCGAGCACGACGAGGAGTTGATGCGCCCGTGGAGGGCGCAGCTCCCCAACGACGTCGACAACACCGCCGCGTTCTTCGCCGACCTCCGGCACAACGCAGGTCCAACAGCGCCATCGTCGGGCCGTCGCCGTGTTCGAGCTCGATAACCCGAATACAACTTGGGCCGACAACGACCCTCGGTGGGACGACATTTGGACCGAGACAACCTCCGACGACGAGTAGATCGACTAGACTAGTTGTTTATCTATTTTATTGTATTTTCAATAAAGTCGTTGTGGCGTACGCCGATGATGAGAAAAGTTTCCCGCCGATTACATGTGGAATTAAAGTACATAACTCAACTGAAAATTAATTAAGATACATGGCCGGATAGTACTCGTGCCTAGCCCTATAGTACTCGTGCCTAGCTCAACCGAAAATTAATTAAGATACATGGCCAGATTCGACCGTTCGAGTCATTCAGCCATACTCGTGCCTCGGCCCTATAGTACTCGCCACCGTAGTCGTCGTAGTCGCCGTCATCATCGTCGCCGGCATCGGGGTCGCGGTAGTCAAACCTCGGCGGGAGAGCACGCGTGGGCTGGGACCGAGGGTAGCGCAGGCGGGGGCCACGGTGGGCCATGACGCCCGGGAGAGTTCGGTCGCGCCACCACAGCCCGACGGCCGGCCTCGTTGAAGTTCGAAGGAGGCGGGCCGCCGTCCTCGTGCTCGGCGAGCGCCCTCTCACGCCGATTGATGAAGAAGCTCTCCCAAGTCGGGCCGTAGTCGGGATGCCACCGGGGATTCCTCCGCCGCTCCGGCGTGAGCTCGAAGTAGTAGTGGTTCGTGATGGCCATCTCGCGCGCCACACCTAGAGGGACAGGAGGGACCGGTACCCCTCCGACGCTCAGCGAACCAGCCGGTAGGGACGCGGTAGCCCGGCGGGCAGGGGTAGTTCGACGCGCAAAGCGCCTCCGCCTCCCGGAGGGTTAGAGATACGATGGAAGCCATGTGACCCGGTGATGAGGTTTGCGGATATGAGTCTAGATGTGATATGTAAATGGAGGCCAAGCCAACATATATATAGTGAAAAAATGGCGGGAGGACGGAGGCGGGAAGCAAGTGGAAAGCGCGGGAAGAAAAATAGGCGGGAACGCAAGGGCGCCAAAAACTGCCTGTGGGATAAGGACGTGTGGGTAACCTTTAGTCCCGGCTGGTGGGTACAACCGGGAGTAAAGATCATTTTTTTGTCATATCTAACAAAAGTGTCGGTGGGATAAAGACGTGTGGGTAACCTTTAGTCCCGGCTGGTGGGTACAACCGGGACGAAAGATCCTTTTTTTGTCATCTAACAAAACTGTCGGTGGGATAAAGACGTGTGGGTAACCTTTAGTCCCTGCCGGTGGGTACAACCGGGACTAAAGATCCTTTTTTTGTCATCTAACAAAACCGTCGGTGGGATAAGGACGTGTGGGTAACCTTTAGTCCCGGCTGGTGGGTACAACCGGGACTAAAGATGTCGGCAGGATAAGAACGCATGGGTGGACGCACCGCTCGATGAGATAAAGCATGTAGCGCACGACGCCCCGTCGAGTAGAAGCGGTGCTGTGCCTATAAAAGGAGCATCGATACGGCTTGCCAAGCGGATCAACAAGCCAGCGTAGATTCATTCCCATGGATTGGAAAATCTCCCGTGGCGCAGCTTCTCGAAGATGTTGTTGGTGCACACGCCCTACGGCATCTTCGGAAGCCGCGCTCGGAATTTTTTCCCCGCAAGCCCGTGAACCACTACATCTCCTCTAACAGTTGTTGGGGAAAGGGTTGGGAAATCTCCCGTGGCGCAACTTCTCGAAGATGTCGTTGGTGCACAAGCCTTACGGCATCTTCGGAAGTTGCTCCTCGGAATTTTTTCCCGCAAGCCCCCGAACGACTACATCTCCTCTAATAGTGTTGGGGAAAGGGTTGGGAAATCTCCCGTGGCGCAGCTTCTCGAAGATGTTGTTGGTGCACATGCCCTACGGCATCTTCGGAAACCGCGCCTGGAATTTTTCCCCGCAAACCCGTGAACGACTACATCTCCTCTATATATATGGTACAAAAAGCCAACCACATCTCCACTTTTCATATCTTACATACAGCTTAAATGATTACACAAAAATAAATGGGAAATTGATTGCCATGTTGAGATACTCATTTGTGCCATGGAGCATCTTCATCATTTAATCTTCTTCGGCCTTAACCATGGAGCATCTTCATCATTTAACTTGATGCTTGGATCAATGTTCACTCGAAGGGTGGAATTTCATCAAACTTATTATAATCTTCTCGACATGTCCGTCTTGTCCTCCACTCCCACGATGTTTCTTTTTCCGTAAAGAACTATGTGGCGCTTTGGCTCATCGTTTGATGTATTTGTTTCCTTATGTTTCCTTTTTCTTGGTTTGCTAGACATATCCTTCACATAGAAAACCTGGGCCACATCCTTGGCTAGGACGAATGGTTCGTCTCTATACCCAAGATTGTTGAGATCCACTCGTTGTCATTCCATACAACTTGTCTACCCGAACCCCGCCTCCCGTTTTGTTGACCCATTTGCACCTAAACAAAGGGACCTTAAAAGAAGGTCCATACTCAAGTTCCCGGATATCCTCTATGTAACCATAATATGTGTCATTTGGGCCTTCATTCATTATTGCATCAAAGCGGACACCACTGTTTTGGTTGGTGCTCTTTTTATCTTGGGCGATCGTGTAAAATGTATTCCCATTTATCTCGTACCCTTGGAAAGTCACTACAGCCGAAGATGGTGTCTGGGCCAGCAAGTACAGTTGATCTTCAATATCTTCGTTATTCAGGAGATGTTTTTGCAACCAACCGCCGAAAGTCGACATGTGTTCACGTCTAATCCAATCGTTCGACCGCCCGGGTTCCGGGAGCGTAGAAAGTTCTTGTGGTCACCGATATACGGAGCCACCATGGTGGAACTTTGTAGAACCGTGTAGTGTGCTTGAGTCAAAGAAATCCCGTCCCTACATATCATTGATTTCCTTCCTAGCGTGCCTTTTCCACTTAGTCTCCCTTCATGCCGCGATTCAGGAACACCAATCGGCTTAAGGTCGTGAATAAAGTCAACACAGAATTCAATGACCTCCTCTCGTTCCATAGCCCTTGGAGATGCTTCCTTCCGGCCTAGCACGGTTATGAACATATTTCTTCAAGACTCCCATGAACCTCTCGAAGGGGAACATATTGTGTAGAAACACAGGACCGAGAATGGAAATCTCATCGACCAGTGTGAACGAGGAGATGTGTCATAATATTGAAGAAGGATGGTGGGAACACCAGCTCAAAACTAACGAGACATTGGACCACATCATTCCGCAACCTCGGTAGAATTTCTGGGTTTATTACCTTCTGAGAAATTGCATTGAGGAATGCACATAGCTTCACAATGGGCAAGTCGAACATTTTCCGGTAGAAGCCCCCTCAATGCAATCGGAAGCAACCGTGTCATTATCACGTGACAGCTCATGAGACTTCGTGTTCGGAATGTTTTCTTCTCCATATTTATTATTCCCTTTATATTGGAGGAGAAGCCGACGGGACCTTGATACTCGCTAAGACATTCAAAAAATATCTCCTTCTCTCGCTTTTGTAAGAGCGTAGCTGGATAAATGACGTCCTTTAACTCTCTCATGCAGATTTTTGGGGTCTTTCCAACGTTGCCGGTCCTCCCGTGCTTCGGTGTATCTTTTGTCTTCCCGTACACGCCCGTAAAGCCTAGCAGGTTCACGCAAAGATTCTTCGTCACGTGCATCACATCGATTGAAGAGCGGACTTCTAAGACTTTCCAATATTCTAGCTCCCAAAAATAGATTTCTTCTTCCACATGGGCGCGTGTCCGGCAGCGTCATTCGGAACAGCACCGTCCGCCAGACCCTTTCCAAATATTACATCTAGATCCTTGACCATACCAAATATATCAACACCATCACGATGGGGAGGCTTCCTCCGGTGATCAGCCTCACCGTCGTAATGCTTTCCTTTCTTTCTTACGGGATGGGTAATCCTAAGAAATCGACGATGCCCCGTGTACACGACCTTCCGACCTTTTTCCAAATAATCACCTTCGAGCTCATGTAAACAAGTGTGTGCATGCATTGTATCCCTTGTTTGACTGTCCCGAAATGTTACCAAGAGCAGGCCAGCTCATTGATGGTTACGAAAAGCATCGCTCTTAGGTCAAATTCCTCCCGCTTGTGCTCGTCCCACACACGTACACCCGCTAGGGACCACAGCCTGTAGAAGTTCTTCGACTAATGGCTTCAGGTACACATCAATGTCGTTCCCGGGTTGCTTCGGGCCTTGTATGAGCACTCGGCATCATAATGAACTTCCGCTTCATGCACAACCAAGGAGGAAGGTTATATATACAAAGAGTCACAGAGCCAGGTGCTATGGCTGCAGCTCCGCTCTCCAAAAGGATTCATGCCATCCGTACTTAGACCAAACCTTAAGTTCCTTGCATCCCGTGCAAAGTTTGGGAACTCTCTATCGATTTTTCTCCATTGGGATCCATCGACAGGGTGCCTCAACATCACGTCTTTCTTACGGTCTTCTTTGTGCCATCGCAACAACCTAGCGTGCTCTTTATTCCCGAACAAGCGTTTCAGCCGTGGTATTATAGGAGCATACCACATAACCTTGGCAGGAACCCTCTTCTTGGGGCGCTCGCCCTCAACATCACCAGGGTCATCTCGTCTCGATCTTATACCGCAATGCAAGTGCACACCGGACATGCATCCAAATTCTCGTACTCACCGCGGTAGAGATGCAGCCATTAATGCATGCATGTATCTTTTGCACATCTAATCCTAGAGGGCAGACAATCTTCTTCGTTTCGTACGTACTGGCGGGCAATTCGTTACCCCTTGGAAGCTTCCTCTTAATTATTGTCAAGCAACTTTCCAAATCCCGAGTCGTTGACACCGTTCTCTCGCCTTCCATTGCAACAATTCCAAGCAGTGTCGCCTAGCTTTTTATGGCCATCTTCGCAAGTTGGGTATAACAATTTGTTGTGATCTTCTATCATCTTGTCGAAGGCCAACCTTTCCTTTTCAGCTTCACATTCTCTCCTTGCATCAGCAATGGCCCGGCCAAGATCATCATCGCAGGCTCATCTCGGTGCCTCTTGATCTTCTACTTCATTGTCTTCATTGCCTTCTCGCAGTATCATCGTATTCGTGGAAATTGGGATAACCGTCATCATCCTCTTCCTCTTCTTCATTGTCTTCCATCATAACCCCTCTTTCTCCGTGCTTGGTCCAACAATAGTAACTCGGGCATGAAACCGGATCGCGTAAGGTGGCCGTGAATGAGACTCGAGCGAGCGTAATTTACGATATTCTTGCAGTCCACACATGGACAATACATGAAGCCACCATGTTTGTTTGCCTCCGCCACGGCCATAAAATTATCCAGGCCCGCAGATGAACTCGTCAAACCGTCGGTCAATGTACATCCATTGCCGATTCATCCGCATGATATAATTAAGCCGATCAAAACCATTACGTAACATCACGATGTATATATACACATGCATTTTATCAATTGCGGATGAAAAGGATAAAGTTGTTAACCTCGATGAAGAAGAAAAAAGCAAGTTAAGTGTGGCTTGATTTGTGTAAACTCAAGTGGCAAATCCTCTTAAGCATTTCATCGAACACCTCTTGTGCATGTGAAGAAGAGAGGAGAGCAATACACCCTCTTGTGAAGATAGTGAAAAAATGGCTAAGTGTGGCTCACACTTGCAGTAGGGCAAGGTTATGTAGCCTGCAGGGCGTTTGGACCCGGCTTGTATTACAAACCCGGACTAAAGCGTTCCCCACGACCGACACGGCTCGCCGCGCTCGCGGTGATCTTTGGACCCGGTTTGTAATACAAACCGGTCCAAGCGTCACTACCGGACAGCTTCCGCCGGCGGGGTCGTCCCGGCAGAAACGAACCGGACCAATGCCCCCATCGGACCTGGCTTGGTTCGAAGATCGGGACATTTGCTTGGGTCCAAAGGCCTCTTCTCCACTAGTGGTTGGTTCAAGCTAACCTCTACGCGGCCGGCCACGGGCTTCGCCGGCCGGTCAACTCACGACGGACACCTTTCGGGACTCCTGGTGCCCGCGCCGTGCCTCCGTACCCGAAGCGTACTGCCGCAGCCGCCGGGCGGCTTGCCTGTCGCGGACGGCGTCGAGCTGCATCTGCTCGTCGCGGCATTCCTCGCTGCAGAAGGGGGTGTCCCCTCTGTACATGAAGATGTCGCTGTCGCGGGCCAGCGGCTTGGTGCAGAGCGCGCACGCGTCCTGCGCCGGCATGCCGGCCTCGCCGAGCCGCTCGGCGTCGAAGAAGAAGAAAGAGGAGCAGGCTACTGATGCCGCCATGGTATATGCGGGTGACTTCCGAACAAGGCGAGCTGAGCTGAGCCTAAGCTTTCTTGTGCGTTTGATGCTTTTGTGCGGGGAGGAAGAGAGGGAGTTGAGTTCGTAGAAGGGGAAGGATTGGGTATATATGGTGCGGCAAGGCATCGGAAAACAGTTCTGCGGTCCGCAGTTCAGCCGACCCACGGGTCGGCCAATACCGCTCGCCGGGCAGGGCAAGCCATGGATTATGGGAGTGGGAGGGATGGCAACTGTACCCGCGTGTCTAACGAGTAAAAACTCATTAGAAAAATGGTTATGAAACAAAAAAAAACTAACTATATGTATGTAAATGACATACTATATGATAATTAGATTTGTATGTTCCGTGTTTTATGTAATAATATAATTAACTTAACTCTAGGATTGCAAATGCAATAGAATCCACACTACTCCATTGATGATCACTGTATAAAATATTGTTAATTAATGTCAACTTAATAGTGAGCCAACGGTAACTTCTAAGATACATTATAACTGGAAAATAAGAGTAAAGAACCATACCAATGCTTTAATTTATTCTAGACATTTCTGTAATATGGTTACCTAGTTATATACTAGACACAACATTACTAAGATATTTCTTTGGTCGTGCCCTTTAAAGATTTTAACACAATATGTATATAATGTGTAATTTATGAAATTATATAAACATAATTCAATAAACAATTTGTTACAAAATTGATTCAATTTCAGTACAAGAAAGTTTATTTGCAATTATTCATTACAAATGAACACGGAATATTACAACAAATGTTCTACGGGCTATAGAAAATAGTGAAAGTCCTCCAAATAAGCTATAGCTGTCCAACTATACATGGATTCCATTTACTTAAACCCTGCTCAAGCCTATATAGCATGCTATTTAAAATAATGATTGGCATAGTAGTTAGCAACATTATGGTATGTTTAAATATTCCAAGTAAATGGTAGAAAATATATAATTGTTAATATTCTAGTATGCAAAAAATATTCCTAATGAGTATAAAATATTAGTAAAAATTAAAGTTATTTTAGTTCGCCATGGGTTCAAATTAAACATGGACAGGCCCATATGGGATCATCCATGTAATATCCGAGGATTAGAGACCATCAACCCCACGACACATGTGTACATTGTATTTATGCATAGAAAATCTGAAAAAATTCCGCGCGCGTTTGTTTAAAACACAAAGAGATCAAGGTTTTCTTAACTTGTTGAAATTGACCTAGTTCGTCGACGTGAGTGCAATAAATTTCGACATGGCCTTTGTTGAATCTCTACATTTTGTCAAGGAAGATTTGAATTCAAATGGATATATGAATTTCATTTCATAAGCACTAGTGGAATTTAAATAAGGATTTGAATTGCATATTGAAATCAAGTAATAATATCAAATCGAATATACAATGTACATACACAATAGATAAATAATTAAGGTATTTATTGCATTTAATATTATGCAATCATTTACAACTCTTATGAGGAGAAATAGAGTTACAATTTAAAAATAAATAAACAAAAGAAGATTACAAAAGTAATGAAAAGAAGTAGTAAATCTAAATCTTCTCAATCATCTTATTCTTCTTATCCTGCAAGCCTAACCTAGTGGAACCCTGATAGGTCAGAAACACATTTACGAACTTTGTAGATTATTATATTAATATACTTTATATTTATATTAGAATAACATTACCCAACATTCAAATTAACTTTTTTCAATTTTCCTACGAAATTACTCTGCGAAGCAGCACCTTACCAAACTCAATTGGACACGAAAATTTAATAGTATCATATTTTACCGAGAACAATGATAGTATGGCCAAACATTACATAGGAAGCATTCTAAAGGCCTAGAACCCCTCCATGGCGCAGCTAGACAAGACAAACGCGTCATGGACGTGTTTAGGCCCCTCCATCTTTGGATTGCCTACGAAGTTAACGCTGAGTAGGTGGCGATGGTGGGACGGCGCCGGAGGCTAACTCTCGCGCCGGGAGATCTGGCCGGTGGCTGCGGTTCGACGGCAACGGCTACGTCTTCTTCCTCGGGCGGTGGTTCCAGGTTTGATGTGTTGATCGAGGACGTGGCCGAGGACTCCTCAGACGATGGCGCTTCTGACGTACCTTACGAAGCGGCTATGGCGGTCGTCGGGACGCCAAAGGCGCCGGAGTGGTCCACCGTCGTGCGCCGTGGGCGGCGAACGGACGAAGAGCTGGCTCAGGACTTTTGGGCGGACATTGGCTACCCGACCCCAGCCTCTAGGTTCTGGGAAAGACAGTCGCCGGCGTCCGAAGGTAAGGCATCTATGTGTCCTTTGTCGTGCAGGTCAGACGGTGAGAAGTCCTTGCCGGAGTCGGAGGGGAAGAGGGCTGCTACGGCGGGCACCTTGACGGAGAAGAATGCCGGATCTCCATCGGTGCTAGGCTTCGCCATGCGGAGGAAACCGCGTGCGGGGGTCTGGCGTGGGCCGGTTCCGCGCCGTAGACTTTCACCGCCGATCATCGCCGACTTCTTCCCGTCCCCGGTGACGACGGTGACGGTTACTGCTTCGGAGGCGCCATCAGCGGGGATTTCAAACCGTTTGCATGGAGGTGGACCAGGGTCGCCTGCAGGGTGGACGTGGGCCGGTTTGGGCCAGACCATGCGATTCCTGTGGAGGGATCGGTCCGTGAACCCTCCTGCGTGTCCCGAGTCTCCTCCCCAAGTTTGTTCAGCCGCCTACAGTGATTCGCCAAGGTCTTCGTTGCCGTCGCCTGCACCTAGGTCGTCATCGCCGGTCTCCCTTCCAAGATCTTCTTCAACCCTAGGCCCCTCATCGCCGTCGTCTGCTTCGTCAACCTCGGGGGCGGTGCCGACTCCCACTTCGTCACCAGCGTCACGAAGATCGTCGAGGGCGGCCGGTGTCTTCTCCCGGGCACCGGCGGTCTTCTCTCCGGCCGCATCACCGTCGCCTTTCCGTCGCGGGTGGAGGCCCTTGCGGCTCCCCTCCTTTGCGGAGGTAGCTGCACGCCCTCCGATCGCATGGCGGTGCAACAACCGCCTCGTGGTGCCGCCCTGCCTCCTTGGTGCCGTAGGGGGGGTGGACGTCCCGCCGGTCCTGCATTCGCTCCACAGCCACGGCCTCCCCTGTACCCATGCCCCCTGGGATGCAGGGTCATTCCCGACCGCTGCAGCCGGCCTACGGGTTTGCGTACGGGGCGGGGCAGCCGGGGTTTGTGCCACCGGCACGTCCTCCGTTCGGTGTCGCAGGGCAGCAGCAGCCAGCGCCGGGGTTCTTGCACCAGGCGGTGCCTGGCTTTCAGCAGCAGCCGGCCCAGGCATTTCCGATGCAGCAGCCGTATGCGCCGGGTGTGGCACCGAAGCGAAAGAACAAGAAGAAGAAGGTCGGGGTTGCTGTCGGCGCCGTGCCTAGTGGCGCTCCTTCTCAAGCTCTTCCTCAGCAGAACCAGGGGCAAGCCATTCAGTTCCAGGGTCAGGTGCAGAAAGGGTTGGGTCATCCTAATATGTATCAGTACCCCTTTGTTCCGCAAGGATTCCCACAGCAGCCTGCGGTTCCTCAGCAGCAGTTATTGGCACATCAGGCGGGGGTGGCCTTGCAGGTGCAGACACAGGATGTTGCTCCGGCAGTGCCCCAGCAGGTCACCGCCCCTTTGGATGTCGCAGATGGAGCTAAGGCAGCGGCTAAGGTAAAGAAGGCGGTATGGTGCTCGAAGTGTTCTGACCGTTCTCATGCCACCAAAGATTGTAGGGTCAAACACTATTGCTACTTCTGTGATAAGATTGCTCATCCGACTTTACGTTGTGCTGTGCTTAGAGCGCCACGCCCTTCTGCTTATGTTACTGGAGCTGGTCTGTTGGAGACTTACTTTACAGCGATTCCTGATTCTGTGGTTAATGATGCGCGTGCGCCCACTCAGTCACCAGTAGCTCTCGTTGTCGTGGCTGGAGATGTTGTGCCAGCTGAAGTGATTGATGCGCGTAGTTGACACGTCCGTTGGGAACCCCAAGAGGAAGGTGTGATGCGCACAACATTAAGTTTTCCCTCAGTAAGAAACCAAGGTTATCGAACCAGTAGGAGCCAAGAAGCACGTTGAAGGTTGTTGGTGGCGGAGTGTAGTGCGGCGCAATGATGGCGTGTATTTCACACGTTCGTTGGGCAACCCCAAGAGGAAGGTATGATGCGCACAGCAGCAAGTTTTCCCTCAGAAAGAAACCAAGGTTTATCGAACCAGGAGGAGCCAAGAAGCACGTTGAAGGTTGATGGCGGCGGGATGTAGTGCGGCGCAACACCGTGGATTCCGGCGCCAACGTGGAACCTGCACAACACAACCAAAGTACTTTGCCCCAACGAAACAGAGTGAGGTTGTCAATCTCACCGGCTTGCTGTAACAAAGGATTAACCGTATTGTGTGGAAGATGATTGTTTGCAGAGAAAACAGTAAAACAAGTATTGCAACAGATTTGTATTTCAAGTATTAAAGAATGGACCGGGGTCCACAGTTCACTAGAGGTGTCTCTCCCATAAGATAAAAGCATGTTGGGTGAACAAATTACAGTCGGGCAATTGACAAATAGAGAGGGCATAACAATGCACATACATGTCATGATAAGTACAGTGAAATTTAATTGGGCATTACGATAAAGTACATAGACCGCCATCCAACTGCATCTATGCCTAAAAAGTCCACCTTCAGGTAATCGTCTGAACCCCTTCCAGTATTAAGTTGCAAAGCAACAAACGATTGCATTAAGTATGGTGCGTAATGTAATCAACAACTACATCCTCGGACATAGCGCCAATGTTTTATCCCTAGTGGCAACAAAGACAACACAACCTTAGAACTTTCCGTCACTATCCCAGGTGTCAATGCGGGCATGAACCCACTATCGAGCATAAATACTCCCTCTTGGAGTTAAAAGCAAAAACTTGGCCGTAGCCTCTACTAGTAACGGAGAGCATGCAAGATCATAAACAACACATATGTAATAACTTGATAATTAACATAACATGGTATTCTCTATCCATCGGATCCCGACAAACACAACATAGAGTATTACAGATAGATGATCTTGATCATGTTAGGCAGCTCACAAGATCCAACAATGAAGCACAATGAGGAGAAGACAACCATCTAGCTACCGCTATGGACCCATAATCCAGGGGTGAACTACTCACTCATCACTCCGGAGGCGACCATGGCGGTGTAGAGTCCTCCGGGAGATGAATCCCCTCTCCCGGCAGGTGCCGGAGGAGATCTCCGTAATCCCCGAGATGGGATCGGCGGCGGCGGCGTCTCTGGAAGGTTTTCCGTATCGTGGTTTTTCGCCTCAGGGTTTTCGCGAAGGAGGCTTTAAGTAGGTGGAAGGGCAGAGTCGGGGGGCTGACGAGGGGCCCACACCACAGGGCGGCGCGGGCCCCCCCTTGGCCGCGCCGCCTTGTGGTTTGGCCACCTCGTGGCCCCACTTCGTATGCTCTTCGGTCTTCTGGAAGGTTCGTGGCAAAATAGGACCCTGTGACTTGATTTCGTCCAATTCCGAGAATATTTCGTTACTAGGATTTCTGAAACCAAAAACAGCAGAAACAACGAACCGGCACTTCGGCATCTTGTTAATAGGTTAGTTTCGTAAAATGCACGAATATGACATAAAGTGTGCATAAAACATGTAGGTATCATCAATAATATGGCATAGAACATAAGAAATTATCGATACGTCGGAGACATATCAAGCATCCCCAAGCTTAGTTCTCGCTCCTCCCGAGCAGGTAAAACGATAACAAAGATAATTTCCGAAGTGACATGCCATCATAACCTTGATCATACTATTTGTAAACATATGTAATGAATGCAGCGATCAAAACAATGGTAATGACATGAGTAAACAAGTGAATCATAAAGCAAAGACTTTTCATGAATAGTACTTCAAGACAAGCATCAATAAGTCTTGCATAAGAGTTAACTCATAAAGCAATAAATCAAAGTAAAGGTATTGAAGCAACACAAAGGAAGATTAAGTTTCAGCGGTTGCTTTCAACTTATAACATGTATATCTCATGGATAATTGCCAACATAGAGTAATATAACAAGTGCAATATGCAAGTATGTAGGAATCAATGCACAGTTCACACAAGTGTTTGCTTCTTGAGGTGGAGAGAGATAGGTGAACTGACTCAACATAAAAGTAAAAAGAATGGTCCTTCAATGAGGAAAGCATCGATTGCTATATTTGTGCTAGAGCTTTTATTTTGAAAACATGAAACAATTTTTTCAACGGTAGTAATAAAGCATATGAGTTATGTAAATTATATCTTACAAGTTGCAAGCCTCATGCATAGTATACTAATAGTGCCCGCACCTTGTCCTAATTAGCTTGGACTACCTGGATCTTTGCAATGCACATGTTTTAACCAAGTGTCACAATGGGGTACCTCCATGCCGCCTGTACAAAGGTCTAAGGAGAAAGCTCACATTTTGGATTTCTCGCTTTTGATTATTCTCAACTTAGACATCCATACCGGGACAACATGGACAACGAGATAATGGACTCCTCTTTAATGCATAAGCATGTGACAACAATTATTATTCTCATATGAGATTGAGGATATATGTCCAAAACTGAAACTTCCACCATGAATCATGGCTTTAGTTAGCGGCCCAATGTTCTTCTCTAACAATATGCATGCTCCAACCATTAAGGTGGTAGATCTCTCTTACTTCGGACAAGACGGACATGCATAGCAACTCACATGATATTCAACAAGGAATAGTTGATGGCGTCCCCGAAACATGGTTATCGCACAACAAGCAACTTAATAAGAGATAAAGTGCATAAGTACATATTCAATACCACAATAGTTTTTAAGCTATTTGTCCCATGAGCTATATATTGCAAAGGTGAATAATGGAATTTTAAAGGTAGCACTCAAGCAATTTACTTTGGAATGGCGGAGAAAAATACCATGTAGTAGGAAGGTATGGTGGACACAAATGGCATAGTGGTTGGCTCAAGTATTTTGGATGCATGAGAAGTATTCCCTCTCGATACAAGGTTTAGGCTAGCAAGGTTATTTGAAACAAACACAAGGATGAACGGTGCAGCAAAACTCACATAAAAGACATATTGTAAACATCATAAGACTCCACACCGTCTTCCTTGTTGTTCAAAACTCAATACTAGATGTTATCTAGACTCTAGAGAAACCAAATATGCAAACCAAATTAGCAAGCTCTAAGTGTTTCTTCATTAATGGGTGCAAAGTATATGATGCAAGAGCTTAAACATGAGCACAAAAATTGCCAAGTAACAAATTATCCAAGACATTTTAGAATTACTACATGTAGCATTTTCCAATTCCAACCATATAACAATTTAACGAAGAAGAAACTTCGCCATGAATACTATGAGTAGAGCCTAAGGACATACTTGTCCATATTCTACAGCGGAGCGTGTCTCTCTCCCATAAAGTGAATGCTAGGATCCATTTTATTCAAACAAAACAAAAACAAAAACAAACCGACGATCCAAGCAAAGTGCATAAGATGTGACGGAATAAAAATATAGTTTCAGGGGAGGAACCTGATAATGTTATCGATGAAAAAGGGGATGCCTTGGGCATCCCCAAGCTTAGACGCTTGAGTCTTCTTATAATATGCAGGGGTGAACCACCGGGGCATCCCCAAGCTTAGAGTTTTCACTCTCCTTGATCATATTGCATCATACTCCTCTCTTGATCCTTGAAAACTTCCTCCACACCAAACTCGAAACAACTCATTAGAGGGTTAGTGCATAATAAAAATTCACATGTTCAGAGGTGACATAATCATTCTTAACACTTCTGTACATTTCATAAATCTACTGGACATTAATGGATCAAAGAAATTCATCCAACATAGCAAAAGAGGCAATGCGAAATAAAAGACAGAATCTGTCAAAACAGAACAGTCCGTAAAGATGGATTTTATTCGGCCACCATACTTGCTCAAACGAAAATGCCCAAATTGAATGAAAGTTGCGTACATATCTGAGGATCACGCACGTAAATTGGCTTAATTTTCTGAGCTACCTACAGGGAGATAGACCCAGATTCGTGACAGCAAAGAAATCTGTAACTGCGCAGTAATCCAAATCTAGTACTTACTTTTCTATCAAAGACTTTACTTGGCATAACAAAACTCAAAAACTAAGATAAGGAGAGGTTGCTACAGTAGTAAACAACTTCCAAGACTCAAATATAAAACAAAAATACTGTAGTAAAAACATGGGTTGTCTCCCATAAGCGCTTTTCTTTAACGCCTTTCAGCTAGGCGCAGAAAGTGTATATCAAGTAACATCAAGAGACGAAGCATCAACATCATAATTTGTTCTAATAATAGAATCATAAGGTAACTTCATTCTCTTTCTAGGGAAGTGTTCCATACCTTTCTTGAGAGGAAATTGATATTTAATATTACCTTCCTTCATATCAATAGTAGCACCAACGGTTCGAAAAAAAGGTCTTCCCAATATAATGGGGCAAGATGCATTGCATTCAATATCCAAGATAACAAAATCAACGGGGACAAGGTTATTGTTAATCATAATATGAACATTATCAACTCTCCCCAAAGGTTTCTTTTTAGCATTATCAGCGAGATTAACATCCAAATAACAATTTTTCAATGGTGGCAAGTCAAGCATATCATAGACTTTCTTAGGCATAACAGAAATACTTGCACCAAGATCACATAAAGCATTACAATCAAAATCTTTGACCCTCATTTTAATGATGGGCTCCCAACCATCTTCTAGCTTTTTAGGAATGGAAGTTTCAAGTTTTAGTTTCTCTTCTCTAGCTTTTATGAGAGCATTTGTAATATGTTTTGTGAAAGCCAAATTTACAGCACTAGCATTAGGACTTTTAGCAAGTTTTTGCAAGAACTTTATAAATTCAGAGATGTGGCAATCATCAAAATCTAAATCATTACAATTTAAAGCAATGGGATTATCATCCCCAAGGTTGGAAAAAATTTCAGCAGTTTTATCACAGGCAGTTTCAGGTAATTTTGCGCGCTTTGCACTAGGGGTAGAAGCATTGCCAACACCAATTATTTTACCATTGATAGTAGGAGGTGTAGCAACATGTGAATCATTAGCATTGCTAGTGGTGGTAATAGTCCAAACTTTAGCTACATTACTCTTTTTAGCTAGTTTTTCATTTTCTTCTCTATCCCACCTAGCACGCAGTTCAGCCATTAATCTTATATTCTCATTAATTCTAACTTGGATGGCATTTGCTGTAGTAACAATTTTATTTTCAATATCCCTATTAGGCATAACTTTCGATTTCAAAAGATCAACATCAGAGGCAAGACTATCAATTCTAGAAGCAAGAATATCAATTTTATTGAGCTTTTCCTCAACAGATTTGTTAAAAGCAGTTTGTGTACTAATAAATTCTTTAAGCATGGCTTCAAGTCCAGGGGGTGTATTCCTATTATTGTTGTAAGAATTCCCATAAGAATTAGCATAACCGTTACCATTATTATAAGGATATGGCCTATAGTTATTACTAGAATTGTTCCGATAAGCATTGTTGTTGAAATTATTATTTTTAATGAAGTTTACATCAACATGTTCTTCTTGGGCAACCAATGAAGCTAATGGAACATTATTAGGATCAACATTAGTCCTATCATTCACAAGCATAGACATAATAGCATTAATCTTATCATTCAAGGAAGAGGATTCTTCAACAGAATTTACCTTCTTACCTTGTGGAGCTCTTTCCGTGTGCCATTCAGAGTAATTAACCATCATATTATTAAGAAGCTTTGTTGCTTCACCAAGAGTGATGGACATAAAGGTACCTCCAGCAGCTGAATCCAATAAATTTCGCGAAGAAAATTTATTCCTGCATAGAAGGTTTGGATGATCATCCAAGTAGTCAGTCCATGGGTTGAGCAATTTTTAACCAAAGATTTCATTCTTTCCCAAGCTTGAGCAACATGTTCATTATCCAATTGTTTAAAATTCATTATGCTACTCCTCAAAGATATAATTTTAGCAGGGAGATAATATCTACCAATAAAAGCATCATTGCATTTAGTCCAGGAATCAATACTATTCTTAGGCAGAGATAGCAACCAATCTTTAGCTCTTCCTCTTAATGAGAAAGGAAACAATTTTAATTTTATAATGTCACCATCTACATCTTTATACTTTTGCATTTCACATAGTTCAACAAAATTATTGAGATGGGCAGCAGCATCATCAGAACTAACACCAGAAAATTGCTCTCGCATAACAAGATTCAGTAAAGCAGGTTTAATTTCAAAGAATTCTGCTGTAGTAGCAGGTGGAGCAATAGGTGTGCATAAGAAATCATTATTATTTGTGCTAGTGAAGTCACACAACTTAGTATTTTCAGGGTTGGCCATTTTAGCAGTAGTAAATAAAGCAAACTAGATGAAGTAAATGCAAGTAAACTAATTTTTTTGTATTTTTGATATAGCAAACAAGACAGTAAATAAAGTAAAGTAGCAACTAATTTTTTTGTGTTTTGATATAATGCAACAAACAAAGTAGTAAATAAAATAAAGCAAGACAAAAACAAAGTAAAGAGATTGGGAAGTGGAGACTCCCCTTGCAGCGTGTCTTGATCTCCCCGGCAACGGCACCGGAAAAAGAGCTTGATGGCGTGTATTTCACATGTTCGTTGGGCAACCCCAAGAGGAAGGTATGATGCGCACAAGCAGCAAGTTTTCCCTCGTAAAGAAACCAAGGTTTATCGAACCAGGAGGAGCCAAGAAGCACGTTGAAGGTTGATGGCGGCGGGATGTAGTGCGGCGCAACACCAGGGATTCCGACACCAACGTGGAACCTGCACAACACAACCAAAGTACTTTGCCCCAACGAAACAGTGAGGTTGTCAATCTCACCGGCTTGCTGTAACAAAGGATTAACCGTATTGTGTGGAAGATGATTGTTTGCAGAGAAAACAGTAAAAGAAGTATTGCAACAGATTTGTATTTCAGTATTAAAGAATGGACCGGGGTCCACAGTTCACTAGAGGTGTCTCTCCCATAAGATAAAAGCATGTTGGGTGAACAAATTACAGTCGGGCAATTGACAAATAGAGAGGGCATAACAATGCACATACATGTCATGATAAGTACAGTGAGATTTAATTGGGCATTACGAAAAAGTACATAGACCGCCATCCAACTGCATCTATGCCTAAAAAGTCCACCTTCAGGTTATCGTCCGAACCCCTTCCAGTATTAAGTTGCAAAGCAACAGACAATTGCATTAAGTATGGTGCGTAATGTAATCAACAACTACATCCTCGTACATAGCGCCAATGTTTTATCCCTAGTGGCAAAAGCACAACACAACCTTAGAACTTTCTGTCACTCGTCCCGTGTGTCAATGCGGGCATGAACCCACTATCGAGCATAAATACTCCCTCTTGGAGTTAAAAGCAAAAACTTGGCCGAGCCTCTACTAGTAACGGAGAGCATGCAAGATCATAAACAACACATATGTAATAACTTGATAATTAACATAACATGGTATTCTCTATCCATCGGATCCCGACAAACACAACATAGAGTATTACGGATAGATGATCTTGATCATGTTAGGCAGCTCACAAGATCCAACAATGAAGCACAATGAGGAGAAGACAACCATCTAGCTACTGCTATGGACCCATAGTCCAGGGGTGAACTACTCACTCATCACTCCGGAGGCGACCATGGCGGTGTAGAGTCCTCCGGGAGATGAATCCCCTCTGCGGCAGGGTGCCGGAGGAGATCTCCAGAATCCCCCGAGATGGGATCAGCGGCGGCGGCGTCTCTGGAAGGTTTTCCGTATCGTGGTTTTTCGCCTCAGGGTTTTCGCGACGGAGGCTTTAAGTAGGCGGAAGGGCAGAGTCGGGGGGCTGACGAGGGGCCCACACCATAGGGCGGCGCGGGCCCCTCTTGGCCGCGCCGCCTTGTGGTTTGGCCACCTCGTGGCCCCACTTCGTATGCTCTTCGGTCTTCTGGAAGGTTCGTGGCAAAATAGGACCCTGGGACTTGATTTCGTCCAATTCCGAGAATATTTCGTTACTAGGATTTACGAAACCAAAAACAGCGAGAAAACAGAATCGGCACTTCGGCATCTTGTTAAAAGGTTAGTTCCAGAAAATGCACGAATATGACATAAAGTGTGCATAAAACATGTAGGTATCATCAATAATATGGCATAGAACATAAGAAATTATCGATACGTCGGAGACGTATCACACAACACTAGGGATTCCGGCGCCAACGTGGAACCTGCACAACACAATCACAGTACTTTGCCCCAACGTAACAGTGAGGTTGTCAATCTCACCGGCTTGCTGTAAACAAAGGATTAGATGTATAGTGTGGATGATGATGATTGTTTACGAAGAACAGTAAAGAACAATTGCAGTAGATTGTATTTCAGATGTAAAGAATAGGACCGGGTTCCATAGTTCACTAGTGGTATCTCTCCCATAAGATAAACAGATGTTGGGTGAACAAATTACAGTAGGGCAATTGACAAATAAAGAAGGCATAACAATGCACATACATATATCATGATGAGTACTATGAGATTTAATCGGGGCATTACGACAAAGTACATAGACCGCTATCCGAGCATGCATCTATGCCTAAAAAGTCCACCTTCAGGTTATCATCCGAACCCCCTCCAGTATTAAGTTGCAAACAACAAACAATTGCATTAAGTATGGTGCGTAATGTAATCAACACAAATATCCTTAGACAAAGCATCGATGTTTTATCCCTAGTGGCAACGAGACATCCACAACCTTAGAACTTTCCGTCACTGTCCTGCATTTAATGGAGGCATGAACCCACTATCGAGCATAAATACTCCCTCTTGGAGTCACAAGTATCAACTTGGCCGAGCCTCTACTAGCAACGGAGAGCATGCAAGAACATAAATAACATATATGATAGATTGATAATCAACTTGACATAGTATTCAATATTCATCGGATCCCAACAAACACAACATGTAGTATTACAAATAGATGATCTTGATCATGATAGGCAGCTCACAAGATCTAATATGATAGCACAATAAGGAGAAGACAACCATCTAGCTACTGCTATGGACCCATAGTCCAGGGGTGGACTACTCACACATCGATCCGGAGGCGATCATGGCGATGAAGAGACCTCCGGGAGATGATTCCCCTCTCCGGCAGGGTGCCGGAGGCGATCTCCTGAATCCCCCGAGATGGGATTGGCGGCGGCGGCGTCTCTGGATGGTTTTCCGTATCGTGGCTCTCGGTACTGGGGTTTTCGCGATGAAGGCTTTAAGTAGGCGGAAGGGCATGTCAAGGGGCGTCACGAGGGGCCCACACGCTAGGGCCGCACGGCCAGCACCTGGGCCGCGCCGCCCTCTTGTGTAGCCACCTCGTGGCCCCACTTCGTAACTCCTCCGGTCTTCTGGAAGCTTCGTGGAAAAATAGGACCCTGGGCGTTGATTTAGTCCAATTCCGAGAATATTTCCTTACTAGGATTTCTGAAACCAAAAACAGCAGAAAACAACAACTGGCTCTTCGGCATCTCGTCAATAGGTTAGTGCCGGAAAATGCATAATAATGACATATAATGTGTATAAAAGATGTGAGTATCATCAATAAAGTAGCATGGAACATAAGAAATTATAGATACGTTTGGGACGTATCAAGCATCCCCAAGCTTAGTTCCTACTCGCCCTCGAGTAGGTAAACGATAACAAAGATAATTTCTGAAGTGACATGCTATCATAATCTTGATCATACTATTGTAAAGCATATGAGATGAATGCAGCGATTCGAAGCAATGATGAAGATAAGGAGTGAACAAATGAATCATATAGCAAAGACTTTTCATTAATAATACTTTCAAGACAAGCATCAATAAGACTTGCATAAGAGTTACTCATAAAGCAATAAATTCAAAGTAAGGCATTGAAGCAACACAAAGGAAGATATAAGTTTCAGCGGTTGCTTTCAACTTCAACATATTTATCTCATGGATAATTGTCAACACAAAGTAATATAACAAGTGCAATAGGTAAACATGTAAGAATCAATGCACACAGTTGATACAAGTGTTTGCTTCTGGGATAGAAAGAATAGGTAAACTGACTCAACAATAAAGTAAAAGATAGGCCCTTCGCAGAGGGAAGCATGGATTACTATATTTGTGCTAGAGCTTTTCATTTTGAAAACAAGAAACAATTTTGTCAACGGTAGTAATAAAGCATATGTGTTATGCATAATATGTCCTATAAGTTGCAAGCCTCATGCATAGTATACAAATAGTGCTCGCACCTTGTCCTAATTAGCTTGGATTAACACGGATTATCATTGCATAGCATATGTTTCAACCAAGTGTCACAAAGGGGTACCTCTATGCCGCTCGTACAAAGGTCTAAGGAGAAAGCTCGCATTGGATTTCTCGCTTTTGATTATTCTCAACTTAGACATCCATACCGGGACAACATAGACAACAAATAATGGACTCCTCTTTAATGCATAAGCATTCAACAACTGATTAATTTTCTCATAAGAGATTGAGGATTAGTTGTCCAAACTGAAACTTCCACCATGAATCATGGCTTTAGTTAGCGGCCCAATGTTCTTCTCTAACATTATGCATACTCAAACCATTTGATCATCAAAATCGCCCTTACTTCAGAGAAGATGAACATGCATAGCAACTCACATGATATTCAACCAAGAGTAGTTGATGGCGTCCCCAGAAACATGGTTACCGCTCAACAAGCAACTTATTAAGAAATAAGACACATAAGTACATATTCTTCACCACAATAGTTTTTAAGGCTATTTGTCCCATGAGCTATATATTGCAAAGACAAAGAAATATAATTTTTTAAAGGTAGCACTCTAGTAATGTACTTTGGAATGGCAGAGAAATACCATGTGGTAGGTAGGTATGGTGGACACAAATGACATAGTTTTTGGTTCAAGGATTTGGATGCACGAGAAGAATTCCTATCAATACAAGGCTAGGCTAGCAAGGTTGTTTGAAGCAAACTCAAGTATAAAAGGTGCAGTAAAGCTCACATATGAACATATTGTAACTATTATAAGACTTTACATTGTCTCCTTGTTGTTCAAACACCTCAACCAGAAAATATCTTGACTCTAGAGATCAATCATGCAAACCAAATTTTAACAATCTCTATGTAGTTCTTCATTAATGAGTACAAGGTACATGATGCAAGAGCTTAAACATGATCTATATGAGCACAACAATTGCCAAGTATCACATTATACAAGACATTAAACCATTTACCACATGCGGCATTTTCCGTTTCCAACCATATAACAATTAACGAAGCAGTTTCAACCTTCGCCATGAACATTAAAAGCTAAGAACACATGTGTTCATATGAACCAGCGGAGCGTGTCTCTCTTCCACACAAGCATTTATTCAAACAAAAACAAAAACAAACAGACGCTCCAAGCAAAGTACATAAGATGTGACCGAATAAAAATATAGTTTCAAGAGAAGAAACCTGATAATTTATCGATGAAGAAGGGGATGCCTTGGGCATCCCCAAGCTTAGATGCTTGAGTCTTCTTATAATATCCAGGGATGAACCACCGGGGCATCCCCAAGCTTAGAGCTTTCACTCTCCTTGATCATAGTATATCATCCTCCTCTCTTGACCCTTGAAAACTTCCTCCACACCAAACTCGAAACAAACTCATTAGAGGGTTAGTGCATAATTAAAAATTCACATGTTCGGAGGTGACACAATCATTCTTAACACTTATGGACATTGCACAAAGCTACTGGACATTAATGAAACAAAGAAATCCATCCAACATAGCAAAAGAGGCAATGCGAAATAAAAGGCGAGAATCTGTCAAAGCGTAACGATCCGTAAAGACGAATTTTAAAGAGGCACCGGACTTGCTCGGATGAAATTGCTCAAATTGAATGAAAGTTGCGTACATATCCGTGGATCATGCACGTAAATTGGCAGATTTTTCTAAGTTACCTACGAGAGGCAGATCGAAATTCGTGACGAAGAAGAAATCTGTTTCTGCGCAGTAATCCAAATCTAGTTTCAACCTTACTATCAAAGACTTTACTTGGCTCAACAAATGCAATAAAATAAGATAAGGAGAGGTTGCTACAGTACACTAGTAGAAACAAGGGCTTTGGTTTTTTGCCCCAGATGTCATTTGCACCGGATTTGGCACGAACCGGTGCTAAAAGGGGTCATTAGCACCGGTTCGTGGGGAGCAGCCGGCCGAGGGACCTTTTGCACCGGTTTGTGTTACGAACCGGTGCAAATGATCTATCTTTTGCACCGGTTCGTAACACAAAACGGTGCAAATGGTTCGTCGCCAGGCACGTGTCAGCCGAGGAACCTTTAGCACCGGTTCGTGTTACGAACCGGTGCAAAAGATAGACCATTTGCACCGGTTCGTAACACGAACCGGTGCTAAAGGTCCCCAGCCCTATTTCAGCTCAGCTACCCGGCCAAACAGCCCACTCACTTCATTTTTGCTAGGAGAAGGTGTGTGTGTTGAGTGCTAAGTTGCTTCTCTTTGGCATGCACATAAGGTGCTCGATGAAATGTGTGAGAGAGTGATGCCGCTTGATTTTACACCCAACAAAAATGAGATGACGTGCCGGAGCGACACTTAAGCTTTCTCCTCTTTCTTTCCTCCTCGATCAAGGTTTAAGCAACAACTTAACCCTTTAATTTGTACGGTGCTAATTTCCACTATATATAAATATTATGATGTTTTGTAATTGTTTATTGATAAACTTAATTAATTATTTTATGTAGATGAACCGGCAGCAATGAATGTACGTTGACCGACGTCTACCCGAGTTCAGATCGGGACTGGAAGAATTTATCCGTGTGGCTCAGGAAAACCCACAGGCGGATGGTTTTATGTGTTGTCCATGTGTTGATTGCCATAACTTGAAGCAATACCCCGAATGGCAAGTCATTCACTCACACCGCTTTGGAAAGGTTTCATGCCCAGCTATAATTGTTGGACCAAGCATGGAGAAAGAGGGGTTATGATGGAAGACGACGAAGAAGAAGAACGAGGATGATGATATGTACCCTAACTACGGTGATACCGCAACGGGGCATGATGAAGATGAAGATGCAGGAGGAGGTGATCAAGATGAAGAGGCATCAGATGAGCCCGTTAATGATGATCTTCGTCGGGCCATCGCCGATGCACACAGAGATGCAGAAATAGAAAACGAGAAGCGAAAGTTAAAGGGCATGTTAGATGATCACAAAAAGAAGTTATACCCAAATTGCGAAGATGGCAACACAAAGCTCGGTGCCACCCTGGAGTTGCTGCAATGGAAGGCAGAAGCTGGTATATGTGACAAGCCATTTGAGAAGTTACTGAAAATAATGAAGAGGAGGTTTCCAAAGAATAACGAATTGCCTGACAGTACGTACGAAGCAAAGAAGGTTCTCTGCCCTCTAGGATTAGAGGTGCCGAAGATACATGCATGCATTAATGATCGCATCCTCTACCGCGTTGAGTATGAAAATTTGAAAAAATGTCCGGTATGCACTCGCACTTCGGTATAAGATCAGGCGAGATGACCCCGGTGATGTTGAGGGCGAGCCCCTAGGAAGAGGGTTCCTGCCAAGGTTATGTGGTATGCTCCTATAATACCACGGTTGAAACGTCTGTTCAGTAAATAAAGAGCATGCCAGGTTGTTGCGATGGCACAAAGAAGACCGTAAGAAAGACGAGATGCTCGAGACACCCCGCCGATGGGTCGCAGTGGAGGACAATCGATAGAGAGTTCCCGGATTTTGCAGATGACGCGAGGAACTTAAGGTTTGGCCTAAGTACAGATGGAATGAATCCTTTTGGGGAGCAGAGCTGCAGTCATAGCAGTTGGCATGTAACTCTATGTATCTATAACCTTCCGCCTTGGTTGTGCATGAAGCGGAAGTTCATTATGATGCCAGTGCTCATCCAAGGCCCAAAGCAACCCGGCAACGACATTGATGTGTACCTACAACCATTATTTGAAGAACTCTTACAGTTGTGGAGCAAACCAGGTGTACATGCATGGGATGAGTACAAACGGGAGTCATTTAACCTACGAGCGTTGCTTTTCGTGACCATCAATGATTGGCCTCGCTCTTAGTAACCTTTCGGGACGGACAAAGAAGGGATACAATGCATGCACGCACTGTTTAGATGAGACCGAAGGTGCCTATTTGCATAAATGTAAGAACGTTGTGTACCCGGGGCATCGTCGATTTCTTCCAAAGAGGCACCCCGTCGGAAAGAAAGGCAATCATTTCGGAGGTGAGGCGGATCGCCGGGTGAAGCCCGAACTCGTACCGGTGATGCTTTACTTGATATGGTCAAGGACCTAAAAGTAATCTTTGGAAAGGGTCTCGGCGGTCAATCTGTTCCGAATGACGACGTTACCGGACACGCACCCATGTGGAAGAAAAAATCTATATTTTGGCATCTACCCTATTCGAAAGTCCTAGAGGTCCGCTCTTCAATCGACGTGATGCACGTGACGAAGAATCTTTGCGTGAACCTGCTAGGTTTCTTAGGCGTGTATGGGAAGACAAAAGATACACCGTGAAGCACGGGAGGACCGAGTATCGTATGAAAGTCCCAAAAGATAAGCAAGAACGAGGATTACAAGGATACGAGGAGTCGCTTAAGTCCCGCCAGCTACGCTCTTACCAAAGCAGAGAAGGATATCTTTTTTGAAGTCCTTTACAGTATCAAGGTCCCGTCTGGCTTCTCCTCCAATATAAAGGGAATTATAAATATGGAGAAGAAAACATTCCAGAACCTCGAAGTCGCATGATCGCCACATTATTATGACGCAGCTTGCTTCCGGTTGCACCGAGGGGCTTCGTCGGAAAATGTTCGAATACCCATTGTGAAGCTATGTGCATTCCTTAATGCGATATCTCGAAGGTAATCGATCCAGCTAGTCTTCCAAGGTTACGGAAGGATGTGGTGCAATGTCTTGTTAGCTTTGAGTTGGTGTTTCCACCATCTTTCTTCAATATTATGACACATCTCCTGGTTCACCTTGTCGAAGAGATTTCCATCCTCGGTCTCGTCTTTCTACACAATATGTTCCCCTTCGAGAGGTTCATGGGGGTCTTAAAGAAATATGTTCATAACCGTGCTAGGCCGAAGGAAGCATCTCCAAGGGCTATGGAACAGAGGAGGTCATCGAGTTACGTGTTGACTTCATTCCCGACCTTAAGTCGATTGGTGTTCCTGAATCGCGACATGAGGGGCGACTAAGTGGAAAAGGCACGCTAGGAAGGAAATCAATGATATGTAGGGATGGCATTTCTTTCACTCAAGCACACTACACAGTTCTACAAAGTTCCACCTTGGTGGCCCCGTATATCACTGATCACAAGAATATTGTGCGCTCAGAACATCTGGGGCAGTCTGAAGACTGGATTACGCATAAACATATGCAGACATTCGGCGGTTGGCTCCGAGAACATCTCATTAATAACAACAATATTGTAGATCAGTTGTACATGTTGGCCGGGTCACCATCTTCGACTATAGTGACTTTCCAGGGGTACGAGATAAATGGAAATACCTTCTACACATTCGCCCAAGATAAAAAGAGCACCAACCAAAACAGTGGTGTCCGCATTGATGCAACAAACACTAGCAGTGGCAAAAAGGACACATATTATGGTTACATAGAGGAGATATGGGAACTTGACTATGGACCTTCTTTTAAGGTCCCTTTATTTCGGTGCAAATGGTTCAAGCTGGATGGAAAAGGGGTAAAGGTAGACCAGCTGTACGGAATGACAACAGTGGATCTCAACAATCTTGGTTACGAGACGAACCATTCGTCCTAGCCAATGATCCGGCTCGGGTTTTCTATGTGAAGGACATGTCCTCTAGACCGAAGAAAAGAAAACATAAGGAAACGAGCTCATCCGATGAGCCAAAGCGTCACATAGTTCTTTCGGGGAAAAGAACCATCGTGGGAGTCGAGGACAAGACAGACATGTCGGAAGATTATAATAAGTTTGCTGAAATTCCGCCCTTCACGGTGAACATTGATCCAACCATCGCGTTAAATGCTGAAGATACTCCATGGTTACGGTCGAAGCGATCATAATGTATTAATTATTATCATGTACCTTGAGCTCATATTGTGAAGCGTTTGTTGTGATATGTATCAGTAACATTGGTCGTTTGAACTAAATGCAATTATCCAAGTTTATTATTTTTCTAGATACACATGTTTGGAAATTTATCCTCACATACTGGTTGTTGGGTGTATAGTAGCAGCTTCCGAGCGGGACTTGCGGGAAGAGTTACTCGGGCGGAGCTTCCGAAGATGTCTAAGACGGCCGTCCATCTAAGACATCTTCGAGAAACTAATCCACCATCTTTATCACCGGTTCCAGCCAATAACCGGGATAAAAGGGGTATATAAACTAATCAACCGTCTTTAGCACCGGTTCCAGCCATTAACCGGGATAAAATGACAACGACTTTATTGAAATTTAACAAGATACGTTAACTAAACTTAAACTAAAACAACGACTTCTACTAGTTCTTCCGCGCATCCGCTGCTGCCCTCCTCGCTGCCGCCTCCTGCCGCAGCTCCTCCTCACGACGACGCTTATGCATCTCCTCACTATCCAGATCTGTCACACGCAGCCGCTTATGCAGCTCCTGGAGACTCTGCCTCTCAAATGCTTCTATGGTAGCCGCTAGCGCCGCCTCCTCCCACTCCTCTATCTCTGCAAGTTGCGGGTCCACTTCATCCGCTGCTGCCCTCCTGGTTGCTGCCTCTTGCCGCAGCAGCTCCTCCCACTCCTCTATCTCCGCGAGCTGCGGGTCCACTTCCACCGGCGGCGGGTGCGGCTTTGGGGGCATTGTGCAATGGGCTAGGGTTTGGTGATGAGTGAAATGGGAGAGACGGGGGCATACTATTTATAAAGGGTGTTTAGGCGGGAAATCTCCGCGCTGCGCGTCGTGGCGGGAAAATATCCCGCTCGGCGTCGTGGCGGGAACATATCCCGCGCGGCGTCGTGGCGGGAAAATATCCCGCGCGGCGTTGTGGCGGGAACATATCCCGCTCGGTGTCGTGGCGGAAACCGCGAAAAAAAGGAGGGAAGAAGGAAAAAATTCAGTCAAATTTTGGGCCTTTTGCACCGGTTCGTGGCTGAAACCGGTGCAAAAGACTCTTTTGCACCGGTTCCAGCCACGAACCGGTGCAAAAGGCCCCTCCTATTTATTCCCCGCGCGCGCCCCTTCTTCTTCATTCGCGCGAGGATCACAGAATAGGGGGAGGTGCTGCCCAAATTTTTGGTGCCGCCGCCGCTGGCCGCCTCTCCTCTCCGCGCCCGCGCCGCCGCCGACCTCTCCTCCGCGCCCGCGCCGCTTCCTCTCCTCCGCGCTCGCGCCCGCGCCGCCGGCCTCTCCTCCGCGCGCGCCGCGCCACGCCCGGCCCGTGCTAGCCCGCGCCGCCCGCTGGCTCCGTGCGCCGCCACCGCCCGTGCCACCGCCCCGCGGCTGCGCCGCCACCCCCGCCCGCGCCGCCGTCCTCTCCTCCGCGCGCCCGTGCCACGCCCGGCCCGCGCGAGCCCACGCCGCCCCACCGGCCTGCGCGCCGCCACCGCCCGTGCCGCCGCCCCCGCGCTGCGCCGCCGCCCTCGCTGCGCCGCCAACCACCGCCCGCGGCAACAAGCAGGTGAGCCCCCGGCCCTTGTCTTTTTTTTGTTTTTTTTTTGTTTTTTTTGTTTTAATTAGTTAGAAAAATTGTAGTTAGAAATTTAGAAGTAGTTAGAAAATTTAGAATTTAGAATTAGTTAGAAAATTTAGAATTTAGAAATAGTTAGAAAATTTATAATTTAGAATTAGTTAGAAAATTTAGAATTTAGAATTAGTTAGAAAATTTGTAGTTAGAAATTTAGAAGTAGTTAGAAAATTTAGAGTTACTTTAGGAAATTAGGAAAAAAATTAGATGGAATATGTCAGTACTATATTAGTATGTGTTAGAAAATTTGTTAGTTTGCACTTTATTCAAATTCAATATTATATTTGTTAGTTTGCATACGATGCCGCGGCCTCCGCGTCCTGGAGCTAGGACAGTTTTAGAGGAGATGCAGCAGATGGGGGAAGTCCGGGACTGGGCTCCGCCGGGGTGGCACTGGGAGGTGTTATCTTCCGGGGCGCGCACCTTGGTGCGGAATCCGGGTCCCGTCGTCGACCCGGATATTCTCTCGGTGGAGGTCTTATGGGCCACGTTCGTTTCGGAGGAGCCGGCCCCGCCGGAGGAGGTAGCTCAGCGCATTGAAGCGGAGGACCAGCACGTTCGCCGTTACATGTATGCGTTAGACAACATGTATAGGACCGGATGGAGCGTTATGCGGGGATCTCATGTTAGCTATGCTCCCGTTGTTGTTCCGTGGCTTTGGGGGTACACCCAGCGCGGCTCAGGACCCGGTCGGCGCCCTCTAGGACCCGGTCTGCGCGGTTGAGTGTTTGTAGTAGTGATTGATGTATTATCGATCTATGTATGCATGTAACTGCACTATCTGCTTTCAGCACTATTATCGATCCTTAGTTAAGAACTATATATGTATTGAGCATTATCCTTAATTAGTACCTATATATATGTATAACTCTAATATTTTGATCATGTATTGAGCATTATTCTTAATTACTTGCAAGTCTTTGCAGAAACTTGTAAGTCTTTGCAGAATCTTGCTTCGTTGTGTTTATAGCATTAGAATAACTTTTAAGTCTTTGCAGAAACTATGGAAAGAGACCTAGAACAAGAATACCTCGTCGAGGAGATTATCCGTGATGATGACGATATCACCTCTCTTTACCTAAACCAATCCGACGAGGGAGACGAGCAAACCCGAGGAGACGGCTCCGATGAGGAAGATGAGCAAGACCACCGTGGAGACGACTCCGGTGAGGGAGAAGGTGACGACTGCGAGGGAGAAGCTCACCACGCCGAGGTATATATATTAATTAACCAAGCCTACAGATATGTGCATATACATATATTAACGTTGTTTCTTCTTTTAGACCTCCCAATCAACACACTCTACTGGCAGAACTAAACGAGGCGCGGCCAGAAAGATGGAAGAGCATGAAAGGTGCATCATCACGGAAATCGCTATAGACGGCGAACCGATTTCTCCCAAGGATCACACAAAAAAGTTTGTAAGTCAATGCGGAGTTATTGTTAGGGACACCATCCCGATCACCACTCAAGAATGGAAGAAACCTGCAAAGGCGGACGAAGGAGTTACTTACGTCGATACGAGATCCAAAAATCTGATGTTTAGGAAACTCATGGTAAATTTCACATTTCCGGAGCCAGCTGACTCTGATAGTGATAATAAAAGGCCAGACCCTGAGGATCCCGAGCTGAATAGCATACAACGAAGATTCAAGAAGTGGGCTCTTAGCGGATGGCAACGCAGTTCAACGACTACAAGAAGAAATTGGACAACTCCTTTGTCAAGAAAAAGAAGACTCCAGATTTCAAGGGCCCCTATGAGAAGATAAAAGACCACTGGGAGACATTTGTGAAGTACAAGACATCGGAGAGGGCAAAGACAAGGTCAGACACCAACAAGAAAAATGCTGCTAATAAGATGTACTTCCATACCATGGGGCGAGGAGGCTACAAGGCTGGCAGACCTAAGTGGGAGAAATGGGAGAATGACCTAATTAAGAACGGGATCCAGCCAGAGGTACGGAAATGGAACCAGCGGTCAAGGGATTGGTTTTACGCGCATGGGGGCACGTTGGACGCACAAGGGTTCTGCATATATGCACAAAGACATCGGGAAAACCCACTTCCCATCGAAGCCTTTAGAAATGCTGCAAAGGAAGTTGAAGAGGGGAAGTTCCGTCCCGAAAGAGAGAAGGACCAGCTCACACGCGCCCTTGGGAATCCTGAACACCCAGGACGAACACGAACCATACCAGGTGGCAAGCCGTGGTGTATTGGGTTTCCTGCAGAAACGAAGAAATATCCCGATAGAAGCCGTCAGAGGCAAAAGGATGTGGTTCAAGAACGCGTTGCTAAGCTAGAGGAGCAAGTGAGGATGATAATGTCAGGCTCAGTCACACTCACCCAACCTCAACCTAATCCGCGGATAGAAGAAGTTGCATTCGATGCTACCGGCCAGGGATCTCAGCGGAAGAGCAGCGTGGCTTCCACGGAGCTGCCTCGGTGATGATGCGGATGTGGATCCGCGAGATGGCTCCTCCCTCCCCGTGGATCCGCAGATGCCTTCGATCTCTACCCTGTGGACTTTATCACGGAGTCGACACCTTGTGAGCTACATTTCCAAACGATGGGCTACTTAACGCTCAAGGCGGCGATCGGCTATGTCTTACCGCCAGTACTCGATCAAAGATATCACTTCAAGCCGGTTCCACCTGGATACGCTGTTGCCGGGGTGGATCAAGTTATGGATGGGTATGGGCCGCTGAGGCTTGACCACCCTGCCGGTGAAGGGGATTTGCTAGAGCTGGGAGAGGCCAAGAACACTACAGTTCTATGGCGAAAGGAATTCATTGTGATTCCGGGTTGGAAGGCGCCAACAAGGTCTCCACCGAGCCGGCATTCTCCACCGATGCAGCCGTCTCCAGTGCGTGAGCCTTCCCCGCCGGCGCGTGAGCCTTCCCCGCCGGCGCGTGAGCCATCTCCGCCGCCGCGTGAGCCTTCCCCGCCGCCGCGTGAGCTGTCACGCCCCGATACCGGGCCTGGACGAGACAGCCGCCGCGCGCCTATAAACCGAGAGGCTTATACTCGCGCAAGGCTAAAAATGCAGGCGTAAACCAGCACAGTGGATCACGAGAAGCTCACATACAATATTTTACATGTTTATTTACAATTACACTAGAAATTACAACTAGGTTCTCTAATCCGCTTCCCACCCGCTGGTCGTGCCTAAACCTCCGCCGACGAGGTCTTCTGCTGCGCAACTCTGATAAAAACATTGGGGAGCTGGGGTGAGTACGACAAGTCATACTCAGCAAACCGATTATACACAATCATATAAACTGTAAAATAGAAATTGCTTTTGGAAAAGTAAAATGTGGTTAAGGTATTAGTCAATTTAAAACGCATGGTGCCACACATGAAAGTAAGTTTCCCTGCCCGGGAATCACAGGGGTGAAATTCACACTTTTACACTCTGCAGAGGGGTACTCCGACATCGACAGTCTTGACTAGGTTGCGCTAGTCAAGCAGTGTTCTTATACCCACTAAGACCCGGACACTCTGACCTACTGATGCCGGTCGCTCCTACGGATCCATCACCGACACGTTCCCGAACAGAGGCCGTTCCCAGCGGAGAACACAGACAGTCCCATACCTGAACTGTGACCGGTACAATATGTTTACCTTCGTAGCACCAAGTTTGCTCTTATAAAAACATGTATCTCTCATGTTAATCAATTTCTATCGATATTCGCGCTAATGCCCGATTCGTACCGGTGGCTCCAGCGGATCCATCACCATGTAACGGCACCGGCGAATTAGCCCACGGATATCTCCATATAATTCTCACATATCTCATATCAAACAATGTATCAGCAAAATCTATTCTATCAAAACATATGAGAGGGTATAAAGCAGCTTGCCTCAAATAAACGATGCATAGGATTCCAGGATTATATATAGCTTCGAATAGAAAAACCAGCAACCATATAAACCAACAACAGTAGCAACTGTAATCTCAACTCGGCTCTCATCTTCGTCTCGGCAGAATCTCTCCACTCTATACTTCTTGCTGGAATATTCATCGGCAAGTCTCTCGCTAGCCTAATCTCTCTCTGGACTTCTCTCGCTTGCTCTGTGCATGCGTTGGGTCCAGAATTAGCAGCAGCAGCAGGTATTTATAGGGGACAAAGTCGGTTAACCAGCTAAAATATCTGGCCGCTTAGACGCTTCGGAACGCTGACACTGGATAAAGAATTAGGCCGACATCCAAGCGTGAGCAAAACTAACTATTCAATCGATCTGGCCAACATGCAAGAGCGCACGCTGTCATCTTGTCGACTAAGCCTACCACCGCTTCTCAAAACCCTCTAATACAAAGCCACGTTTGCACTTACTGGCCAAACAGCTCACGTCTAAGGCTACTCTCACATACATCAACCAGACCGACAAGCAACGTGTCCAAAAGACAAAGAAAGAAACTACACTTCTATTCTTGTCTCACGTATACTAGTACAGCTAGTTAGCTATTTCTAATTAAACCAGGATTCTTAGTACCATCGAACAATGCACAAACAAATCTGATTCTACTCTACTTTTTTATTGCATGTAAAGATTATCACCCAAATTAAATGCTAGAAATTGGGCAAACCAAACTTACTAGAAGCTAATTATTTTTCAACTCAAATTATTTATTAACTTAAAAATATGGGTTGTCACATGAGCCATCTCCGCCCCCGCGTGAGCCTTCTCCGCCGCCCAACTATAAGAGGAAAATTAGGCGGACCGCTACGACACAGCTGAGTCGTAACAAATCACCGAGACGCAAACAAGAGCTCCGGGTTTAAAGAATAAAGAACTTCGAATAAAACATGTACCGGTAAGTACTAATGGCTAGGCCGCGCATCTCTTTGATTCTAGTTTCAATACAATTATTATCATCCTTGATTATGTATATATTATTTTGATTGAACTTTGTTCTCGTAAAGTGCTTGAGGCAAGATGACGGGAATAATTTATGCGGGTTCTACGTTTGCGAGTTCATCCGCCATAATACCCATCATGTGAGGGACATTTTGGAACAACTTGATGTAAGTAATTAAACAACATTCATGGTTTTATTTTATCACCTTGTGTTTCATTCACATACACACACATATATATATATATTGACCACCATAGCTTCTTCAAATTATTAGATCCAACGGTTGCGGAACGGTCTTCTAGCAACAGAGCGTGTACGAGCAATTGAAGAAGAACTGGCGGGGTTCTTACTTGAGCAAGTCATAGCTCCAGATGGAGAACACTATGTGGACAACCGCCAATATCAAAGTTGATGTATATATATATGCATGAACGTGTGTCACTTTGATCGATATATGTAATACAATGGTTTCCTATATATATATTTTAATTGTTTGCATTAATATTATATCGTGTTTCGAATGGAGGCAGAGTCTGCCGCGGCAGCGTTTTAGTGAAAATTCCTGCCGCGGCAGCGTTTTAGTGCAATTCTCTGCCGCGGCAGAGTCTACCGCGGCAGGGAATGGCACCAAAACCCTGCCGCGGCACAACCCTTTTGCTCCGGTTCGTATTACGAACCGGTGCAAAAAGTCCCCCGCCGGACTCTCCACAGACGGCCACGTGGTGCCCCCTTTAGCACCGGTTTGTAACCGAACCGATGCAAAAGGGGGGGGGCCTTTTGCACCGGATGGTTTGCATCGGTTGGCCATCCGGTGCATATGGGCCTTTTGAACCGGTGCAAAAGAGCAGTTTTCCACTAGTGGTAGTAACAACTTCCAAGACACAAATACAAAATAAAAGGACTGTAACAAAATAAACACATGGGTTATCTCTCAAGAAGTGCTTTCTTTATAGCCATTAAGATGGGCTCAGCAGTTTTAATGATGCACTCGCAAGAAATAGTAGTTGAAGCAAAAGAGAGCATCAAATGGCAAATTCAAAACAAATTTAAGCCTATCATGCTTCCTATGCATAGGAGTTTTGTAAATAAACAAGTTCATGAAGAAAAAAGTAACAAGCATAGGAAGATAGAACAAGTGTAGCTTCAAAAATTTCAGCATGTAGAGAGGCATTTTAGTAACATGAAAATTTCTACAACCATATTTTCCTCTCTCATAATAACTTTCAGTAGCAACATGAGCAAACTCAACAATATAACTATCACATAAAGCATTCTTATTCACATGCATAAAAGTATCATTACTCTCCACATAAGCATAATCAATTTTATTAGTTGTAGTGGGAGCAAATTCAACAAAGTAGCTATCATTATTATTCTCATCATCAAATATAGGAGGCATAGTATAATCATAATAAACTTTATCCTCCATAGTACGCGGCACCAAAAGACCACTATCATTATAATCATCATATATGGGAGGCATATCATAATCAACATAAACTTTCTCCTCAATACCCGGAGGGCTAAAGAGATCATTTTCATCAAAACCGACCTCCCCAAGCTTAGAATTTCCATATCATTAGCAACAATGGTGTTCAAAGCGTTCATACTAATATGTTCCATAGGTTTTTTAATTTTCGCATCAAACCATGCATGTCTTAAATCAGGAAATAGAATAAGAAGCTCATTGTTGTCCATTATGCCTAACTAGTGTAAACAAGAAACAAAAAGATGCAATTGCAGGATCTAAAGAAAATAGCTTCGAGCACACACACAACGGCAACAGAAAAGTACTTTACCCGGGACCGGAGTATGAGAGCCTTTTACCTTTCCTCCCCGGCAACGGCGCCACAAAAGTGCTTGATGTCTACGGGTGCTTCTATTCTTGTAGATAGTGTTGGGCCTCCAAGAGCAGAGGTTTCTAGAACAGCAGCAAGTTTCCCTTAAGTGGATCACCCAAGGTTTATCGAACTCAGGGAGGAAGAGGTCAAAGATATCCCTCTCATGCAACCCTGCAACCACAAAGCAAGAAGTCTCTTGTGTCCCCAACACACCTAATAGGTGCACTAGTTCGGCGAAGAGATAGTGAAATACAAGTGGTATGAGTGAATATGAGCAGTAGTAACGGCGCCAGAAAAGTGCTTGATGGCGTGAAGTTGATGGTATTAATATTGCAGGAAGTAAAGATGCAGTAAAACAGTAAACAAGCAGCGATAGCAGTATTTAGGAACAAGGCCTAGGGATCATACTTACACTAGTGGACACTCTCAACATTGATCACATAACATAATAAATAGATAGATGCTAGACTCTACACCCTCTTGTTGGATGATAAACACCACTAACTGTGTAGGATTACACGAACCCTCAATGCCGGAGTTAACAAGCTCCACAATATTCAATGTTCATGTTTAAATAACCTTAGAGTGCATGACAGATCAACATAACCAAACCAAGTACTAACATAGCATGCACACTCGTCACCTTCACGATACGAAAGGAGGAATAGATCACATCAATACTATCATAGCAATAGTTAACTTCATAATCTACAAGAGATCACAATCATAGCATACGCCAAGTACTACACGATGCACACACTCGTCACCATTACACCGTGCGGGAGGAATAAACTACTTTAATAACATCACTAGAGTAGCACACGAGATAAATTGTGATACAAAACACATTGCAATCATAAAGAGATATAAATAAGCACTTCACTATGCCATTCATAACAGTGAATAAGTATTCTGTGAAATATAGCCTAAGAGACCCACACTGTGCACACACTATCACCTTTACACACGTGGGACAAGGAGTCTCCGGAGATCACATAAGTAAAATCCACTTGACTAGCACAATGACATCTAGATTACAAGCATCATCATATGAATCTCAATTATATAAGGCAGCTCATGAGATTATTGTATTGAAGCACATAGGAGAGAGATTAACCACATAGCTACCGGTACAGCCCCGAGCCTCGATGGAGAACTACTCCCTCCCGATGGGAGACAGCAGCGTTGATGAAGATGGCGGTGGTGTCGATGGAGGAGGCTTCCGGGGCACTTCCTCGTCCCGGCGGCGTGCGGAACGAGAGACTCTGTCCCCCGGATCTTGGCTTCGCGATGGCGGCGGCTCGGGAAGGTTTTCTCTGGTTTCGTCGAACGTGGTAGGGTTTTCGCGACGGAGACTTTAAGTAGGCGGAAGGGCAAGGTCGGTGGAGTCCTGGTGGGGCCACACACTAGGCCGGCGCGACCGGGGCTTGGGCCGCGCCGCCCTACTCGTGTCCCCACCTCGTGGCCCCACTTCGTTTCCCCTTCGGACTTCCGGAAGCTTCGTGGAAAAATAGGACCCCGGGCGTTGATTTCGTCCAATTCCGAGAATATTTCCTTACTAGGATTTCCGAAACCAAAAACAACGAAAACAGGAACTGGCACTTCGGCATCTCGTCAATAGGTTAGTTCCGGAAAATGCATAAATATGACATATAATGTGTATAAAACATGTAGATATCATCAATAATGTGGCATGGAACATAAGAAATTATCGATACGTCGGAGACGTATCAGGCGGCTAGCTCCAGGGCCCACTTGGCGACCCGACCATTGGCGTCTTTGCTGCCGATGATTTCCGCCAAGGGTGCCGTGGCCACCACCTTGATGGGGTGCTCCTGGAAGTAGTGCTTGAGCTTCTTGGCCGCCATGTACACGCCGTAGGTGACCTTCTGATAGTGGGGGTAGTTTTGCTTCGACTGGGACAACACTTCGCTAAGGTAGTAGACTGGGCGCTGGACCGACTGCTCCTTGCCAGCTTCCTTGCCGGCCTCCTTGCGCTCCACCACCAGGACGACGCTAACCACACGATTGGTGGCAGCGATGTATAACAGCATCGGCTCCATTGAAGCCGGCGATGCGAGGATGGGCGCGGTCGAGAGCACGCGCTTTAAGTCACGGAAGGCTTCATCTGCCTGAGGTGACCAGACGAATTTGTCCAATTTCTTCAGCAAGCGAGTACAGGGCGGTGCCTTCTCCCCGGCCGGCCGACGAAGCGGCTCAAGGAGGCCGAGCATCCGGTGAACTTCCGGACGTCCTTGAGGCACCGCGGCAGCTCCATTTTCTCAATGGCACCGATCTTCTCCGGGTTGGCTTCGATTCCTCGCCGAGAGACGAGGTAGCCCGAGGAGTTGGCCAGCCGGCACGCCGAACGTGCACTTGGCCGGGTTGAGCTTCATCCGGAATCTTCGCAGATTGGTGAAGGTTTCTCTCGGGTCATCAAGGAGGGTAGGCATCTCCTTGGTTTTTACAGACGACATCATCCACATATGCGTGAACATTTCTGCCGATTTGATCCTGCAAACACTTTTGCATGCACCTTTGATAGGTGGCGCCGCATTTTTTAAGCCGAATGGCATAGTCGTGTAGCGATAAGCCCCATACGGGGTAATGAACGAAGTCTTTAGTTGATCAGCCGGATTCAAAGGAATGCGGTGGTAGCCCGAATAGGCATCTAGGAAAGACAACAGTTCACAGCCGGCAGTCGAATCTATGACTTGATCTATGCGCGACAGGGGAAGGGGTCCTTCGGGCACGCTTTGTTCAGGCTAGTGTAGTCGATACACATGCGCCAGGAGCCGTTCTTCTTCAAAACCAGGACCGGGTTCGCCAACCAGTCCGGATGCAGCACTTCCATGATGAAGCCGGCTGCGAGGAGCCGGGCGATTTCTTCACCGATGGCCTTCCTTCTCTCTTCGGCGAAGCGCCTGAGGGGCTGCTTCACCGGCTTGGCTTCGAGGCTCGACGTGGAGGTGGTGCTCGGCCAACTCCCTCGGCACACCCGGCATGTCCCTTGGAGACCATGCAAAGATGTCCCGATTCTCACGGAGGAAGGCCGGTGAGCTCACTTTCCTATTTGCTGCTCAAGCCGGCACCGATGGTGACGTACTTGTCCGGCTGCGCCGGGTCGAGCAGGATCTTCTTGGTGTTGTCGGCCGGCTGGAATTGAGTCGTCCCAGCCGGGTTGCCCACAGCCGGCATGTCCTCCTGCGCGGCCTTAGCCAGGGCGACGGCGTCGTGGATGAGTTGCTTCTCGGTGGCGATGACCAGCGTCTGGGCCATCTTGGAGCTCTGCGTGGCGCAGTCCATGGAGCGGCGATAGTCGCCGGCTACGGTGATGACCCCTTTAGGGCCAGGCAGCTTCATCTTCAGGTACCCGTAGTGGGGCACCGCCATGAATTTGGTCAGGGCTGGTCTGCCCAGGAGCGCGTGGTAGGGACTCACGAGGTCCACCACCTCGAACTCGATCCTTTCGGTGCGGAAGTGATCCGGCTTCCCGAACATCACCTCCAGCGTGATCCGGCCAATCGGCTGGCAGTAGTGGCCCGGCACGATGCCATGGAAGACGGTGGGGGTGGGGCGCAACTCGTCCTCCTGGATGCCTAGCTTGCGGGCGGTGTCGCGGTAGAGGATGTTGATGCTGCTGCTCCCGTCGATGAGGATGCGCGAGAAGCGCACACTACGCCGGGTTGTGCCGATGGTGGGGTCGAGGACCATGGCGTAGCTGCCCGGCTTCGGCAGGATAGCCGGTCTGTCGCGGCGATCGAAAGTGATGGCCTGCTCTGAACAGTTTAGGTATTGGGGGACCGGTGGTATGACCGCGTTGACCTCGAGGGAACGGCGCTGCTGGCTCGTCTTGTCCTCGGGCTCGGAGGTGAAGATGATGTAGGTAGCATCTTCGGCCAAGTAACGGCCATGGTGCACTTGGTTAGCCTCGTGGTGCTCGAGGTTGGCGTTCTCTGCGCCGGCTTGGCCACCCGGCCCGCCGGCTGGTGGAGGCGGGAGAGGTTCACCGCTTGTCAGCCGCTTCATGAAGTGGCAGTCACGGGTGGTGTGGTTGGAGGGGTTCTTGCCGCTGTGGTACTTGCACGGCGAGTCGAGCATTTGCTCGAAGGTGTACTTCGGCTTTCAGGGCCGGTCTTGCTTCTGGCGCCGGCTGCCGCCAGCCGCATGGTCCAACACGGCTGCCACGTGGGCTGAACCGTATCGGCGGTCCGGCTGGTCGTTGTGCCGCTTGCCGCGGTAGTTGTCCCGCCGGCTGCCATGAGAGGCGCCCTCGGCCGGCTTATGCTCGGCCGGCTTGTTGTTGTCCCGCCTTGGCGGAGCCGGAGATGTGTCAGCCGGCGCTTTGCCGGCTTCCTCAGCCAGCGCGTACTTGTCCGCGATGGCCATCAGGGCCGCCATGGTCTTGGGTTCGCTGTGGCGCAGCTTGTGCCACAGCATGGTGTTGGGCCGACAGCCTCCCATGAAGAAGCTGATGGCTTGGATCTTGTGCACACCCTCGCAGGAGTTGCGCATCTCGCACCAGCGCGTCAGGTATGCGCGGTCCGTCTCGTCTGGGCCCTGCTTGCACATCTCAAGCTGCTGAGGGCGACCCGGCCGGCGGTAGGTGCCGGTGAAGTTGCTGATGGAAGCCTCTTCGAAGTCCAGCTAGCCGTTGATGCTGCCGGCTGGCAGGTTGTTGAGCCACGTGTGGGCGGAGCCGACCAGCATCAGGGGGAGTAGCGTACTGCCCAGCGCTTGTTGCCCCGGGCGATGCCGACTGCGGTGGAGTAGTCCAGCAGCCAGTCCTCCGGCTTGGCAGTGTCGTCGTACTTGGGGGTGTCGCGCGGGAGTTGGAAGCCGTCAATCATGGGATCGTTGGCGATGCGGGGCCCGAAGCACTTTGGGCCGGCTGGCCCTTCTTCTTCCGCGATGCGGGATTCGACCAGCCGGTCGAGGCGGTCTCGGGCGTCCGCCGGCTCGATGCGCGGGCCCAGCCGGGAGCGTGCCGGCTGGCGAGCGCCGCTGGCTTCTGGAGCCGGCCGGTGTTGGCGTCGAGGCTCGGAGTCTTGCTCCTGGTTCCGGCTTGGTGGAGGCCGGCTGCGGCTGCTGCCGCTCGGCTGGTGGCTCGGCCGGCTCGAACTTGTGTGCGTGGCCCGGGAGTCACGGTGTCGGCTTGGTGCTGGGGAGGAGGACTCAGCCGTGTCCCTGGCGCCTTCCCTTTCGTTCCCTGCAGCGCCACGAGCGTGAGAAGCTCTGGGGGCATTGACATACCTGGGGTCGGCCGCCTGCTTGGTGGCTACGTTGAGCAGCTCACTCACCCGCTTGGTCTGGCGGCGTAACTCTTCGCCTTCGAGGCGGTTAAGCTCTTCTGCGGCGGCTTGTGCCGCGCGCATGTTCTTGTCGGGGGTGTTGTAGACGGGTTGCTCCGCGGACGGAGCCGGCGAGGGAGCGCCGTCGCGGGCGATCTCGGCGCCAAGATCACGGCCCCTGCGGCGGATCTGGCCGGCTCTGCTGGGACCGTCGCCGCCTGGAGTGAGGCCGTGGGCACGGTTGTACTCGCGCTGTGTGATCTCCATCTGGCGCTTAGCAGCGGCCAGTTCTTCGGTTTGCTTGAGGAGGAGCTGGCGGTGTGCCTCCAAATCCGCCTCGATGGTGGTGGGGTCACCGCCAGGCGTGAGCGGGGTGCTCAGCTTCGCCCGGACTTCGTCCAGCCGGGACGGTGGTGGTGGTACCTTTGGGCCCGAGCCGGACGCGCCGGCCGCGGCGGTACGCTCCAGCTCCGGGCCACGGATGCGCGCGGACTTGGTGGGCTGCTCGTCGCCGGTTACCATGACCTCGTGCATGATGCAGGGGCTGGCGGTGGAGAGGCTGGCGCCGGCTCCAGGAGGGCTTGCGCAACGCATGATCTAGCGCGGATAGCGCGGTGGTGCGACAGTGGCGACGTAGACGTCGAAGCCGCCGAAGCTAATGATGTTGCCGCCGGCCGGGAATGGCCGGTCGGCGATGCAACCAGCGTTGTCGCTGATGCAGTCGAGGGAGCCGAATCTCCAGATCAAGCCTGAAGCGACCCGCTCGCCGGTGATGATGGTGAGGCCCGTCCGGATGAAGACACCGGCCGCGGACGCTGAAGGCCCCACGGTGGGCGCCAAATGTCGTGGTATCGTCACGGCATATGCCATAGGGTGGCTAATCAAAGGTGGTTCCTAGATGGTCTCACGGTGGTATCCGGAAGCGGGTATGGGCACGAGCGACACGGCGACGTACCCAGGTTCGAGGCCCTCCGATGGAGGTAACACCCCTACTCCTGCTATGAGTGTATATGGTAATCACACAGTACAATTGTGCTCCTTGAGCTGTATCCGGCTCCTCGGGGAGGCTAAGGTAGACGAAGGTCTCTCTCCCAGGGTAGCGCTAAGACTAGAATGAAGTGAGACTGATCGATCGTCCCCCGCACGAGGGGGGTAGTGCAGCTTATATAGGCGCTGGCACTTTACAAGGAAGTCCCTATAGTCTAGTGGCCGGCTTGGCCGGCTCCGGCTTCCGCTCCTTCCCGAAGCGTTGACGTCATGGAGCCGTTGAGGCGTAGTGGCCTGTCTTGTTCGCCAGAGGGAGTCAGCGGCATGGCGAGGAGATGTCCCTGTCGCCATCATGCCCTGTAGCCGGTACGGATCGCCGTACGCCATGATGGCCTGTCAGCCGCGTGGCACTGTTGCTCTACAGTGCCCCGCGCTTTGCGGAAGATGAGGTAAGCGTGGACCTGCGAACCCGGACCACCTACCCAGTTCCTTCTCATGCAAGACTCGCCAGCCTCGAGTCGGTCTGAGGTTCGGACCCCAGTCGGATATGGTTTGTAGAAGCCGGCCCAGCTACAGCGCAGACGGCCGTAGCCAGGCCGACTAGGACTTAGAGCCAGCCGGCTTCCAAAAGCAGCCGGCCGCGGCTCCAGCCGGCTTCTCCTCAGCCGGCCTTTGCCGCGAGCCGGCCAACCTCTAGCCGGCCGCTCCGTGTCCATTGCCCTACCCGGGGTCTTCCCCCGACACGGAGTAGAGTAAGGGGCGGAGCGCGTCGAAGGCGCCGGCGCCGTGGATGGGGGCGCGCGGGGTGTAAAATGCCCAGCTCCCTTAGCACGACCTTTAACCTTTGCTTCTTCAGCCATCTGTGATTCAGCTTCTCTTGCATGATGTAACAATTGATTCATATTGGTGTAACTATAGTGACGAACAATGCCTTTGATATCATACTTCAATCCGTTGAGAAAACGCTGCATTGTCATCTCTAGAGACTCACGGACACGGCCACGCTGCATAAGCAACTCCATCTCCATGTAGTATTCATCCACAGTCTTCACACCTTGCCTCAACAGGGTCAACTTATCATATATTGTACGCAAATAATTAGTGGGCACAAAACGAGAATTCATCGCCTCCTTCCTAGCACGCCATGTGATAATTGGAAGCTCACCATCCTCCTGTCGATTACGAACAAGTGCATCCCACCAACGCAATGCATAGCCATCAAATTCGGAAGAAGCAAGCTTGATCTTCCTATCTTCAGTGTAGTTCGGATGTAAGCTCCATAACTTCTCAATCTTAAGCTCCCAAGTGAGGTATTCTTCAACATCAGCTCCTCCTTCAAACTTGGGTATATAGAACTTAGGCTTACCCAATCCATCTTCCTCATCTTGTCCACGACCATTGCGGCCAAGTGGAGCCCAACCACGAGGACGGTCACCACGACCAGGTGCGTCATTAGCGTCTTCAGCTTGTTGTCGCAGTTGATTTGTAAGATTCTCAACATACATTGTTAAAGTTCGAAGAGTGCGTTGGATATCCGTCATTTGATCTTGCATGGCAGTGACGGTCTCATTAGAAGTATTCAGCTTCTGGAAGATCTCTTCGACCTTGCCCGTAAGCTCATCATCCTGAGTGCGGAATTCACGTCGCATCTCATTACGAAGAGCTTCAAACTCCCTCCATGTGATGATATCTGCGGAATCCTTGTTTTTCTGGTTAACAAGCTTATGATCACTAGCAGACATGATTAATAGGTTAGTGCACTAAATCAAAAATATATGGTGGTACTCTCACAAATCACTCAAAAACTGATAAGAAAAGGAGATCTTACCGTTCCAAAGTAAATTAGTGTTGCTTACCACTTGTAGTAACAACTAGTGCACGGATGTAGCGAAGCGAATATCAAGGGTATAAGAACAATCACACGACAAGCAGGATATATGTGGGGATGTAGGTAGGCTACCTATTTGCACCAATAACAAGCTCTAGCGCTGACCGTAGACAACCCATGATACTCACACAAGGCGATAAATATGGCAATGCAACTATATGGATGAAAGGTTGCATTGCACTCGAGAGACACTAGCAAAGCTCAACGAAACAGGCACAAGATTGCTCAACTACAGGTGCAGAAAAGTAAACTTAGGCCTTCACTTGATTCTACTAGCACTTCACTTTTCTTTTTGGATTTTTCTTTTGTAACGCAGCTATGTAGCTCTTTTTGATTTTTTCTATTTTTTTTTATTTTATGACACAACTCCTTGATAACACGGCCAACAAGATATGCAAAGCACCAAAACCCTAATGAGCAGCCTGTCGAGCGGTAAAACTAGTCTCTTCTGGGGAAGTTCCTAGTCACTTATATCGAAAGGCTGTAGCTATGGTTTGGACCAATACACTATACTCTATGTGGACTCGGAGTAACAAAAACTGAAAACTAGATGATAGCGGAGACACAAACCCTAACAATACTAGAAGGAAGAAAAACATACGCAAAAACAACTACGAAAAGCAACTAAAACTTGAAATTAGTGCAATCTAAAGCTATGGCAAACCCTAACCCTATTTTTTTTTGGCTTTTTCTGGGTAGTAAACACTCACAACTCAACTATGGGGTGGATTGTGGATGGCTTACCGAGGAAACCCAAGAATTTGATACCAAGATGATAAGGGGTGGCCCGATCTTCTCAGTAAGCAACGATGGTGATGATGATCACTGGGTGATTGCAGCGAAGGTAACGTGATGAAGTGGATGATAACTTGTATGACACAACGAGATCTCTCGATTGGTCCCTGTCGCCAATGCAACACCTCTCAACCCTGCAAGATATTCGCATCTCCACACACTTGCGCACGTAGCCGCCGACCACGAAGCGGTAAGTTGCAACTGTCTAATTCCCAATGGAACAGCAGATCACACAAGACTTTCAGATCTACACAATATCAAGCAATATGGTGTAGGGAATTCAATAGTTTTGCAGAGCAAACAACTAAGAACTAGGGTTTATCTTAAACGTGGTCTAAAGCAGCTAGGGGGGCGTCCAGGGCACTTATATAGGTGTCCGGGACGAGTTCTGGTCGAAAAGATACAAAAATAACGGACCTAGAATAGATCTGGTCGAGACAGACTCGGACACGGCCGGTCTGGGGGCCGATCGGCCGGGCCTGGGACCGGGATGGCCGGTTCAAACCGGGCCAGGGACCGGGTTGCAACCGGAGACCGAAATTGTCGCGCAGTAGCCTCTCCGGTTGGCATCAGCTGGGCGCCCGGTTGGCGCCGGGGTGGATCCGGTCTGCCGCCCGGTTCGACCGGGCCAGGGACCGGGCGCGTCGGCATGGCGGCCGGTCTGACCGGGTGCTGGGCCGGCCTGGACTTCGTCTTCTCCTCTCGCGCATGCCTCCCGCTTCTCCCTCGCGCGTCCATGAGATATCTTCATGTCCAGCTCCTTGTCCAGCTCCACGTCCATCTTCACGTCCAGCTGCTCCTCTCCTCCTCGTGTGATGCTTGTCTCCTCTTCATACCTGATGATACATAAGTAATAGGACTTAGGTAGTATAAAGTTCTGATCAATCAAAGTATCGTTTAGGAACAAGTTCACATGTTGTTTAAGTAGCTTCACATGAGCTCTTGTAATAGGTCCAATCCTGACTTCATTGGACTTGAGCTTCACAGCAGGTTCATCTTCATTTGGTAATGACGGAGGTGGTAGTGTGGTAGGGATGTTGATAACCCACAAGTATAGGGGATCGCAACAGTCTTCGAGGGAAGTAAAACCCAAATTTATTAATTTGACACAAGGGGAGACAAAGAATACTTATCAGCCTTAACAACTGAGTTGTCAATTCAGCTGCACCTGGAAAAGCACTAGTAACAGGGGTGATGTGAAAGTAGCAGTAATATGAGAGCAATAGTAACAGTAACACAGTAGCAGTAGCAATAACACAGAGGCAATGGCACCAGAAAATAGTTGATACTACTTCTAATGGCATATAGGACCGAGCGAGTATTTGATGATGAAAGATGGACCGGGGTTCCCAGCTATCTAGACTAGTGGCAACTCTCCAATAACAAGTGACAAGTGTTGGGTGAACAAATTACAGTTGGGTGATGTCTACGGGAGCTTCTATTCTTGTAGACAGTGTTGGGCCTCCAAGAGCAGAGGTTTGTAGAACAGCAGCAAGTTTCCCTTAAGTGGATCACCCAAGGTTTATCGAACTCAGGGAGGAAGAGGTCAAAGATATCCCTCTCATGCAACCCTGCAACCACAAAGCAAGAAGTCTCTTGTGTCCCCAACACACCTAATAGGTGCACTAGTTCGGCGAAGAGATAGTGAAATACAGGTGGTATGAATGAATATGAGCAGTAGTAACGACGTGTAGTTGATGGTGGTAATATGGTAGCAGTAGTAACGCAGCAGTAGTAACGCAGTAAAACAGTAAACAAGCAGCGATAGCGATGTTTAGGAACAAGGCCTAGGGATTAGACTTTCACTAGTGGACACTCTCAACATTGATCACATAACGAGAATAGATAAATGCGTACTCTACACTCTTGTTGGATGATGAACACATTGCGTAGGATTACACGAACCCTCAATGCCGGAGTTAACAAGCTCCGCAATTCAATGTTCATATTTAAATAACCTTAGAGTGCAAGAAAGATCAACACGACTAAACCAAGTACTAACACAGCATGCACACTTCGTCACCTTCACGCTATGTAGGAGGAAATAGATCACATCAATACAATCATAGCAATAGTTAACTTCACAATCTACAAGAGATCATGATCATAGCATACGCCAAGTACTAACACGGATGCACACACTGTCACCATTACACCGTGTAGGAGGAATAAAACTACTTTAATAACATTGCTAGAGTAGCACATAGATAAATTGTGATACAAAACACATTGCAATCATAAAGAGATATAAATAAGAACTTCACTACGCCATTCATAACAGTGAGTAAGTATTCAGTGAAATATAGCCTAAGAGACCCACACGGTGCACACACTGTCACCTTTACACACGTGGGACAAGGAGTCTCCGGAGATCACATAAGTAAAACTCACTTGACTAGCATAGTGACATCTAGATTACAAGCATCATCATATGAATCTCAATCATGTAAGGCAGCTCATGAGATTATTGTATTGAAGTACATAGGAGAGAGATGAACCACATAGCTACCGGTACAGCCCCGAGCCTCGATGGAGAACTACTCCCTCCTCATGGGAGCAGCGGCGGTGATGAAGATGGCGGTGGAGATGGCAGCGCCGTCGATGGAGAAGCCTTCCGGGGCACTTCCCCGCTCTGGCAGGGTGCCGGAACAGAGACTCCTGTCCCCCAGATCTTGGCTTCGCGATGGCGGCGGCTCTGGAAGGTTTTCCGTATCGTGGTTCTTCGTAATAGGGTTTTCGCGACGGAGGCTTTAAATACTCGAAGAGGCGGAGTCGGAGGGGCGACGAGGCGGTGGCACCATAAGGCGGCGCGGCCAGGGCCTGGGCCGCGCCGGCCTATCATCTGGGGCCCTGTGGCCCCCCTCTGGTCCTTCCCGGGTGTTCTGGAAGCTTCGTGGAAAAATAGGAACCTGGGTCTTGATTTCGTCCGATTCCGAGAATATTTCGTTACTAGGATTTCGAAACCAAAAACAGCGAGAAAACGAGAACCGGCACTTCGGCATCTTGTTAATAGGTTAGTTCCGGAAAATGCACGAATATGACATAAAGTGTGCATATAACATGTAGAAATCATCAATAATGTGGCATGGAACATAAGAAATTATCGATACGTCGGAGACGTATCGGCATCCCCAAGCTTAGTTTCGCTCGTCCCGAGCGAGTAAAACGATAACAAAGATAATTTCTGAAGTGACATGCCATCATAACCTTGATCATACTATTTGTAAACATATGTAATGAATGCAGCGATCAAAACAATGGTAATGACATGAGTAAACAAGTGAATCATAAAGCAAAGACTTTTCATGAATAGTACTTCAAGACAAGCATCAATAAGTCTTGCATAAGAGTTAACTCATAAAGCAATAAATCAAAGTAAAGGTATTGAAACAACCCAAAGGAAGATTAAGTTTCAGCGGTTGCTTTCAACTTATAACATGTATATCTCATGGATAATTGTCAACATAGAGTAATATAACAAGTGCAATATGCAAGTATGTAGGAATCAATGCACAGTTCACACAAGTGTTTGCTTCTTGAGGTGGAGAGAGATAGGTGAACTGACTCAACATAAAAGTAAAAGAATGGTCCTTCAAAGAGGAAAGCATCGATTGCTATATTTGTGCTAGAGCTTTTATTTTGAAAACATGAAACAATTTTGTCAACGGTAGTAATAAAGCATATGAGTTATGAAAGTTATATCTTACAAGTTGCAAGCCTCATGCATAGTATACTAATAGTGCCCGCACCTTGTCCTAATTAGCTTGGACTACCGGATCTTTGCAATGCACATGTTTTAACCAAGTGTAACAATGGGGTACCTCCATGCCGCCTGTACAAAGGTCTAAGGAGAAAGCTCGCATTTGGATTTCTCGCTTTTGATTATTCTCAACTTAGACATCCATACCGGGACAACATGGACAACGAGATAATGGACTCCTCTTTAATGCATAAGCATGTGGCAACAATTATTATTCTCATATGAGATTGAGGATATATGTCCAAAACTGAAAATTCCACCATGAATCATGGCTTTAGTTAGCGGCCCAATGTTCTTCTCTAACAATATGCATGCTCCAACCATTAAGGTGGTAGATCTCTCTTACTTCGAGACAAGACGGACATGCATAGCAACTCACATGATATTCAACAAAGAATAGTTGATGGCGTCCCCGTAAGCATGGTTATCGCACAACGAGGCAACTTAATAAGAGATAAAGTGCATAAGTACATATTCAATACCACAATAGTTTTTAAGCTATTTGTCCCATGAGCTATATATTGCAAAGGTGAATGATGGAATTTTAAAGGTAGCACTCAAGCAATTTACTTTGAAATGGCGGAAAAATACCATGTAGTAGGTAGGTATGGTGGACACAAATGGCATAGTGGTTGGCTCAAGGATTTTGGATGCATGAGAAGTATTCCCTCTCGATACAAGGTTTAGGCTAGCAAGGTTATTTGAAACAAACACAAGGATGAACGGTGCAGCAAAACTCACATAAAAGACATATTGTAAACATTATAAGACTCCACACCGTCTTCCTTGTTGTTCAAAACTCGATACTAGATATTATCTAGACTCTAGAGAAACCAAATATGCAAACCAAATTAGCAAGCTCTAAGTGTTTCTTCATTAATGGGTGCAAAGTATATGATGCAAGAGCTTAAACATGAGCACAACAATTGCCAAGTATCAAATTATTCAAGACATTTTAGAATTACTACATGTAGTATTTTCCAATTCCAACCATATAACAATTTAACGAAGCAGTTTCATCCTTCGCCATGAAAATTAAAAGCTAAGAACACATGTGTTCATACGAACCAGCGGAGCGTGTCTCTCTCCCACACAAGCATTTATTCAAACAAAAACAAAAACAAAAGCACACAGACGCTCCAAGTAAAGTACATAAGATGTGACCGAATAAAAATATAGTTTCAAGAGAAGGAACTCGATAATTTGTTGATGAAGAAGGGGATGCCTTGGGCATCCCCAAGCTTAGACGCTTGAGTCTTCTTGAAATATGCAGGGGTGAACCACCGGGGCAACCCCAAGCTTAGAGCTTTCACTCTTCTTGATCATAGTATATCATCCTCCTCTCTTGACCCTTGAAAACTTCCTCCACACCAAACTCGAAACAACTCATTAGAGGGTTAGTGCACAATAAAAATTCACATGTTCAGAGGTGACACAATCATTCTTAACACTTCTGGACATTGCATAAAGCTACTGGACATTAATGGATCAAAGAAATTCATCCAACATAGCAAAAGAGGCAATGCGAAATAAAAGGCAGAATCTGTCAAAACAGAACAGTCCTTAAAGACGAATTTTAAAAGGGCACCAGACTTGCTCAGATGAAAATGCCCAAATTGAATGAAAGTTGCGCACATATCTGAGGATCACTCACGTAAATTGGCATAATTTTCTGAGTTACCTACAGAGAATTAGACCCAGATTCGTGATAGCAAAGAAATCTGTTTCTGCGCAGTAATCCAAATCTAGTATTCACTTTACTATCAAAGACTTTACTTGGCACAACAAAACACAAAACTAAGATAAGGAGAGGTTGCTACAGTAGTAAATAACTTCCAAGACACAAATATAAAACAAAGTACTGTAGCAAAATAACTCATGGGTTATCTCCCAAGAAGTTCTTTCTTTATAGCCACTAAGATGGGCTCAGCAGTTTTAATGATGCACTCGCAAGAAATAGTAGTTGAAGCAAAAGAGAGCATCAAGAGGCAAACTCAAAACAAATTTAAGTCTAACATGCTTCCTATGCATAGGAGTCTTGTAAATAAACAAGTTCATGAAGAGCAAAGTAACAAGCATAGGAAGATAAAACAAGTGTAGCTTCAAAAATTTCAGCACATAGAGAGGCATTTTAGTAACATGAAAATTTCTACAACCATATTTTCCTCTCTCATAATAACTTTCAGTAGCATCATGAGCAAACTCAACAATATAACTATCACATAAAGCATTCTTATCATGAGTCTCATGCATAAAATTATTACTCTCCACATAAGCATAATCAATTTTATTAGTTGTAGTGGGAGCAAATTCAACAAAGTAGCTATCATTATTATTCTCATCAAGTGTAGGAGGCATAGTATAATCACAACAAAATTTACTCTCCATAGTAGGTTGTTCCAAAAGACCACTATTATAATCATCATAAATAGGAGGCAAAGTATCATCGAAGAAAATTTTCTCCTCAATGCTTGGGGGATTAAAAAGATCATGAAAACCAGCTTCCCCAAGCTTAGAACTTTCTACATTATTATCAACAATGGTGTTCAAAGCGTTCATACTAATATTACTACCAGCATGCAAATAAGATTCCATAGGTTTTTTAATTTTTGCATCAAACAATCCATGTTTTAAATCAGGAAATAGAATAAGAAGCTCATTGTTGTCCATTATGCCAAACTAGTGTAAACAAGAAACAAAAAGATGCAATTGCAGGATCTAAAGGAAATAGCTTCGAGCACAAACACAATGGCGCCAGAAAAGTACCGTTACACGGGACCGGAGTATGAGTGCCTTTTTACCTTTCCTCCCCGGCAACGGCGCCAGAAAAGTGCTTGATGTCTACGGGAGCTTCTATTCTTGTAGACAGTGTTGGGCCTCCAAGAGCAGAGGTTTGTAGAACAGCAGCAAGTTTCCCTTAAGTGGATCACCCAAGGTTTATCGAACTCGGGGAGGAAGAGGTCAAAGATATCCCTCTCATGCAACCCTGCAACCACAAAGCAAGAAGTCTCTTGTGTCCCCAACACACCTAATAGGTGCACTAGTTCGGCGAAGAGATAGTGAAATACAGGTGGTATGAATGAATATGAGCGAGTAGTAACGGCGTGTAGTTGATGGTGGTAATATGGTAGCAGTAGTAACACGAGCAGTAGTAATGCGAGTAAAACAAGTAAACAAGCAGCGATAGCGATATTTAGGAACAAGGCCTAGGGATTAGACTTTCACTAGTGGACACTCTCAACATTGATCACATAACGGAATAGATAAATGCATACTCTACACTCTTGTTGGATGATGAACACATTGCGTAGGATTACACGAACCCTCAATGCCGGAGTTAACAAGCTCCACAATTCAATATTCATATTTAAATAACCTTAGAGTGCAAGAAAGATCAACACGACTAAACCAAGTACTAACACAGCATGCACACTGTCACCTTCACGCTATGTAGGAGGAAATAGATCACATCAATATAATCATAGCAATAGTTAACTTCACAATCTACAAGAGATCATGATCATAGCATACGCCAAGTACTAACACGGATGCACACACTGTCACCATTACACCGTGTAGGAGGAATAAAACTACTTTAATAACATTGCTAGAGTAGCACATAGATAAATTGTGATACAAAACACATTGCAATCATAAAGAAATATAAATAAGCACTTCACTACGCCATTCATAACAGTGAGTAAGTATTCTGTGAAATATAGCCTAAGAGACCCACACGGTGCACACACTGTCACCTTTACACACGTGGGACAAGGAGTCTCCGGAGATCACATAAGTAAAACTCACTTGACTAGCATAGTGACATCTAGATTACAAGCATCATCATATGAATCTCAATCATGTAAGGCAGCTCATGAGATTATTGTATTGAAGTACATAGGAGAGAGATGAACCACATAGCTACCGGTACAGCCCCGAGCCTCGATGGAGAACTACTCCCTCCTCATGGGAGCAGCAGCGGTGATGAAGATGGCGGTGGAGATGGCAGCGCTGTCGATGGAGAAGCCTTCCGGGGGCACTTCCCCGCTCCGGCAGGGTGCCGGAACAGAGACTCCTGTCCCCCAGATCTTGGCTTCGCGATGGCGGCGGCTCTGGAAGGTTTTCCGTATCGTGGTTCTTCGTAATAGGGTTTTCGCGACGGAGGCTTTAAATAGGCGAAGAGGCGGAGTCGGAGGGGCGACGAGGCGGTGGCACCATAAGGCGGCGCGGCCAGGGCCTGGGCCGCGCCGGCCTATCATCTGGGGCCCCTGTGGCCCCCTCCGGTCCTTCCCGGGTGTTCGGAAGCTTCGTGGAAAAATAGGAACCCGGGTCTTGATTTCGTCCGATTCCGAGAATATTTCGTTACTAGGATTTCGAAACCAAAAACAGCGAGAAAACGAGAACTGGCACTTCGGCATCTTGTTAATAGGTTAGTTCCAGAAAATGCACGAATATGACATAAAGTGTGCATATAACATGTAGAAATCATCAATAATGTGGCATGGAACATAAGAAATTATCGATACGTCGGAGACGTATCAGCATCCCCAAGCTTAGTTCCGCTCGTCCCGAGCGGTAAAACGATAACAAAGATAATTTCTGAAGTGACATGCCATCATAACCTTGATCATACTATTTGTAAACATATGTAATGAATGCAGCGATCAAAACAATGGTAATGACATGAGTAAACAAGTGAATCATAAAGCAAAGACTTTTCATGAATAGTACTTCAAGACAAGCATCAATAAGTCTTGCATAAGAGTTAACTCATAAAGCAATAAATCAAAGTAAAGGTATTGAAACAACCCAAAGGAAGATTAAGTTTCAGCGGTTGCTTTCAACTTATAACATGTATATCTCATGGATAATTGTCAACATAGAGTAATATAACAAGTGCAATATGCAAGTATGTAGGAATCAATGCACAGTTCACACAAGTGTTTGCTTCTTGAGGTGGAGAGAGATAGGTGAACCGACTCAACATAAAAGTAAAAGAATGGTCCTTCAAAGAGGAAAGCATCGATTGCTATATTTGTGCTAGAGCTTTTATTTTGAAAACATGAAACAATTTTGTCAACGGTAGTAATAAAGCATATGAGTTATGAAAGTTATATCTTACAAGTTGCAAGCCTCATGCATAGTATACTAATAGTGCCCGCACCTTGTCCTAATTAGCTTGGACTACCGGATCTTTGCAATGCACATGTTTTAACCAAGTGTAACAATGGGGTACCTCCATGCCGCCTGTACAAAGGTCTAAGGAGAAAGCTCGCATTTGGATTTCTCGCTTTTGATTATTCTCAACTTAGACATCCATACCGGGACAACATGGACAACAGATAATGGACTCCTCTTTAATGCATAAGCATGTGGCAACAATTATTATTCTCATATGAGATTGAGGATATATGTCCAAAACTGAAAATTCCACCATGAATCATGGCTTTAGTTAGCGGCCCAATGTTCTTCTCTAACAATATGCATGCTCCAACCATTAAGGTGGTAGATCTCTCTTACTTCAGACAAGACGGACATGCATAGCAACTCACATGATATTCAACAAAGAATAGTTGATGGCGTCCCCAGAAGCATGGTTATCGCACAACATGCAACTTAATAAGAGATAAAGTGCATAAGTACATATTCAATACCACAATAGTTTTTAAGCTATTTGTCCCATGAGCTATATATTGCAAAGGTGAATGATGGAATTTTAAAGGTAGCACTCAAGCAATTTACTTTGAAATGACGGGAAAATACCATGTAGTAGGTAGGTATGGTGGACACAAATGGCATAGTGGTTGGCTCAAGGATTTTGGATGCATGAGAAGTATTCCCTCTCGATACAAGGTTTAGGCTAGCAAGGTTATTTGAAACAAACACAAGGATGAACGGTGCAGCAAAACTCACATAAAAGACATATTGTAAACATTATAAGACTCCACACCGTCTTCCTTGTTGTTCAAAACTCGATACTAGATATTATCTAGACTCTAGAGAAACCAAATATGCAAACCAAATTAGCAAGCTCTAAGTGTTTCTTCATTAATGGGTGCAAAGTATATGATGCAAGAGCTTAAACATGAGCACAACAATTGCCAAGTATCAAATTATTCAAGACATTTTAGAATTACTACATGTAGTATTTTCCAATTCCAACCATATAACAATTTAACGAAGCGGTTTCATCCTTCGCCATGAAAATTAAAAGCTAAGAACACATGTGTTCATACGAACCAGCGGAGCGTGTCTCTCTCCCACACAAGCATTTATTCAAACAAAAACAAAAACAAAAGCACACAGACGCTCCAAGTAAAGTACATAAGATGTGGCCGAATAAAAATATAGTTTCAAGAGAAGGAACCTGATAATTTGTTGATGAAGAAGGGGATGCCTTAGGCATCCCCAAGCTTAGACGCTTGAGTCTTCTTGAAATATGCAGGGGTGAACCACCGGGGCAACCCCAAGCTTAGAGCTTTCACTCTTCTTGATCATAGTATATCATCCTCCTCTCTTGACCCTTGAAAACTTCCTCCACACCAAACTCGAAACAACTCATTAGAGGGTTAGTGCACAATAAAAATTCACATGTTCAGAGGTGACATAATCATTCTTAACACTTCTGGACATTGCATAAAGCTACTGGACATTAATGGATCAAAGAAATTCATCCAACATAGCAAAAGAGGCAATGCGAAATAAAAGGCAGAATCTGTCAAAACAGAACAGTCCGTAAAGACGAATTTTAAAAGGGCACCAGACTTGCTCAGATGAAAATGCCCAAATTGAATGAAAGTTGCGCACATATCTGAGGATCACTCACGTAAATTGGCATAATTTTCTGAGTTACCTACAGAGAATTAGACCCAGATTCGTGACAGCAAAGAAATCATGTTTCACGTGCAGTAATCCAAATCTAGTATTCACTTTACTATCAAAGACTTTACTTGGCACAACAAAACACAAAACTAAGATAAGGAGAGGTTGCTACAGTAGTAAACAACTTCCAAGACACAAATATAAAACAAAGTACTGTAGCAAAATAACTCATGGGTTATCTCCCAAGAAGTTCTTTCTTTATAGCCACTAAGATGGGCTCGAGCAGTTTTAATGATGCACTCGCAAGAAATAGTAGTTGAAGCAAAAGAGAGCATCAAGAGGCAAACTCAAAACAAATTTAAGTCTAACATGCTTCCTATGCATAGGAGTCTTGTAAATAAACAAGTTCATGAAGAGCAAAGTAACAAGCATAGGAAGATAAAACAAGTGTAGCTTCAAAAATTTCAGCACATAGAGATGCATTTTAGTAACATGAAAATTTCTACAACCATATTTTCCTCTCTCATAATAACTTTCAGTAGCATCATGAGCAAACTCAACAATATAACTATCACATAAAGCATTCTTATCATGAGTCTCATGCATAAAATTATTACTCTCCACATAAGCATAATCAATTTTATTAGTTGTAGTGGGAGCAAATTCAACAAAGTAGCTATCATTATTATTCTCATCAAGTGTAGGAGGCATAGTATAATCACAACAAAATTTACTCTCCATAGTAGGTTGTTCCAAAAGACCACTATTATAATCATCATAAATAGGAGGCAAAGTATCATCAAAGAAAATTTTCTCCTTAATGCTTGGGGGATTAAAAAGATCATGAAAACCAGCTTCCCCAAGCTTAGAACTTTCTACATTATTATCAACAATGGTGTTCAAAGCGTTCATACTAATATTACTACCAGCATGCAAATAAGATTCCATAGGTTTTTTAATTTTTGCATCAAACAATCCATGTTTTAAATCAGGAAATAGAATAAGAAGCTCATTGTTGTCCATTATGCCAAACTAGTGTAAACAAGAAACAAAAAGATGCAATTGCAGGATCTAAAGGAAATAGCTTCGAGCACAAACACAATGGCGCCAGAAAAGTACCGTTACTCGGGACCGGAGTATGAGTGCCTTTTTACCTTTCCTCCCCGGCAACGGCGCAGTAAAAGTGCTTGATGTCTACGGGAGCTTCTATTCTTGTAGACAAGTGTTGGGCCTCCAAGAGCAGAGGTTTGTAGAACGAGCAGCAAGTTTCCCTTAAGTGGATCACCCAAGGTTTATCGAACTCAGGGAGGAAGAGGTCAAAGATATCCCTCTCATGCAACCCTGCAACCACAAAGCAAGAAGTCTCTTGTGTCCCCAACACACCTAATAGGTGCACTAGTTCGGCGAAGAGATAGTGAAATACAGGTGGTATGAATGAATATGAGCAGTAGTAACAGCGTGTAGTTGATGGTGGTAATATGGTAGCAGTAGTAACACAGCAGTAGTAATGCAGTAAAACAGTAAACAAGCAGACGATAGCGATATTTAGGAACAAGGCCTAGGGATTAGACTTTCACTAGTGGACACTCTCAACATTGAACACATAACGGAATAGATAAATGCATACTCTACACTCTTGTTGGATGATGAACACATTGCGTAGGATTACACGAACCCTCAATGCCGGAGTTAACAAGCTCCACAATTCAATGTTCATATTTAAATAACCATAGAGTGCAAGAAAGATCAACACGACTAAACCAAGTACTAACACAGCATGCACACTGTCACCTTCACGCTATGTAGGAGGAAATAGATGACATCAATACAATCATAGCAATAGTTAACTTCACAATCTACAAGAGATCATGATCATAGCATACGCTAAGTACTAACACGGATGCACACACTGTCACCATTACACCGTGTAGGAGGAATAAAACTACTTTAATAACATTGCTAGAGTAGCACATAGATAAATTGTGATACAAAACACATTGCAATCATAAAGAGATATAAATAAGCACTTCACTACGCCATTCATAACAGTGAGTAAGTATTCTGTGAAATATAGCCTAAGAGACCCACACGGTGCACACACTGTCACCTTTACACACGTGGGACAAGGAGTCTCCGGAGATCACATAAGTAAAACTCACTTGACTAGCATAGTGACATCTAGATTACAAGCATCATCATATGAATCTCAATCATGTAAGGCAGCTCATGAGATTATTGTATTGAAGTACATAGGAGAGAGATGAACCACATAGCTACCGGTACAGCCCCGAGCCTCGATGGAGAACTACTCCCTCCTCATGGGAGCAGCAGCGGTGATGAAGATGGCGGTGGAGATGGCAGCGGTGTCGATGGAGAAGCCTTCCGGGGCACTTCCCCGCTCCGGCAGGGTGCCGGAACAGAGACTCCTGTCCCCCAGATCTTGGCTTCGCGATGGCGGCGGCTCTGGAAGGTTTTCCGTATCGTGGTTCTTCGTAATAGGGTTTTCGCGACGGAGGCTTTAAATAGGCGAAGAGGCGGAGTCGGAGGGGCGACGAGGCGGTGGCACCATAAGGCGGCGCGGCCAGGGCCTGGGCCGCGCCAGCCTATCATCTGGGGCCCCCTCCGGTCCTTCCCGGTGTTCCGGAAGCTTCGTGGAAAAATAGGAACCTGGGTCTTGATTTCGTCCGATTCCGAGAATATTTCGTTACTAGGATTTACGAAACCAAAAACAGCGAAAAACGGAACCGGCACTTCGGCATCTTGTTAATAGGTTAGTTCCAGAAAATGCACGAATATGACATAAAGTGTGCATATAACATGTAGAAATCATCAATAATGTGGCATGGAACATAAGAAATTATCGATACGTCGGAGACGTATCATTGGGCAATTGATAGGATTGAAATAGCATTAAGACAGAACATCAAGTCTATTAATCATGTAGGCATGTTTTCCATATATAGTCATACGTGCTTGCAATGAGAAACTTGCATAACATCTTTTGTCCTACCAGCCGGTGGCAGCCGGGCCTCAAGGGAATCTACTGGCTATTAAGGTACTCCTTTTAATAGAGCACCGGAGCAAAGAATTAACACTTGGTGAAAACATGTGATCCTCATATCTAAGCCCTCCCCTCCAGTTATCCCAGTTGTTGTCACTCTGGAGCCTCGGGTTCCGGACATAGACATGTGTAAACAACTTGTAGATACAATCTAAGCAATAATTATAGAGCTTAAATCTAAGATCATGCCACTCGTGTACTAGTGACAAGCACTAAACACAACAAGATTGGAGCAACAATAACTTCACAAACTTTATAGATAGACTGATCATAATGTAACAATTCATCGGATCCCAACAAACACAACACCGATTACATCAGATGGATCTCAATCATGTAAGGCAGCTCATAAGATCATTGTATTGAAGTACATGAGAGAGAGAGTACCAACTAGCTACTGCTAGAACCTGTAGTCCATGGGGGGAACTACTCACGGAGCATGATGGAGGCGATGGCGTCGATGGAGAAGGCTTCCGGGGGTCGATCCCCGTCCCGACAGGGTGCCGAAACAGGAACTTCTGACCCCCGAAACTTGGTTTCGCGATGGCGGCGGTGCCCCTGGAGTCTTTCTGGAATATGATCTGTTCGTCTAGGGTTTTCGCGTCGCGAGGAATATATAGGCGAAAGGGCGGCGCGAGGGGGTGCCCGGGGGGCCCACCCCATAGGGCGGCGCGCCCCCCCTCTTGGTCGCGCCGGCCTATGGTGTGAAGGCCGTGGGCCTCCTCCTGGCTTGCCCTTCTGGCTCCGTGTGTCCCTCAGAGAAATAGGAGGTTTGACTTTTGTTTCGTCGAATTCCGAGAATATTGCCCGAACAGCTTTTTTGGAACCAAAAACAGCAGAAAACAGGAACTGGCACCTCGGCATCTTGTTAATAGGTTAGTCCCGGAAAATTCATAAAAACATTGTAAAGTGTGAGCAAAACATGTAGGTATTGTCATAAAACTAGCATGAAACATCAGAAATTATAGATACGTTGGAGACGTATCAGATGTCCTCATCAATTTGTCTTTTAAATGTATGCTTTAAAATTATTACCAAAGTCACTACTATTAGACTAAATTTGGTGGTTGATCATGTGGTTTGACCTACTCATACTGCTTTTATGCAAGGACGATATATCCTAGATGGAGTCGTTACATTGCATGAAACAATCCATGAGTTGCACCACAAAACGTTGAATGGAGTGATCCTTAAAATCGACTTTGAAAAAGCCTATTATAAAGTCAATTGGTCGTTTCTTCAACAAACACTCCGTATGAAAGGTTTTTCGGAGGAGTGGCGCGCATTAATTAATAACTTTGTTTTTGAGGAATCGTCGCCATCAAAGTAAATGATGATGTTGGTCGATACTTTCAAACAAAAAAAGGTTTACGACTAGGTGATCCGTTATCTCCAATGTTATTCAACATTGTTGCGGACATGTTGGCAATTTTAATTGAGCGTGCTAAAGTTGATGGTCAAATTGAAGGAGTGGTGCCTCATTTTGTTGATGGAGGTTTATCAATTCTTCAATACGCTGACGACACAATTCTGTTTATGGATCATGACCTACAAAAAGCTACAAACCTGAAATTAATTTTGTCAGCGTTTGAGCAACTGGTAGGTCTTAAAATAAATTTCCATAAGAGTGAATTGTTCTACTTTGGCGAAGCCCAAGACAAGGCAAACCTATATGCCGAACTTTTCGGCTGTGGGTTAGGATGCTTTCCGCTTAGATGTTTGGGCATTCCGGTTCACCACCGGAGACTCACACTTGCTGAATGGAAACTCGTTGAGGAAAGGCTTCAGAAACGACTTAGTAGTTGGAAAGGTAAATTACTATCTCTCGGTGGAAGATTGGTTCTCATTAACTCAGTACTTACAAATATGGTATTGTATATGATCTCCTTCTTCCATCTGCCTAAGGGAGTCCTACATAGATTGGATTATTTCCGATCTAGGTTCTTTTGGCAAGGAGATAGTGAGAAGAAAAAATACCGGTTAACAAAATGGAGTGTCGTTTGCCATCCTAAGGATCAAGGTGGACTTGACATCCATGATCTAGAGGTTAAGAGCAGAGCTTTGCTAGGTAAATGTCTAGCTAGGTTGTTAACCGAGGATGGGGTATGGCAGAAAATGTTGCGGAGGAAGTATGTTGGCACAAAGGCAATCTCGCAGGTTGTTTGGAAACCAGGAGATTCACATTTTTGGGCAGGCATAATGGCAACTAAAAAATACTTCTTCCCACATGTCTCCTTTTCCATTAAAGATGGGTCTGAGATAAGATTCTGGGAGGATATATGGTTGGGAACAACCACTCTTAGTGAACAGTATCCAACCTTGTTTAATATTGTGAGACATAAACATGATACCATACAAAAGGTGATGGAAACATCATCACCGTCAGTAGCATTCAGGCGTGATCTCATTGGCCCTCGGTTGAACTCTTAGATTGAGTTAGTACAGAGATTGGATTCTGTCCAACTACAACAAGGATCAGATGAGTTCCGCTAGAATCTTACAAAAAAACGGAATATTCTCTGTTGGTTCTATGTACTCTGCCTTAATTGAACCTATTCAACCGGTATTTAATAATAAATCTATTTGGAAGATGAAGATACCACTAAAAACTAAATTTTTTGCTTGGTACCTTTGTCGAGGTGTGATTCTTACTAAAGATAATCTTGCTAAGCGTAACTGGCATGGTTGTACTAAGTGTGTTTTCTGTCACGAAGAGGAAACAATAGAACACTTGTTCTTCCAATGCCAGTTCGCTAGATCTATATGGTCAATCATTCAGATAGGTTCCACCTTATATCCTCCAAAAAGTGTTGCAAATATATTTGGCAATTGGCTAAATGGAGTAGATGCTAGGTTCAAAGTTCTTATCAGAGTGGAAGCGATGGCAGTTTTATGGTGGCTTTGGCTATGTAGAAATGGCAAGGTTTTTGATAATAAAAATTCTTCTCTTATGCAGGTCATTTACCGATGTACGGCGTTGCTCCGTTCATGGTCGTCGCTTTAGTGCTTGGAGGATCGCGACCTATTTACGGAGGTGTCTACACGCTTAGAGGAAACAGCGAAAGACTTTATTACCCAACATGGGTGGCTGCATACTAGAAGGATTTTGCCTCCTACAGTCTAGCTTTTTCCTTTTATTACACAATGTACTTGTGTGATCTCCTCTCTTTTTTTTGCCTTTTTACAACTGGAACTATCAGTGTGCATCATTGTTATGCAGAGGCCGAGTGTATTGCTTGAACTTGAGTAATAATAAAGCGCCCTTTATCGAAAAATCTTTGGATTGCCTTGATTTGTTTGCCCATGGTTCCGTATTGACCTAAAACACTTATATATTCTTGTTTTAGCGACTTTCGGAAATACCCGCGGATGGTCCTCTGGCTTATCCAACGTTTATGACAATGCCACCATTAGGAGAAGAGAGTAGTACATCTCATGACTATGGGTTTTGTGTAGACTACACCAATGCCACCATTATCATATCTCGGTATGTATCATAGAATCTTACAATTTTATGGTATTACCATGGCCAATCGATACGAATCGTCATGGTATCTTAATGTGGTAGTATCTTACTCGTATCCCTATACGTACCGTGGTATCTTTAGTATCATGATACAAAAGCTATACCATACGATCCCAGAACTATGCTAAAAAACTATGGACACAACGGTGTGGCAAGCTCAAGCGTAAAAGTTGTTTTGTAGTATCAACTCTAACTAAGTATTTAGACAACACATCGACAATAAGTTTAGACAAGATGAGTTTAAAAGGGAGTTTGTATGTACAAGAAAGCAATCAACTACCCATCTTTTGTTACCAATTGTTAAGCGTACACGGTTTTTTGTATTGTGGGTTAGTAATTAGTTATTTTTGTATCATGCGTTACATGATGAGTTGGCCCATATTTATATTACATAAATACATCATTTACATGATAAGACTCTATGAAATACATAGAATATGCTCAAAATACAAATCAAAGATTAAATTTAAATTTGTTTGTGATATAGTATTAATATATACATATATTTTAACTAAAAATAAAATTCACATAGTATCGTGGTACTACGATACGATAGTAAACGATACTACCTTGTATCATGATACTAACAACCTGGGGTGTAGTAGCTTGCAATATCTTTCTCTATGTGTTAACATTTTGTTATTCCTTATAAGCCACCCTACATGATTACCGCATGGTGGATCTTTCGTTTATGAGATGAGTTATGAGATGCATATTTACAAATTATGGTTGAAGTATTTATAGATACATAGTATTACCCCATTTATTTTAAACGATCTGATCAAACTAGTATAATAGGATGCGAGATGGGAAGCATGTGTATTAGTTGAAATAAATCGGTAGTAGTAATTGTATAGCGATATAAAATTTGGTAACTATGGTTTGTATATTTCTATGTTGACCTCACTAGTAGAAAAAGGGGCTTCCGTCCAGGCCTTTAGTACCGGTTTCCTTACGAACCGGTACTAAAGGGTGCATTATTACCGGTTGCATTGCCCAAGCCTTTAGTACCGGTTCGTAAGGACCTTTAGTACCGGTTCGTGATACGAACCGGTACTAAAGGGTCAGCCGAAAAACACAAACCGGTACTAAAGGGTAGACCTTTAGTACCGGTTCGTGTCACGAACCGGTACTAAAGGTTTTCCTGCTTCCCACGCAGCTCCACCCCCCCCCCGCGCGTGGATTGTCTTTTTTTGGTTTGTAAAATACAAATGAAAATGATATAAAATTCAAAAAATAAAATGTTTTCAGATTCTTATATGTTATGCAACCTACTATTCGGTGAAATTAAGAAATTCGAATTTTGACTTTTTTTGCAACAAAAGTTTGAAAAATGGTAAAATCGCATTAACTTTTGCATACGACGTCGGAAAAAAACGTATAATATATCAAAATCGTCGTGGGAAAAAGTTACATCCGAATTCACCGGGATTTACCCCGGTTAGCCATTTTTTAGATTCTCAAAATTCCAAATGAAAATATGAAAGCAGGAAGATTTTAGTTTTTTTCCAGAAATTTAGAATTTTATATATTTTTAATTTTTTAAAATTAAAAGTAATAATTATAAGATTTTTTGAGTCCTAACATATTTCTATTAATTTTAGCAAATTATAAGTTTTGGGTTTTGCAAAAAATATTAAAAAATTTAAAAATAATTTTAAAAGTTAATTTTATTTATTTATTCAACATTATTATTACATCATTACTTTTGTTTATTAAAAGAATTATTTGGAATTTAAATGATAAAGAAGTGTGACATCGACCAACATGTTAATAGGATTGATATGATACTACTATCACATACATGCGCGAAGCACTTGGAAGTGGAACGGGATGGAACTTGGAAGTTAAGCGTGCTAGTGCGGGAGTAGTGTGAGAATGGGTGACCGACCGGGAAGTTTGACCACGGGTAAGTAGTTTGACTAGATATTAAGTGTAGTTAGAGACTAACGGAAATACATGTGATTCTGAAAAAATAAAAAAAAGGGAGTGAAAAAAATAAAATAAAAGAGGGTGAGAAAAATAATTAGAAAAAATGTATAATTTTTTTAAAATGAAATAGGCTTTAATACCGGTTCGTGTTACGAACCGGTACCAAAGGTCTCCAACCCCACGGGTTCCTCCGTGCCCACGTGGAGGCACCTTTAGAACCGGTATTAAAGGGGGGTTTCTCTACTAGTGCCACTTAAACTCTAGGTATGTTGTAGTATCCTTACTTCGAGGAGTATTAATAATACATACTGCATCATGTGTATATGTTAGGATGTGATGTCTATATGAATACATATCAAACACAACCTGCAAAAAAAAGTTTGCATAGCGTCATCTTGCTTTGTGTTGGTAGATTCGTCCCACCATATTTAGAGAGTAGTCAAGTGAAGCTCTGAACCCTGATCCACCTTTTAACATAGGAAACACTTTTTACTTCACCCTATTACCATTTCATTTTTTGCATCATTTTATTTAAAATAATATTTATCTCTCTTGTACATACATTCTAGATTCTACTTTAACAACATGTCTTCACATAAATATTCAAGCACTAATGTAGAAATAAAATTATACCTAGGGCATAAACAGATAAGTAAATGTCATCGCTCTTTCTGCAAAACGAACACCTCCTTAAAATTTGTATCGAGAACAGACCGCCGGTCTGGTGGCTAGGCGTGCGGGAGCGCACGCTACCCACCCGTGTTCGAATCTTGTGTTTGCTAGTACCTGGGTTGGTTCCGTTTTTTTTTTAATCTGTATCGAGTGCCCACAAATTATACTTATTGCCCTATCAACAGGGTCGCTTTCTTTGACACCCAACACACTGGATGACACCTCTCGCATTTAAAAAGAACCCATCACAATCAACTCCATGCAAACAAGTAACAAGAAGCACCGTTCCTCAGAAAAAAAAAACAGAAATCTTGAGTAGCTCCGAGTCATCAACTCAACCTATTATATTAAGGTGTGGGGTAGGTTTCCATGTTAATGATCTCAATTATTCAACATTATTTAACTTCGCAGCATAGATTGCTTGGTCAACTTTCTCTTGCTAGCTCCAGCTTACTTCTCACTTGATAATAAGAGAAAATGGCTTCTTTTTTCTGAAACTTATACTGTAATAAAAATGGCTAGTTCAGTTGTGTAAGTGCCAATTCTGCTCCCGTAATATTTTATTTATGGGATGAAAGAGACATCGGTGGTGGAATCATTTTCATCGCCAAGCTTGACGGAAACGCATTTTGTCGCCAACAGAGCGTTTTCAGCCGCGCCTGACGAAGCACCAGTGGGCACAACACGCTGTATCGTGGGCGTGGGGCTTGATCCTTTTTCCCCTCTGATTTCACTGTTGCCTTCTTCACATTTTGCCGGTGCTGTCGATTCACATTCAACACAGGGAAAAGTGCCATTTCGATGTGCCAAATGCAGACATTGTGGAGTTTTCTGCTGGGGCCTGGCTCTGTCGACTCGTGCATCGACGGCTGTCAATTTTTCGCATCATGCATAGCTTGACCATGTTGCCCGTGCCGCTCTTGTCTCCTTCACCGTGTTTTTAAGTTTTAACAATGTTTTTAACTCACTAATTAGGACTAGAATGTCTGGATATGCTTATGTTAAATGGTAACATGACCAGGCGTTGCGAAAGGAAGCAGAAGGTACTCAAATGTAACGGGACTATTTCGTCCTCGATCGGTGAAAATATCAGAGATCACTGGTCCAAAGACGTGGAAATTAAGCGGCTTCTTTCTCCGGTCAAATATAGCACCGTCGTGTGATGAAAACAATTGCTCGCTGCAAACAGTCACGCTTGACTTAGCCTGGTCAAACGAATAATTTGACATCGCTGACTATTCCACCCAAAATTTGCATCGATTATTCGGTTGCCGTTCACTAGAATACTGTTAATACTACAAGATTCCTCTCCATGAAAAAAGAATAGCAGAAGGAACACAAAAAAAATTGCAGATCTGGCTGAGTCACGCATGACCAAGGAGAGATTCTTAGATTGGGCAGAAAGGAACCTAAATGTATTCCCTACAGATGAGAAATAGAAAAAAGAATAAGAAGCTTTCGTACGAATATCAGCCACAGAAGCATGACACGACGTAGCAGTAGCACCGATCCAGCATTGTCTACGAGCATACGGAAACGGGACGTATTAGTTAAGTATATCTCCTCTTATCTTAGTCGCAGAAATGAAATACAAACGGGAATCCCTGTGTCGCCGATAAATATTCGTGTAGAATAACAAATGGGAATGGACCAATGGGGTAGCCCCTGTAAGAATGAAGGAGAGTCTACCCGGCTGGCCATCTCTCAAGTTTTTCGTGTTAACAACTCTTTTTTTTTTTTGCGAGTGTCGTGTTAACAACTCTGATGACAATAAATCTTCCTGAAATCGTGGATTCGGTGTCTCGACTCTCAACCACCCAGCATGAACGTGAAGGAATTCCGTTTGCTGCATGAACGTGAAAGAACCAGACTACGTTTTCTTGCAGATGTTACACAAACTTAGCATTGACAAACGGAGAATGCTACTCTATTCCATATTCAGTTGTTAGGAGTAAGGAGAGACTAGATCTAACTCCAACTAAGAGTTAATAACATAAAGCCACCACTTTTTGAGCCAAATCAACATTTTGGTATCACTTTATGTTTGGGGAGAAAAAAAATCGCATCTTCTGGAGGTTGTGGCAATAAAACCACTAAATTTGCTCTAAGCATGAATTGACATAGATTCTCACAGTCAAGGCCAACCTCTAAGGCTGATATGGCTAATCTTTTCTTGAGCTGGACAAGTCTCATTGTTATAAGGGTTTTCTGTTCTCGTGCCCATGGTCTGTTAGTTGTGCTCAGTTTTCCCCAGCCTCTTAACTTTTTCTCAGTTTTCTCCTCCCTCTAGTTTGAAACCCCTCGCAGACGCTCGGACGGGAGGGTTGCCGTCAGGTCAGAGGCCTTACAGTTACCGTTAATCTGACGGGTGGGGCTGCACAGAGGGCAGTTCCTCTCTGGCCGCCTCGTGCTGACGGATAGCCATCCATCTGTCGCTGACGCATGGGCCATTTTATTTCCTGATTGTATACGCGGTGCTGTCAATGACAAATGGGGTCGCTCTATAGGGCTGCTGCAGCCAATGACCAGTGAGGTTGTCTATTTTTCAGGAAAAAAACATATATTGCCGCTCTGTGGGGCTGCCGCAGCCAATGACCAGTGGATTCGTCTATTTTTCAGGAAAAGACATATATTGCCGCTCTGTGAGGCTGCCGCAGCCAATGACCAGTGGGATCGTCTATTTATTTAGAGAAAATCATATATTCCCGCTCTATGGGGCCTCCGCGGCCAATGACCGCTGGGGTCATCAATTTATATAGAGAATATCATATAGAGCCGCTCTGTGGGGCCGCCTCAGCCAATGGCAGGTGACTATTTTCGCAGCTTAATCTAAAGTGAATCTTATGCTAAACATGGTGCATCCCGACGGTGACCTAGCAGTGGCGGCGAGCAAAAGCGTTCTGACCATGCCGATATCGGCATCGGCATCGTTTGGAGGCTGTGGTGCTCGAATCATGGTGGAAATTGCGATATTATTTTTTACATGCATAATATATAGAAAATAGCTAGATCTCTAAATCTATGCATATGAAGCTACATATATATTCTTGGTCATAATCCCCTTATCTAAAGGGCATGGATGCATGGCTTCATGTCGTCGTTTTCATCGTTATTATCTTCGTCGTCCGATTAATAGTACTTCATGCACATTGTTCCGTCGAATACCTTCACTATGAGCACATCATCGTCTTCATATTTGAAGTGTACGAAGCAGCCGAACTCCACATCGTGCGCTATGGCAAAATTCTCCCAGCCCTTGTCGAGGTACATCCGGCCTTGTCCGTCAAATAGGACCTCCAAGGTCCAGAGACGAGGACCGCAGTCAGCTGCTCGCAAATACACCTTAGCTGGCTCCTGGCCGTCAAGATAGTCCGCAAACTTTTTTGGGAGTGCATGCAAAGAGATCGAGCGCCGATCGTTTGAAACTAAAGGTTTTTTAGAACATGCCCATAATTAATCACATGCATCATATATGTGGGAACGCGTACGTACCTTCTTGACCAAAGGGTCTTCATAGACGACGATGAAAAACTCCTCTATGATCAATGTCAGTGTCGATGGTGGTGGTGGCAATGATGATGATCCACCACCCCGGCCGCCCCTTCCCCTTCCCCTTCTGATCGGCATCCGAGACGTGGAAGCCATGGCAATGGATCAAGTGTATATGAACGAAGAAGAGAGAGGCAGAACCAATTGACACAAGGAATGGCCGTTGTGGGTGTTTATAAGGGAGAGATGACCGTTGTAGGGGTTTACACAATAAATTAATAAGGAGGTGACCGTTGTGGGGTTTACACAATAAATTAAGGAGGAGATGACCGTTGTGGGCGTATATATCTCAACAAAAAAATAATGCGGACTATCTTGACGGAAATGGAACTTCGTGATATAGTTTATCATTTTACCGTGAAAAGTAATACCTAAAAGAAATGGTAATTCGTGATAGTTTATCATTTTTAGCGTGACTTTTAATTGACTCGGATTCAGTACAATTTTATACTAAATTTGAGTCAATTAAATAAGACCGGAGGGATGGCTACAAGAAATGGGTGATGGTTTATCATTTTTAGCGTGGAAAGTAATGGCTACAAGAAATGGGTGATGATTTATCATTTTTTGCGTGAAAAGTAATTGCTACAACAAATCGGTGATGGTTTATCATTTTGCGTGAAAAGTAATGGCTACAACAAATCGGTGATGGTTTATCAATTTTTGCGTGAAAAGTAATGGCTACAACAAATCGGTGATGGTTTACCATTTTTTGCGTGAAAAGTAATGGCCCCGTTAAATCGGTGATTGTTTATCATTTTTTGCGTGAAAAATAATTCCTAAAACAATTTATAATTTAGCTCGTGAAAAATAATGCAGAAAACCAAACTTTAGCGTACTGGGTAACCACCGATAGAGAGAGAGAGAGGGTGGTGACCATAGAGAGAGATAGGGGTTATCCTGCCCGTTAGATCATACGATCAACGGTCGGTGGGCACGATCCGCGTGACATGGGCTAGACCAATCAGGACAATGTTGGGCGTCTGTGAGAATTTGTGAAGGGAGAGGGCAAAACTGAGTAGTATCAGGAAACCAAGGGCAAGTGTGTAGTAAACAGACTAAGGGATTCAAATATGAGATTTAAAAAATGGAAAATGCGTGCTTTGTACAATGAAACCCATCTTGGCCTACCTCAAACTATTTGCAATACAAATATACATTAGTGTGAAAATTATGGCCTCATTCAGACAAAGTATGTTTTGGGGAAATCTGTTTTGGGTAGGGTTTATTGTAGAAAACCATGCACCTTCATAGCTACTAGGTGATTTAAGAAGTGGCAATTTGTGGTAAAACTTGATTTATCTATGATTGTTATGGTTCCCAACGTGGCAGGTCGCGTAAGAAGACTCAATGAGTAAGTGCCACTCTTTTTTGGAATTTTTTGCACACTAAATGACAAATTTAACTAGTTAATCCCATTTGTTGACTGTCTGTTGACCAGCCACTTTAGGGTAAAACCTGAGTATATTGCACTAGTCAGTATTAACACTCTAGGGGAAAACTGAGCACACAAAAAATGCTAGTATATGACTCGAGGGTATACCTGAGTATGTCTAAATTTCCAGGGTTAGATTCGAGGACGCGTGTTGCGGTACAGAAGTGGAAGACGTGCAATTGTTGACGCGTGTCGCGGTGCAGACGTGCAATAGTGGACGCGTAGGACGCGGGTCGCATTTAGGACGCGTAAGCCCCTCTCTCCCTCCCTCTGCACACAGTACATCTCATTCTCGCTCACGCACGAAACCACGCCTCTCACGTCCCATCAACTTCTCCAAATCGAAGGAAAAAACCCCAACCTCCGTACGCGCGCTCCCCTGCCGGCGATGGACAAGAAGAATGCGCCGACGGCCATCACCCCCGAGCCCGTCGCCTCCGAGCCCGTCGCCTCCGAGCCTGTCGCATCCGAGGCCATCGCCACCGAGCATGTCGCCGCCGAGCCCGTCGCCTCCGAGTCCGTCGCCTCCGAGCCAGTCGCATCCGAGGCCGTCGCCGCCGAGCCCGTCGCCTCCGAGGGCGGCGCATCCAAGCACGGCGCCTCCGTGAACTGGGCCCCTCTCATGGCTGACGGACCACTTCACAAGATCGGTGAATGCTTACTGGCTAACGAGGAGTACGTGGACACCTACTCTGCTATGAGGCAAGTCTGTAGAAATTGGCGCTCAGGTTTACCTGAGCCCGACGTGCACCTGCACGAATGGATCATGGTAGACCACGCCCTTCCACGCGCCGCTGAGTTCACCTTCCTCCAACTTGGCACATCCCGCTACGTCACCATAGATCTATCGGAAGTTCATGCAAGGTTCAAATTCCTCCATATCTATAGGGTTAATCTATTTTTATTTTCAATCGTAAACATCTTAGTGCTGAATGTTATCTTCATCAATATATTTTATATACTACTTCGTCGGCTTTTGCCGTGGCGTCATCGTGCTTGCCTAGAAGAACCAGCCGCACAAGATACGGCTTCTGAACTCACTCACAAAGATATCGAACAATATGTTTGGGGCGCAGATGCCATATGTTTTTCTGGATTCAGTCATTGTAATGAAATCCCCGACTATGGTCTTCGTTTCTCATAAACTTATATCATCCTCCTCTCTTGACCCTTGAAAACTTCCTTCACACCAAACTTCTCATAAACTTCATTAGAGGGGTTAGTACTCAAAAAACTTTAATCCACTTTAGTCCTGTAGTGACACATTGCAAAAACTCAATAAAACATTAGATACAACTCTCCAAGTCTAGAAACCCTCATTTAAAGTCCACAAGAGACAACGCAAAAAACAGAGACAGAATCTGTCAAAACAGAACACCAGTAAAGACAAATTTTTAAGAGGTACTTCCGTTGCTCAAATCAGAAAACTCAAAACTAATGAAAGTTGCGTACATATCTGAGGAATACGCATGAAAATTGGCAGAATTTTTAGAGTCTCCTACAGAGAGATTTGCTCAAATTTGTGACAGCTAAAAATCTGTTTCTGCGCAGAAATCCAAATCTAGCATCAACCTTCTATTAGAGACTTTACTTGGCACAACATTGCAATAAAATAAAGATAAGGAGAGGTTGCTACAGTAGTAACAACTTCCAAGACACAACAAAACAGTAGCAAAATAAAAACATGGGTTATCTCCCAAGAAGTTCTTTCTTTATAGCCATTAAGATGGGCTCAGTAGATTTTATTGATGCTCACATGGAAATAAGAGTTGAAGCAAAAAGAGCATCAAGAAGCAAATTCAAAACACATTTAAGTCTAACCCACTTCCTATGCATAGGAATCTTGTACACAAATAAATTCATGAAGAAGAAAGTGACAAGCATAGGAAGATAAAACAAGAGTAACTTCAAAAGTTTCAGCATATAGAGAGGTGTTTTAGTACCATGCAAATTTCTACAACCATATTTTCCTCTCTCATAATAATTTTCAGTAGCTTCATGAATAAACTCAACAATATAACTATCACATAAAGCATGTTTTTCATGATCCACAAACACATAATTTTTATCAAGCTCAGAAATAATGGGATTAAAACTTTCAAACCCACTTTTATCAATATAAATGGATGATTGATCAATCTCAAAAGATATGGGACTCCTAGATAAAGTCAAGACCTCTCCAATCCCATTTTCATTAGTAGTACAATTAAATTTATCATGTAACATAGGACCATCATCTAGAGCTTTATCATAAACATTTGCTAAGCAAGACTCTTTAGTACCATGCATTTCAACATCAGGCACAGACAAAGATTTATCATAAGATTTATCAAAATAGCATGGATTATCATAGATAACAGGAGCATAATTATTCTCACAAATTTTACTCATAGGGAATATTTCAAGAGAATCCACAGGAACATAACATTCAACCTCCTTTGGTAAGCATGGAGGACAATCAAATAGTGTAAGAGATAAAGAGTTACTCTCATTAGAAGGTTGGCATGGGTAGCTAATCCATTCTTCCTCTTTTTGTTCATCACTCTCCTCCTCTTTTTCATCCAATGAGCTTTCAGGTTCATCAATTTCCTCCTCTTTTTTATCCAATGAGCTTTCAGGTTCATCAATTTCTTCTTTCACAGGTTCCTGCAAATTGTGAGTGCATTCTTGTGCATTAACGAGTCTCTCTTTATAATCAATGATATAAGGATTATCACTGTAACTTTCTATGAAAAATTAAGGATAGAAGAGACATAATCTTTAAGGTCCTTACAAGCAACACAAGTTTCATAATTTTTAGCCATGAAGGACTCTATTTCAGAAGCTCCCATAAATAAGACAAATTGTTCTACTTCTTCGAACCCAAAATGAATATAGCTATTCCAATTATAGTTCTTAATTAAAACTTCCTCACTAAAGCCACATTGAAATTTAAGATGTTTAGTATCCTGTCTAGAGCAACAGTTTATATCATGGCGTTTAAGCAAGATTTTAGCAATTCAATTCAATTTTTCTATCACAGCACTCATAACTTTACCCGTTCTTGATTCTCTATAATTCATATATAATTCTATAAGCTCCAAATAGGTTGTGGGTTCTTCCATAACAACATTTTTTAATTTTTAGGGTTTTTCAAATTTTTATGGATTTTCGGGTATATAGGAAAAATAAAACAAGACAAAAATAAACTAGACGAAAGTAAACTAAGCAAAATAATACTAGACAGAAATAAACTAAGCACAAATAAACTAGACAAAAGTAGACTAAGCAAAACAAAATAAAAGAAAAACAGAGAGAGAGGTAGAGTGTACTCCCCAGGTGAACTTATGAGTAGAGCTATGCCTCCCCGGCAACGGCGCTAGAAAATAAGTTGTTGACGTGGGAGTTGAAAATCTTTGTGGTGTAACTTTTCTTCTATCCCCGGCAACGACACTAGAAAATAGTCTTGATAACCCACAAGTATAGGGGATCGCAACAGTCTTCGAGGGAAGTAAAACCCAAATTTATTGATTCGACACAAGGGGAGGTAAAGAATACTTATAAGCCTTAACAACTGAGTTGTCAATTCAGCTGCACCGGAAAAGCACCAAGTAATGGGGTGATGTGAAAGCAGACAGTAATATGAGAGCAATAGTAACAATAACACGCAGGCAATGGCACCGGAAAATAGTTGATACTACTTCCAATGTCATATAGGAACGAGTATATGATGATGAGAGATGGACCGGGTTCCCAGCTATCTACACTAGTGGTAACTCTCCAATAACAAGTGTTGGGTGAACAAATTACAGTTGGGCAATTGATAGGATTGAAATAGCATTAAGACGGAACATCAAGATTATTAATCATGTAGGCATGTTTTCCATATATAGTCATACGTGCTCGCAATGAGAAACTTGCATAACATCTTTTGTCCTACCAGCCGGTGGCAGCCGGGCCTCAAGGGAATCTATCGGTAATTAAGGTACTCCTTTTAATAGAGCACCGGAGCAAAGCATTAACACTTGGTGAAAACATGTGATTCTCATATCTAAGCCTTCCCCTCCGGTTATCCCAGCTTGTTGTCACTCCGGGGCCTCGGGTTCCGGACATAGACATGTGCAAACAACTTGTAGATACAATCTAAGCAATAAGTATAGAGCTTAAATCTAAGATCATGCCACTCGTGCACTAGTGACAAGCATTAAACACAACAAGATTGCAGCAACAATAACTTCACAAACTTTATAGTAACAATCCATCGGATCCCAACAAACGCAACACCGATTACATCAGATGAATCTCAATCATGTAAGGCAGCTCATGAGATCATTGTATTGAAGTACATGGGAGAGAGAGTACCAACTAGCTACTGCTAGAACCCGTAGTCCATGGGGGAACTACTCACGGAGCATGATGGAGGCGGTGGCGTCGATGGAGATGGCTTCAGGGGGCACTTCCCCGTCTCGGCGGCGTGCCGGAACAGAGATTCTGTCCCCCCGAATTGGAGTTTCGCGATGGCGGTGGCGCCCCTGGAGTCTTTCTGGAGTTTCGTCAATTGGTGTCGAGGTTTTAGGTCGTGAGGGACTTTATAGGCGAAGAGGCGGAGTCGGAGGCGCCACGGGCCCCCCTCTCCATAGGGCTGGCGCGGCCAGGGGGCCACCCGCGCCGCCATATGGTGTGGCCCCCCTGCTGCCCGCCTCCGACTCTCCTTCGGTGTTCTGGAACCTCCCGGGGAAATAAGATATTTGGTCTTTGTTTCATCGAATTCCGAGAATATTGCCCGAACAGCCTTTCTGGAACCAAATACAACGGAAAACGAGAACTGGCACTTCGGCATCTTGTTAATAGGTTAGTTCCGGAAAATGCATGAAATCATTATAAAGTGCGAGCAAAACATGTAGGTACTGTCATAAAACTAGCATGGAACATCAGAAATTATAGATACGTTGGAGACGTATCAGTCCTCCATGGACTCCACCCTCCCACTTGGTTGGCAAGTTTGGGTTGGTGGAGCCTTCCATGGTGATTTCTTCCGGAAGGTTCTAGAACATTCTAGCGCCTTCCATAAATGCACCGGATCATTTCCAAACTTGGAAAGTGACTTCCTATATATGAATCTTATTCTCCGGACCATTCCGGGCCTCCTCGTGATGTCCTGGATCCCATCCGAGACTCCAAACAAAATTCGAACTCCATTCCATATTCCATATCTACTTAAAACGACATCAAACCTTAAGTGTGTCACCCTACGGTTCGTGAACTATGTAGACATGGTCGAGACTCTTCTCCGACCAATAACTAATAGTGGGATCTGGAGATCCATAATGGCTCCCACATATTCAACGATAACTTAGTGATCGATTGAACCATTTACATACGATACCGATTCCCTTTGTCACGCGATATTTTACTTGTCTGAGGTTTGATCATCGGTATCTCCATACCTCGTTCAACCTCATCTCCGACAAGTACTCTTTACTCGTACCGTGGTATATCATCTCTTGTGAACCAGTCACATGCTTGCAAGCTAATCAGACGACATTCCATCGAGAGGGCCCAGAGTATATCTATTCATCATCGGGATGGACAAATCCCACTCTTGATCCATATGCCTCAACTCATACTTTCCGAATACTTAATCCCACCTTTATAACCACCCATTTACGCAGTGGCGTTTGATGTAATCAAAGTACCCTTCCGGTATAAGTGATTTGCATGATCTCATGGTCGAAGGACTATGTAACTATGTATCGAAAGCTTATAGCAAATTGAACTTAATGACGTGATCTTATGCTACGCTTAATTGGGTGTGTCCATTATATCATTCATCTAATGACATAACCTTGTCATTAATAACATCCAATGTTCATGATCATGAAACTATGATCATCTATTAATCAACAAGCTAGTTATACAAGAGGCTTACTAGGGACTCCTTGTTGTTCACATAACACACATGTATCAATTTTTCGGTTAATACAATTATAGCGTGGTATGCAGACATTTATCATAAACCCAAAGATATATAATAACCACTTCATTATTGCCTCTTGGGCATATCTCCAACAAATTAGTGTGCACCAACGATGTCCAGTTGGAGCAGCACGCGAGCACTGTCAACATGGAGACACTAATTTCATTTCCAGAACTTGGAAATGGCAAGTTCTACCTTGTGAAGTCGGATGGTGATCTGCTGCTTGTGTTGTTGGACAACATGCTTTTGGAGGACAAACCATTGGTGTACCGTGTGAATACTCGGAGCCGTTCTCTCCATGCGGTCAGTAACATTGGCAGTCATGCCTTCTTCGTGCATTATATCCGGTGTATCTCCGTCGACACCAGAGTGCACCCGACACTTCGACCTGGCATCTACTATGCGGATTTGGGTTATATCAGAGAGTACTTTCATGATACAGAGTCCTGGGATGAGTGGCAACAACGTGTGGATAGAATAGGAAACTACGGTCTGAGAAATGAACAAAGGCCATACCGTTTGGAGGATATATTGGCTGCACACTGCAGACGGAAGAAGTTCAATGAATATTTCCTTGGGATAATGCACGAATGGAGCGACGAATAAATATATGAGGAATGAAGAAAAAATTCATTCATCCTGTGGTCGCCGCGTCGAGTTCTTCGTGTTCTTAACCTCGGCGAGCCACCGCAGCAAAAAAAAACCCGTCGCTGGCGTCTCCGACCACCGCAGCAGCCATCTCCGGTAAGCTTCCTGACCTCGAGCTTTTTCATCGGCATCGGTAGGGATGACTAGTGTACATTGGTAGTTCCGACTAAGTTAGTTTACTCTTAATGTAGATGTCTTCTTCTACTCTGCCTCCATCGCAGTCGAAACCGATCGCGGCTATGCCAATCTCTTCCGCCCCTCCGCCGTCCATCCTCGTCCAGCTGGATCCCACCAAAGGATCCGACAAGACCATTGAGGGAGCCACTTCTAATCCGGTGGACTTAGCCGGAAAGAAGCAAATGGGGAAGGAGGTGGAGGAAGCCGCTGCCAAGAAATCCAAAGCCCAGACTTGTGAAGGTGAAGTCAAAAGGCAATGATGGCCCTGCACCACCATAGAGGACGAACTCCGCAGCTTTGAGGCAGAGGGATTTTTGCAACCCGGATCCTGGAGAGTGGTTCCGGGTGCCCTGAACCCGGCGCCCGAAGCTAGAGAATGGGTGCTGACAAGGGCGTTGGTGAAGCGCGGATTCTCCTTGCCCCCAAGTGATTTCTTCTTGAAAATCCTCGAGGCATACAAGCTGCAACCCCACAACATCTCCCCCAACAACGTCCTCGCCATCGCCAACCATGTCGCTCTGTGCGAGGGTCATCTCCGGGTAACACATGACTTAGCCCTCTTTCAATATTTTTTCTCCGTCAAGAAGGAGACGGTCCCGCAGACTTCTTCGCTCACCACGTGCGGGAGCATCACTTTCAAGATCTGCCCCGGCCGCGTCTACCCTCACACGGATTGTCATGAGTCCGTGAGGGATTGGTCTGGGGGGGTTCTTTTACGTAAAGGACATCTCGGATCCAGCCAGCCCGAAGACTCTACCGGCATTCAAGGACGGGCCCGCTAGCGAGACCCCCGCCTGGACTAACTTCCCGCACATCTCTAAGTCACCTACGTTGACAAGGATGGTAAGACGGATCTGCAAGCTGACGGAGTCCAGCTTGTCGGGGAAGGACCTGACGCTCTCGTGGTTCACCAAGCGGATCCAGCTTCTCCAACATCGTGATCGTCTGATGTATGAGTACATCGGCCGCGACGACACCATGTGCACCACCAAGGACAACCTTTCCTCCGATGCCCTGGACAAGCGGCTCCGGCTTATGATCAAAATTCCGCGTGACGTTCACTCTCACATGTGTCATTTTGACATATACATGTATGGCGCCAGCACTACGGTAAGTCTTCCGACTAATCATTGGTTCCCTTTTTATGCCGGCAAATTTGTCTAAGGACTTTATCTTGTGTGTACAACTCGAAGCCCTCGAGGAGAAAGATCTTGGGAACGTGACTCGGGTCCCGCACACCGGAACCACGAACCCGGAAGCCGCGTCTAACGCGGAAATTCCTGAGGGCCCTCCTCCCGCTAAGCGGAAGAGAGGCGCAACCTCCGGGTCGGTGCCCAACCGTGCGCGCGAGACTCCCAGCGCCACGGCCACCAAGAAGCTCAAAAAAGAGAAACAACGCCTCAAGGAGATCGACACCGGCAAAGGCTCGCAGGTCAGCCTAGAGCGATTCTTCAACAAGCCTGTGTAATAACTCAACCTCCAACTTGCTCTTTTTGCAGTTTAACTCAAAATCTGCTAAGTGTCGTGTTTTTTTCATTGCGCAGCAAAATTGCCCGAAGTAAGCCCCAGAAGAAGAAGATCAAGCCCTCGCCTGCCTCTATGCCAGTCACCCCGGAAGTGGAGGTTCCGCCTAAGCCCTCCTCCTCTACAGCTCCAGATCCGAAGAATGTCATCAATCTTGATGATATTCCGGAGCCTACCGCAGATTCCGGCAAAGACGCCTCCTCGTCCAAACCTCCGCCTGAAGAGCCCGAATCCACCTCGGCTGAAGCTACGGTAATGATGCCACAAAGAAATTGTTGCTAAGTGGTGCCACTGGTACGTCCCAAACGCACCCACATTTGTTTCCCCTACTTCGAAAAGCTCCCCTGCACCAGTGTCATACAAAAATTACCAACTTGATGAATGAAGTGTGGGGGTCGGCGGAGACGGAGCAACAAGACCTCGCAACCCTAGAGGACAATCTCCGGGTCTTCTTTACCAAGCACAAAGCCGTGCGCCAGGTAACACTAGCCCCCAAACATTGATTTAGAGATTTTCCGAGTGAAATATGTGAACCGATGCGTCAACTATATTATCTTGGTTGGATCTTGGCGAAAACTTGAAATTTCCTAGCACAAGAAGAACTTTAACTTCACGTCCAGCCCCCCGGATTTTAAATTTCCGGCTAACCATTCCTACTTGCTTCACAAAACACCCGTCAACTGCACGAGGACTTGCAGACGCTAGTGCTGGAGCAGAAGGCAGAGGTCGAGCGGCTAAACAAGAGGGAGGCAGAGGACCGGCAGGAAATCATACTTCTTGAGACTCGTTTGAAAAACAACGAGGGTATGTTTTCCGCCTTGCTTGAGGTTCCTCAACGCGCTCTTTTTTATTCGAATATGTCTTTTTTACTTTGGACTTGCTTCCCGCCTTACAGAACAACTTGCCAAGCGCCCCTCCATCGATGCAATCTCTGCCAAGCTCGAAGTGCTGAAATTCGAGCATGCATCCCTCCAGCAATCCCTCAAGGAGTCTCACAAACGTGAGACTAAAACAAAAAAAGGAGCTAGAGGAAAAGCATGCTCAGGAAATGACGGAGCTGGCCAAGAAGCTCAAGACTAGCAACAACAGAGTTAAAACTTTGGCGTCTAAGATCAAGGCTTACGAGGCGGAGGCGTCGGATGTCGACGAGCTGATCTTCCGTAAGGACTTCATGTTTCCGGCATATTTTTTGTACTCTTCTTTTCCCAACCTAGAAACTGATCGCATCATACTTTGTGTATCTCATCGTGTCTGGGATTTGAATGGAAGCAAGATACCGGAATCTCCAGGACTGAAGCCTACAAGGAAGCTATGAATTCAATTTATGACCTCATTGAAGCTTTGCCGTGGCATTGCCCAGAAGCTTTCCCTGAAAAAGACCCGCACTACGGTCATCGACACGATGACGAAGCTGATGAAGCTAGTGCCGAATCTGATCGGGGACTGGCAAGAATCCTCAGCTCGCGGAGCTGCCTCTATTGCCTTAGCCATGTGCAAAGCATACTTTCCCGCCATGGACTTCGCGATGATCGCACGTGGAGTCCCCAAGGGCACCAACGTTAATCAAGCCCTCACAGAAACTCAAGGTTTTGACACGCTCTTTGTCCAGCGAGTGGATCACTCGTCGTGGTACAAGAATCTTGACATTCCGACTGGTTTCTCCGACAATGAGGAAGATGACGAGGCGGAAGGCTCCGGGTCTAGCGCGCATCAGTCAGATGACGACTCAGGCGATGCTTCCGGCAAGGACATCACCTACAAAGAATCCAAAGACAAGCCGGAATCCTTAGAGTGATTCCTGAAAAACAATGAAATGCATCATTTTGGCCCCTTCGTGGGTTTGTAATAAAACTTTAAGTATTTGAAGTAGCTAGGACGAAACATATGCATGTGGGTGGAAAAAACTTATCCTGCAATCCTTTTAAGTTATATATGGATGTTTCGTTGTTTGGAAATCAAGTGCTAGTTTCTAAGTTTGCCGGCTTACTTATTTGACCTTCCACGAGCTGGAATACCTTTAGCCGGAAACGCTCGCCGCCGCCGACGAAGCCCAATGGCAATCCGTCAATAACCGCGGAAAAAAGCCCCCGGCCAAAAAACTCATCCACCAGAAAACTTAAGCTCACGTCCTAATGGACGATTTTTAAAAATCACAACTTTTATACATGCCTAGGCGAAAAGATCCTGCTCTACGGTTTTAGTCGGAAGACATACACTATCCAAAAATGAACAAGTAAAGGAGGTAAAAGACTCCAAGAGTGAACCATATGTTTTATTTCATTGATCATGTATCATAACTATTACAGATTATGTAATGCGAAAATTGCTAAGTCTGGAAATGACGTAGCTGTGCTATGTGATAACGCGTGAAGCACATGTCCGTTGGGAACCCCAAGAGGAAGGTGTGATGCGTACAACAGCAAGTTTTCCCTCAGTAAGAAACCAAGGTTATCGAACCAGTAGGAGATGAAGGCCACATGAAGGTTGTTGGTGGAGGAGTGTAGTGCGGCGCAACACCAGGGATTCCGGCGCAACGTGGAACCTGCACAACACAATCAAAATACTTTGCCCCAACTTAACAGTGAGGTTGTCAATCTCACCGGCTTGCTGTAAACAAAGGATTAAACGTATGGTGTGGAGAATGATGTTTGTTTGTGAAGAACAACAGAGAACAGAGATTGCAGTTGATTGTATTTCAGATGTAAAAGAAAGGACTGGGGTCCACAGTTCACTAGTGGTGTCTCTCCAATAAGATAAATAGTATGTTGGGTGAACAAATTACACTTGGGCAATTGACAAATAGAGAGGGCATAACAATGCACATACATATCATGATGACTACTATGAGATTTACTTAGGGCATTACGACAAAGTACATAGACCGCTATCCAGCATGCATCTATGCCTAAAAAGTCCACCTTCGGGTTAGCATCCGCACCCCTTCCAGTATTAAGTTGCAAACAACAGACAATTGCATTAAGTATGGTGCGTAATGTAATCAACACAAATATCCTTAGACAAATCATCAATGTTTTATCCCTAGTGGCAACAAGACATCCACAACCTTAGAACTTTCCGTCACTCGTCCCGGATTCAATGGAGGCATGAACCCACTATCGAGCATAAATACCCCCTCTTGGAGTCACAAGTATCAACTTGGCCAGAGCCTCTACTAGCAACGGAGAGCATGCAAGATCATAAACAACACATATATGATAGATCAATAATCAACTTGACATATTATTCCATATTCATCGGATCCAAACAAACACAACATGTAGTATTACAAATAGATGATCTTGATCATGATAGGCAGCTCACAAGATCTAAACATGATATCACAAGAGGAGAAGACAACCATCTAGCTACTGCTATGGACCCATAGTCCAGGGATGAACTACTCACGCATCAATCCGGAGGCGGGCATGATGATGTAGAGCCCTCCGGTGATGATTCCCCTCTCCGCCAGGGTGCCGAAGGTGATCTCCAGAATCCCCCGAGATGGGATTGGCGGCGACGGCGTCACAATAACTTTTTCGTATCGTGGCTCTCGGTACTAGGGTTTTCGCGACGGCGTCATAGTAACTTTTCTCGTATCGTGGCTCTCGGTACTAGGGTTTTCGCGACGGAGAGTTTTTATAGGCGAAAGGGCAGAGTCGGGAGGTGGCCGAGGGGCCCACACCATAGGCCGGCGCGCCCCCCTCCTTGGTTGTGCCGCCTTGTGGTGTGGGGCCACCTTGGCCCCTCTCTGTATCCCCTTCGGTGTTCTGGAAAGCTCCGTGGAAAATAAGACCGTGGGCTTTTGTTTCGTCCAATTCCGAGAATATTTTCTGTGTAAGATTTCTGAAACCAAAAACAGCAGAAAACAGGAACTGGCGCTTTGGCATCTTGTTAATAGGTTAGTGCCGGAAAATGCATCAAAATGATATAAAGTGTATGTAAAACATGTGAGTATTGTCATAAAACTAGCATGGAACATAAGAAATTATAGATACGTTTGAGACGTATCAAGCATCCCTAAGCTTAGTTCCTACTCGCCCTCGAGTAGGTAAACGATAACAAGGATAATTTCGAAGTGACATGCTGCTATCATAATCTTGATCAATACTATTGTAAAGCATATGAGATGAATGAAGTGATTCAAAGCAATGGTAAAGATAATGACTAAACAACTGATCATATAGCAAAGACTTTTCATGAATAGTACTTTCAAGACAAGCATCAATAAGTCTTGCATAGGAGTTAACTCATAAAGCAATAAATTCTTAGTAGAAGGTTTTGAGGCAACACAAAGGAAGATATAAGTTTCAGCAGTTGCTTTCAACTTCAACATGTTTATCTCATGGATAATTGTCAACACAAAGTAATATGATGAATGCAAATAAGCAAGTATGTAAGAACCAATGCACACAGTTGACACAAGTGTTTGCTTCAAAGATAGAAAGAAGTAGGTAAACTGACTCAACATAAAGTAAAAGAAAGGGCCCTTCGCAGAGGGAAGCAGTGATTACTCTTGTGCTAGAGCTTTTTATTTTGAAATCATAGAAACAATTTTTTCAACGGTAGTAATAATTCATATGTGTTATGCATAAGACATCCAATGCATTGAATACCAATAGTGCTCGCACCTTGTCCTAATTAGCTTGGATTTTCATGGATTATCATTGCATTACATATGTTTCAACCAAGTGTCACAAAGGGGTACCTCTATGTCACCTGTACAAAGGTCCAAGGAGATAGATCGCATTTGATTTCTCGTTTTTGATAGATTCAACTTGAGGACATCCGTACCGGGACAACATAGACAACATATAATGGACTCCTCTTTAATGCTTAAGCATTCAACAACAGATAATATTCTCATAAGAGATTGAGGGTTATTGTCCAAACTGAAACTTCCACCATGATACATGGCTTTGGTTGGCGGCCCAATGTTCTTCTCTAACAATATGCATACTCAAACCATTTAATCATGATAAATCACCCTTACTTCAGACAAGATGAACATGCATAGCAACTCACATGATATTCAACAAAGGTGTAATAGTTGATGGCGTCCCCAGAAACATGGTTACCGCTCAACAAGCAACTTATAAGAAATAATATACATAAGCGACATATTCAATACCACAATAGTTTTTAAAGCTATTTTCCCATGAGCTATGTATTGCAAAGACAAGGAATGAAATTTTAAAGGTAGCACGCAAGCAATTTACTTGGAATGGCAGAGAAATACCATGTAGTAGGTAGTTATGGTGGACACAAATGGCATAGGTTTTGGCTCAAGGTTTTGGATGCACGAGAAGAATTCCCTCTCAGTACAAGGCTTTGGCTAGCAAGGTTGTTTGAAGCAAACTCAAGTATGAACCGGTACAACAAAACTTACATAAGAACATATTGCAAGCATTATAAGACTCTACACTTGTCTCCTTGTTGTTCAAACACCTTAACCGAGAAAATATCTAGACTTTTAGAGAGACCAATCATGCAAACCAAATTTCAACAAGCTCTATGGTAGTTCTCCACTACTAGGTTCAACACCACATGATGCAAGAGCTTAAACATGATCTATTTGAGAGCTCAAAAAAATTGCCAAGTATCAAATTATTCAAGACAATATACCAATTACCACATGGAGCATTTTCTGTTTCCAACCAAATAGCAATTTTCAACCTTCGCTATGAACATTAAAAGTAAAGCCAAGAACACCAGTGTTCATATGAAACAGCGGAGCATGTCTTTCTCCCACACAAAGAATGCTAGGATCTGAGTTTATTCAAACAAAAACAAAAATAGAAACATACAGACGCTCCAAGTAAAGCACATAAGATGTGACGGAATAAAAATATAGTTTCACTAGAGGTGACCTGATAAGTTGTCGATGAAGAAGGGGATGCCTTGGGAATCCCCAAGCTTAGATGCTTGAGTCTTCTTGAAATATGCAGGGATGAACCACGGGGGCATCCCCAAGCTTAGACTCTTCACTCTTCTTGATCATATTATATCATCCCCCTCTCTTGATCCTTGAAAACTTCCTCCACACCAAACTCAAAACAAACTCATTAGAAGGATTAGTGCATAATCAAAAATTCACATGTTCAGAGAGGACACAATAATTCCTAACACTTCTGGACATCACCCAAAGCTACTGAAAGGTAATGGAACAAAGAAATCCATCCAACACAGTAAAAGAGGCAATGTGAAATAAAAGACAGAATCTGTCAAAACAGAACAGTCCGTAAAGACGAATTTTTTAGAGGCACTTAACATGCTCAGATAAAGAAGCTCAAATTGAATGAAAGTTGCGTACATATCTGAGGATCACTCATGAATTTTCGCATATTTTTCTGAGTTTCCTACAGAGAGTTCTACTCAAATTCGTGACAGCAAGAAATCTGTTTCTGCGCAGCAATCCAAATCTAGTATCAACCTTACTATCAAAGACTTTACTTGGCACAACAATGCAATAAAATAAAGATAAGGAGAGGTTTCTACAGTAGTAGCAACTTCCAAGACACAAATGTAAAACAAAAATTGCAGAAATAAAATAATGGGTTGTCTCCCATAAGAGCTTTTCTTTAACGCCTTTCAGCTAGGCGCAGAAAGTGTAACTCAAGTAACATCGAGAGAAGAAGCATCAACATCATAATTTTTTCTAATAATAGAATCAAAAGGTAACTCCATTCTATTTCTATGGGAAGTTTTCCATACCTTTCTTGAGCGGGAATTGATATTTAATATTTCCTTCCTTCATATCAATAATAGCACCAACAGTTCGAAGAAAGGGTCTTCCCAAAACAACGGGACAAGATGCATTGAATTCAATATCCAAGACAACAAAATCAACAGGGACAAGGTTATTATTAACCGTAATGTGAACATTATTAATCCTCCCCAAAGGTTTCTTTATAGAATTATCAGCAAGATTAACATCCAAATAACAATATTTCAATGGTGGCAAGTCAAGCATATCATAGAGTTTCTTAGGCATAACAGAAATACTTGCACCAAGATCACATAAAGCATTACAATCAAAATCATTGACCCTCATTTTAATGATGGGCTCCCAACCATCTTCCAACTTCCTAGGAATAGAAGTTTCAAGTTTTAGTTTCTCTTCTCTAGCTTTTATGAGAGCATTTGTAATATGTTTTGTAAAGGACAAATTTATAGCACTAGCATTAGAACTTCTAGAAAGTTTTTACAATAACTTAATAACTTCAGAGATATGAAAATCATCAAAATCTAAAACATTATGATCTAAAGCAATGGGATCAATGCCCCCAGTATTCTGAAAAATTTCAGCACTTTTATCACAAACAGTTTAAGCAGTTTCAGACAATTTTGCATGCTTTGTACTAGGAGTAGAATCATTGCCAACACCAATTATTTTACCATTGATAGTAGGAGGTTTAGCAACATGTGAAGCATAATCATTACTAGTGGTGGTAATAGTCCAAACTTTAGCTACATTATTCTCTTTAGCTAGTTTTTCTTCTCTTTCCCACCTAGCATGCAATTCAGCCATCAATCTAATATTTTCATTAATTCGAACTTGGATAGCGTTTGCTGTAGCAAATGACTTAATATCTTTATCTTCATTAGGCATAACTTTCAATTTTAAAAGATCAACATTAGCAGCAAGACTATCAACCTTAGAAGCAAGAATATCAATTTTACCAAGCTTTTCCTCAACAGATTTGTTAAAAGCAGTTTGTGTACTAATGAATTCTTTAAGCATGACTTCAAGACCGGAGGATACACTCTTTTTGTAAGAATTACCATAAGAATTACCATAACCATTACCATTATTAGAAGGATATGGCCTATAGTTGTTACCGGAATTATTCCTATAAGCATTGTTGTTGAAATTATTATTTTTAATGAAGTTCACATCAACATGTTCTTCTTGGGCAACCAATGAAGCTAAAGGAAAATTATTAGGATCAACATTCGATCTACCATTAACAAGCATGGACATAATAACATCGATCTTATCACTCAAAGAAGAGGTTTCTTCAACAGAATTTACCTCCTTACCTTGAGGAGTCCTTTCAGTGTGCCATTCAGAGTAGTTGATCATCATATTATCAAGAAGCTTTGTTGCCGCCCCCAAAGTAAGGGACATAAAAGTACCTCCAGCAGCTGAATCCAATAGATTCCTCGAAGAAAAATTCAATCCTGCATAAAAGGTTTGGATGATCATCCAAGTAGTTAGTCCATGGGTAGGGCAATTCTTTACCAAAGATTTCATTCTTTCCCATGATTGAGCAACATGTTCACTAACCAATTGCTTAAAATTCATAATGCTACTTCTCAAAGATATAATTTTAGCGGGAGGATAATATCTACCAATGAAAGCATCTTTACATTTAGTCCATGAATCAATACTATTCTTAGGCAAAGATAGCAACCAATCTTTAGCTCTTCCTCTTAAGGAGAAAGGAAACAATTTCAATTTTATAATGTCTCCATCTACATCTTTTGCATTTCACAAAGTTCAACAAAATTATTAGGATGGGCAGCAGCATCATCAGAACTAACACCAGAAAATTGCTCTCTCATAACAAGATTTAGTAAAGCAGGTTTAATTTCATAAAATTCTGCTGTAGTAGCAGGTGGAGCAATAGGAGTGCATATAAAATCATTATTATTTGTGCTAGTGAAATCACACAACTTAGTGTTCTCAGGAGTATTCATTTTAACAGTAATAAAAACAAGTTAAGCAACTAAATTAAGTAAAGTAAAACAAGTAACTATTTTTTTTGTGTTTTTGATATAAAGAAAGCAAACAAGACAGAAAATAAAATAAGGTAAATGCAAGTAACTAATTTTTTGTGTTTTTGATATAGAGAAAGCAAACAAAACAGAAAATAAAGTAAAGTAAAGCAAGAAAATAAACAAAGTAAAGAGATTGGATGTGAGAGACTCCCCTTGCAGTGTGTCTTGATCTCCCCGGCAGCGGTGCCAGAAAAAGAGCTTGATAACGCGTGAAGCTCACGTCCGTTGGGAACCTGATGGCGTGTAACTCACACGTTCGTTGGGAACCCCAAGAGGAAGGTATGATGCGCACATCAGCAAGTTTTCCCTCAGAAAGAAACCAAGGTTTATCGAACCAGGAGGAGCCAAGAAGCACGTTGAAGGTTGATGGCGGCGGGATGTAGTGCGGCGCAACACCGGGGATTCCGGCGCCAACGTGGAACCTGCACAACACAACCAAAGTACTTTACCCCAACGAAACAAGTGAGGTTGTCAATCTCACCGGCTTGCTGTAACAAAGGATTAGATGTATAGTGTGGATGATGATTGTTTGCGAGAAAACACTAGAACAAGTATTGCGATAGATTGTATTCGATGTAAAAGAATGGACCGGGGTCCACGAGTTCACTAGAGGTGTCTCTCCCATAAGATAAATAGCATGTTGGGTGAACAAATTACGGTCGGGCAATTGACAAATAGAGAGGGCATGACCATGCACATACATGATATGATGAGTATTGTGAGATTTAATTGGGCCTTACGACAAAGTACATAGACCGCTATCCAGACATGCATCTATGCCTAAAAAGTCCACCTTCGAGTTATCATCCGAACCCCTTCCAGTATTAAGTTGCAAAACAACGAGACAATTGCATTAAGTATGGTGCGTAATGTAATCAATAACTACATCCTTAGACATAGCATCAATGTTTTATCCCTAGTGACAACGACACATCCACAACCTTAGAACTTTCGTCACTCTGTTCCAGATTTAATGGAGGCATGAACCCACTATCGAGCATAAATACTCCCTCTTGGAGTTAAGAGCAAAAACTTGGCCGAGCCTCTACTAATAACGGAGAGCATGCAAGATCATAAACAACACATAGGCAATAGATTGATAATCAACATAACATAGTATTCTCTATCCATCGGATCCCGACAAACACAACATATAGAATTACAAATAGATGATCTTGATCATGTTAGGCAGCTCACAAGATCCGACAATGAAGCACATGAGGAGAAGACAACCATCTAGCTACCGCTATGGACCCATAGTCCGGGGGTGAACTACTCACTCATCACTCCGGAGGCGACCATGGCGGTGAAGAGTCCTCCGGGAGATGAATCCCCTCTCCGGCGAGGTGCCGGAGGTGATCTCCGAATCCCCGAGATGGGATTGGCGGCGGCGGCGTCTCAGTAAGGTTTTCCGTATCGTGGCTCTCGGTACTGGGGGTTTCGCGACGGAGGCTTTAAGTAGGCGGAAGGGCAAGGCGGGGGGCCACACGAGGTCCCCACACGCCAGGCCAGCGCGGCCAGGGCTTGGGCCGCGCCGCCCTGTTGTGTCGGCGCCTCGTGGCCCCACTTCCTTTCCCCTTCGGTCTTCTGGAAGCTTCGTGCAAAAATAGGACCACGGGCGTTGATTTCGTCCAATTCGAGAATATTTCTTTACTAGGATTTCGAAACCAAAAACAGCGAGAAAAATAGCAAGCGGCTCTTCGGCATCTCGTTAATAGGTTAGTGCCGGAAAATGCATAAATACGACATATAATGTGTATAAAACATGTAGATATCATCAATAATGTGGCATGGAACATAAGAAATTATCGATACGTCGGAGACGTATCGGAACCCCAAGAGGAAGGTGTGATGCGTACATCGGCAAGTTTTCCCTCGGTAAGAAACCAAGGTTCTCGAACCGATAGGAGATGAAGGCCACGTGAAGGTTGTTGGTGGAGGAGTGTAGTGCGGCGCAACACCAGGGATTCCGGCGCCAACGTGGAACCTGCACAACACAATCAAAATACTTTGCCCCAACTTAACAGTGAGGTTGTGAATCTCACCGGCTTGCTGTAAACAAAGGATTAAACGTATGGTGTGGATAATGATGTTTGCTTGTGAAGAACAACAGAGAACGGAGATTGCAGTTGATTGTATTTCAGATGTAAAAGAAAGGACCGGGGTCCACAGTTCACTAGTGGTGTCTCTCCAATAAGATAAATAGCATGTTGGGTGAACAAATTACAGTTGGGCAATTGACAAATAGAGAGGGCATAACAATGCACATACATATCATGATGACTACTATGAGATTTACTTAGGCATTACGACAAAGTACATAGACCGCTATCCAGCATGCATCTATGCCTAAAAAGTCCACCTTCGGGTTAGCATCCGCACCCGTTCCAGTATTAAGTTGCAAACAACAGACAATTGCATTAAGTATGGTGCATAATATAATCAACACAAATATCCTTAGACAAAGCATCGATGTTTTATCCCTAGTGGCAACAGTACATCCACAACCTTAGAACTTTTCATCACTTGTCCCGCATTCAATGGAGGCATGAACCCACTATCGAGCATAAATACCCCCTCTTGGAGTCACAAGTATCAACTTGGCCGAGCCTCTACTAGCAACGGAGAGCATGCAAGATCATAAACAACACATATATGATAGATCAATAATCAACTTGACATAGTATTCCATATTCATCGGATCCCAACAAACACAACATGTAGTATTATAAATAGATGATCTTGATCATGATAGGCAGCTCACAAGATCTAAACATGATAGCACAAGAGGAGAAGACAACCATCTAGCTACTGCTATGGACCCATAGTCCAGGGATGAACTACTCACGCATGAATCCAGAGGCGGGCATGATGATGTAGAGCCCTCCGGTGATGATTCCCCTCTCCGGCAGGGTGCCGGAGGTGATCTCCAGAATCCCCCGAGATGGGATTGGCGGCGACGGCGTCACAATAACTTTTTCGTATCGTGGCTCTCGGTACTAGGGTTTTCGCGACGGAGAGTGTTTATAGGCGAAAGGGCAGAGTCGGGAGGCGGCCGAGGGGCCCACACCATAGGCCGGCGCGCCCCCCTCCTTGGTCGCACCGCCTTGTGGTGTGGGGCCACCTTGGCCCCTCTCCGTATCCCCTTCGGTGTTCTGGAAAGCTCCGTGGAAAATAAGACCGTGGGCTTTTGTTTCGTCCAATTCCGAGAATATTTTTGTGTAGGATTTCTGAAACCAAAAACAGCAGAAAACAGGAACTGGCGCTTCGGCATCTTGTTAATAGGTTAGTGCCGGAAAATGCATCAAAATGATATAAAGTGTATGTAAAACATGTGAGTATTGTCATAAAACTAGCATGGAACATAAGAAATTATAGATACGTTTGAGACGTATCACTATGTTCCAGGGATGGTCTGTTTCATCGTATACATCACCTGGATCCTCCCTCTTGCGTTTCTGATGCCAATTGGCAGGTCTGTCCTTTAACTCGCGGATATCAACGAGGTAGTAAGATACATTGTGCAGCACTTTGCTGACGACAAAAGGTCCTTCCCATGAAGATTGCAACTTATGCTCTTTCACCCGCCGAAGGCGAAGGACCAAGTCACCTTCCTTAAACGAGCGGTTCCGAACTCGACGACTATGATAGCGTCGGAGTTTCTGCTTGTAGATGGTGGAACGTTGATCAACTAGGTTCCGAGCTTCTTCGAGCAGGTCCAAAGATAGCTGTCGAGCCTCGTCAGCAGTTTCTTCGTTGTAGGCGGAAACTCGCGGGGAATCATGGATGATGTCGGAGGGGAGCACAACTTCAGATCTGTATACTAGGAAGAAAGGCATGAATCCAGACGACCTGTTAGGGGTAGTTCGTAAACTCCACAGAACAGAATCTGACTCCTCAGCGCAAGCTCCGGCTGCTCGCTGCAGTGGTTCTTCAAGGCAAGGTTTGACTCCGGATAGTATGAGGCCGTTGGCTCGCTCGACCTGTCCATTGGATTGTGGGTGAGCCACAGAGGAAAGGTCAAGTTGGATTCCTACGTCATTGCAATAATCCTTTAGTTCTCCTTGTGCGAAATTCGTGCCGTTATCTGTGATAATGTTGTGTGGGATGTCGTATCTCACTACGAGGCTGCAAACGAATTTTAGTGCCGTAGCATCATCGGCTTTTCTCACTGGCTTTGCCTCGATCCACTTACTGAACTTATCAATAGCGACCAAGAGGTACTCAAAACCGCCAGGAGATGATTTCTTCAATTTGTTGACCATGCAAGCCCCCAGACCGCAAACGTCCAAGTGATAGGGATGGTCTTCAGCTCCTGAGCCGGAGCATTTGGTTGAGTAGCGTAGTACTGACAACCTCGACAAGTTTTGACTATCTTTTCAACATCTTGTTTAGCTGTTAGCCCGTAAAAACCTTGTTGGAAAGCTTTTGCAATGAGGGACCTGGGAGCGGCGTGATGCCCGCAATCACCTTGGTGGATCTCTGTGAGGATTTCGATGTCATCTTGATTTGAGACGCATTTCAGAAATACCCCGTTTGCACTTCGTTTATAGATCTGTCCATCGACTATTGTATAGGACCTTGCTCGTCTGATGACCTATCGTGTGAGGACTTCATCCTCCGGCAACTTCTGGTCGATGAGGTAATCCAGGAAAGGTTGAGTCCAAGCCGGAGCGATAAACATCACCTCCTTAGTCGGAGACACCGCCACATCTGGATTTTTCGGGTTAGCGCCCTTTACTGAGGGTGTATGTAGGTGCTCGAGGAAAATACCAGGCGAAATGGGTTTCCTGCCAGATCCGAGCTTGGACAGCATATCTGCCGTTGTGTTGTCATCTCTCCTGACGTACTTGACTTCGTATCCGAGGAAGCACTTGGCGATCTCGTCAACTTCATCTCTGTAAGCCGCCATAACGGAGTTTCTGGCGTTCCAAGTTCCGGCTACTTGTTGTGCCACCAGGTCGGAATCTCCGCAGCATATGATGTGCTTGATCCCAATTTCCTTAGCGATGCGCATACTATGTAGTAGAGCCTCATATTCCGCCATGTTGTTTATAGCTTCGAAGTGAATCTGTAAAACATACTGCAGTTCTTCTCCAGTTGGTGACTTCATTGTAACTCCAGCCCCCGAGCCTTGATGCTGCTTGGATCCATCAAAGTGCATCACCCAAGCTTCAGGTTCCGGCATAGGTGTGTCCTCCGGCGCTTCAGTCCAATCGACGAGAAAATCCGCCAGAATTTGAGACTTGATCAAGGACCTGGCTTTGTAGTTGATGTCGAAGGCGGAAAGTTCTATTCCCCACTTCGCTATGTGTCCTAATTCGTCGGAGTTGTTGCCGATGGTTGACAATGGAGCCTTGCTCACAAATGTCATGGGACGCTCCTGGAAGTAATGCCTCAGCATCCGGCTACCTAGGAACACTCGATAGGCTAGCTTCTGAAAGTGAGGGTATCTTTGCTTGGATTCCGTCATGACCTCGTTAGTGTATTAGACTGGTATTTGGACTCCGTACTCATGACCTTCTTCCTTTCGCTCCACCAAGATAACGAGGCTGATGACCTTGTTGGAAGCGGCCAAGTAGAGGATCATAGGCTCTGACTCATCCGGAGCTGCCAAGATAGGCGGGGAAGAAAGTATGCCCTTCAACCCCTGAAGTGCTGCATTTGTTGAGTCATCCCAGAATTTTTTTTCTGTTTTCTTCAGCAGTTTGTACAAAGGTAGTGCCTTCTCGCTAAGACGACTAACAAATCTACTGATTGCAGCAACACAACCAGTTAATCGTTGCACATCTTTGATACAAGTTGGCCTCTTGATGTTTCGGATAGCCTTAATTTTTTCCGGGTTACTTCAATGCCTCTGTGAGATACAATGAAGACAAGGAGTTTTCTGGCTGGCATGCCAAAGATGCACTTCAGCGGATTCAACATCATATTGTACCGTCAGAGATTTTCAAAGGTTTCCCTGAGATCGTTGATGAAGTCGGATCCTTTCCGAGTCATGACCGCGATGTCGTCGATGTAGGGTGCACATTCCGGCCAATTTGGTCCTTCAAGCACCGCTGCATCGTACGCTGGTAGGTGGCACCTGCATTTTTCAAACCAAAAGGCATGGTGACATAGCAGTAAGTGCCAAAGGGTGTGATGAACGAGGTCGCCTTTTGGTCGGACTTCTTCATCCGGATCTGGTGATACCCGGAATATGCATCAAGAAAACACAGAAGTTCCGCCCCTGCCGTCGAATCAATGGCTTGGTCAATGCGCGGCAAGGGGAACGGATCCTTTGGACAATGCTTATTCAAGCCGGAGTAATCGATGCACATTCTTAGTATTTCAGAATTCTTTTTGGGTACAAGGAAGGGGTTTGCGACCCAATCAGTATGGATCACTTCTACTACAAATCCTGCCTCTAGTAACTTTGTTAATTCCATCCCTATGGCGCGGCGCTTCTTGACTCCAAAGTGTCGCATAGTTTGCTTCACCGGTTTTGCACCCGGATTTATGTTGACGTAGTGTTCGGCGAGTTCCCTTGGTACTCCGGACATGTCCGAAGGTTGCCATGCGAAGATATCCATGTTAGCTCACAGGAACTCGACGAGCGTGTCTTCCTATTTGGGGTCCAGGCCAGCTCCGAAAGACCTTCTTGGTGTCTATCGCAGCGTTGAACGAGGTCTTCTGGTCGGAGATCTGCTTCTTGGTGGTATGCATCTCATTCAGATCCACCGCGGCTCTGTAGCCTTACAGCTCCTCTCCAGATAGTACGGATTCTGCAAAGGCGGCTTCGCCCTCCTCGCAGTCTTGAGCTTTCTTGTAGTCTCCGAATACGGTAATCATGCCGTTAGGACCCGGAATCTTGAGCTTATTGTAGATGTAACACGCCCTTGAGTGGAACTTGTGGTAGGTGGGCCTGCTGAAAATGACATGGTAGGAGCTCTTGAAGGGTACAACCTCAAACGTGATCATCTCTTCACGGAAACTGTTAACATCGCCGAAGGTCACGGGAAGTTTGATGTTGCCCAGAGAGTTTGCCTTTTTACCCGGAACCACACCATGGAACTCCGTGGTGCTGTGCTTGAGCTGCTCCTTGGTAAGGTTCATCTTCTCCAGAGTCTCTAGGTACATGATGTTCAGGCTGGCTCCGCTGTCCATGAGGCACTTGGAGAAGTCATACCCATCGATGCGGGGACTTACAACCAAAGCATAACACTCTTTGGGGATGACAGTCGGCTGATCTGCCCTGTCGAAGGTGCATGGGTTTTCCGATCACTTGACATATTGTGGCATAGCCGGAAGCGTGGCATTCAGGAGCCGGAGGGCTGATTTCTTGGCCCGAACCGTCGGAGTTCCGAGGAAGGTGTGGTATGCACCTGCACTCTTTTTGACGAAGGGATTGGATTTGTTATCTGTGGAACCCTCCTTGGGATCCAACAAAGCTTCACCTTCTTCCATCGCCTCGGAACTGTCCTGGTCCTTATCCTTGTTCTTGCCCTTGCCTCCTTTGCCACGTGGACGGTGCTTCCGGGCACGCTTGTATCCTGCTTCCGGGTCGGTCTTCAGATCGTTGACCCATTTGCAGTTGCGATTGGCGTGGGAGGACTTTCCAGTAGCTGGATCAATGTGGTCTAAGCATGGCATATCCCTGTATTCTTCGTAGGTTTGGGGAGCGCGGAACCCAGCGACGGTGACCTCATCAGCACGCTGCTGGCCCCTGCCATCTCCGCGTCCACGACCACGGCCTCTTCCACTCCTTGACCTCCGTGTTGGAATATCATGGCAACCATATCGGATACGCCGCTCTTCTGGTCATCAGAGGGGTTCTTCCGCTTGTTGTTGTTGCTGTTGCTGTTGCTGCCATCACGGTTCTTCTTTTGCTGATGCAGGGGTATGGCTATGGCCGAGAGTTCTCCACCTGCATTGTCATCAGCGGCGGTGTGAGTGCTGGCGGTGCCGATCATGTCATCCAAGGTCAGCTTATTCCCGTTGACAAGGCAAGTTAGCTTGTGCCAGAGCAGCCCCCTCTTTGCAAGCCACCTATGAAAGCCAGCATTGCTATGCGGTTATCCACGTTCTCGCATTCGTTTCTTGTTGCTAACCACCGAGAGAGGAAGGCTCGGGTGGTTTCATTTTTCTTCTGGATGCAGGCTTGCAAATCGTTGGCCGTGGAGGGTCTCTTGTAGGTGCCCCTGAAGTGCTTCTCGAAGGCAACCTTCAGGTCAAACCAGCAAAAGATAGGATTTTCGTCGAGGTCGTTGAGCCAAGTACGGGCTGGGCCAACAAGGTACAACTGGAGCATGCGGCAGGCCATATTGGGGGTCCCTCCGGCAAAGTTGACTGCATTGAAGAAGTCATCTATCCAGGTATCGGGCCTCTCACTGCCATCATAGGGCTTCATGTTTCCGGGTAGCTTGAGGTTCAAGCCTTTTGGTGTTGGTTCCTCTCGGATCCTCCTGGCAAAGCATTTTGGGCCTATGTACCCAGTCCTGTATTCGTTGAGACGTTCCCATGCGTCGCGTGAGCCGTTGCGAGCGGGAGACTTTGAGCGGGAGCCGGAACGAAGAAAGTGAGCGTGAGCCCCGCAGAAACCGGAACGAGGGAGGCGACCGCCATCATGGCGAAGGTAGCCACCGTAGCCGGAGTTAGCATCGTGAACGACGAGGAGAATCTGAAGGCGGAAGCAAAAGGTCTCACTGCCCCCCTCGCAGATCTCCCTCCCCACCACCTAGTGGGGGAGGTGGAGGCGGATTACTTGCATAAATGTAGCTAGGGTTGGATGGTGTTTATTTTAATTCTGCCTATTACTCCTCCTCGAAATAGGCTTTCGCCCCGCTTTATAAATAAAGCAACCACATCCATACAAGGTTCAGATACAACACCACGATCACTCCACACACAACCACAGTCTGCTGGGGCATCAGCACAACATGCCCAGAAGAACTAGAAAAGCGATACAACCCCCTAGAGAAGGGTCACTCAGAGGCTGGACGACGTAGAAAGGCGACGGGCAGCCGCAAGAAGATCCTCCAACATGCCGTCCAGGGCGCTCCTGTCCCGCTGCCTACACAACGGGTACCACTGCTGCAACAAAGCCAAGAAAGAGTATAAGGAGTCAGAAGCGCGTCGAGGTAAGATACGCTCAATGACCATCTTATTACGCACAGTCCACAGAGTCCAAGTTAAGGCCGCGAACACCAACCAGAAGAGGCGCCTCCTCCTACCGGTGTTGTTCGCATGGGCCTCAATGAACTCACCGAGGGCCGAGGCACGCCACTCAGGCCCCAGCGCCTCCTGGAGGAAGCTCCAGAGGAAACGGGCCGCGGGACAAGAGAACATTATTTGGGTCGTCGTCTCCGGGACCGCACACAATGGACAAAGCCCGTCGCCCGGCCCGTGCCTCTTCGCAACCTCCACCCCAGAGGGAAGGCGATCCCTAAGTAGCTACCATAGAAAAATCTTCGTCTTAAGCGGGATAGGCGCTTTGAAAAGAGGGGCCGTCCAGAGCAGCGGGGGGGCCCTAAACAAGGCCCTATAGGCAGTCCGCATGGAGAACGAACCGGAGGGCGTCAGGCGCCAATAGGGCGAATCTAGTCCTCCCGGCAAAACGTCCGGGAGGAGGTTCCACAGCAGGGCCAGACTCAGGGCCTCTCCCTGGGTAAGACCGCGACGGAACAGGATATCCCAGCCCCCCTGGGCGGCGTCGGAGACAAGAATCGGGGGGTCGGCGCAAATGGCGAACAGGTCCGGGAAGTCCAGGCAAATGGGCCGAGCGCCCAACCACGGGTCAAGCCAGAACATGGTCCCTCTACCATCGCCTATGGAGAAGGATAGTCCCGCTCTAACCTCATGCTTAATGTCTGGAGGACCCTCCAAACCGAGATCCCTCCCGACGGTCACAAGCAAGCAGTGGCCGGCCCCGTAGGTATTTCGCCTTAATTAACTTAAGCCACAGACCCCCATCATCATAGAGGATCCTCCAAACCCATTTCAGCATGAGGGCCACATTCATGTGACGAGAGGAGATAATCCATATGCCCCCAAGATCCTTGGGGGCGCACACATCGGCCCTTTTGACCATGTGGTATTTTTGGCGTCCTGTCCTGTCCTGCCAAAATAAGCGAGAGAGCTCTTTGTCGAAGGCCGCATGTACCCCTTCAGGAAGGATGTACAGGCCCATGATATACATGGGAAGACTAGACAAGCACGAATCAATGAGAACCGTCTTGTTACCCTTGGAGGTGAACCTCCCGTACCACGGTTCGGCCTTCGCTCTAACTCGCCCCACCAAGGGGGCGAGGTCTCTAATAAGGATCCTAGAATCCCTAACAGGTACTCCCAGGTAGTTCACAGGGAAGGTTGCCAACCTGCAATTGAGGTTATCAGCGATCCGCTGTTGAGTTTCCGGAGGGTACCCCAAGACCACTACCTCACTTTTGTCAAAGTTTATTTTGAGGCCCGACATGGCCTCGAAACAGAGGAGAAGGAACTTGGTGTTCTGGATATCCAGAGTCCGAACCCTCGAACATGATCATGGTATCGTCCACATGCGGAGGTGGGTCACCCCTCCACCGGGGATGAGGTGGCCGACCACTCCGATGAATATGGCCCGGGATCCTAGCCCTCTCCAGGATCTCGACCAGGGAGTCAACCGCCGCGTTGAAGAGGATAGGGGAGAGGGGGTCACCCTGTCGCACTCCACACGCCGGCCTAAAATAGGGACCCACTTCCCCATTAATGTTAATGGTCGTGCTGCCAGTCATCACCGTTTGCATAACCCAGCCAATCATCCGGTCGTCAACGCCTCTCCTCTGAAGGACCTGTCGGAGGAAGGACCAATCCAAACGGTCGTACGCTTTCTGGAAGTCTAGTTTTAAGAAGACACCCCTCTGGTGTCGACTCCGACCTCGTGCACAATCTCATGCGAGCTAGAATTCCATCATGGATGTGGCGGCCCTTAAGGAAGGCAAACTGGTATTGGTGCGTAATCCGCTCCATCACCGGAGCCAACCTCACCGCACACACCTTGGAGAACAACCGCTGGATTACGTTGATGACAGTAATTGGCCTGAACTGGGTGTATATCCATGGCCCCCACTAACTTGGGGATCAAGGTAATAACACCGTAGTTCAGACGCCCCATATCAAGAGTTCCAACGTAGAACTCTTGAAACATTGGCATGATGGTCTCCTGGAGTTTCGCCCAGAATTTCTGGAAGAAGACAACCGGAAGACCATCAGGGCCAGGAGCCGAGCTAGCCTTCATTCCCTCAAGCGCGCTCCAGACTTCCGTTGGGAGGAACGGAAGGGTGAGAGCGGCATTCTCGTCGTCTGAGACCCGGGCCCTAGCTGGCCATAGATCTGCCGCGAGGGCAACCCCGGTTCTGGGGCCAGCCGCGAAGAGACCTTTATAGAAGGTATAGATATGGGTGGTGATCTCCCCGACCTCCTCCAAAAGGAGATCACCATCCCAAAGACAGGGGATGGAACACTTCCGGCGACGGCCATTCGCAATCGCATGGAAGTATGCAGTGTTCGCATCCCCCTGGAGGAGCCAATTCTGGCGACTCCGTTGTCGCCAGAAGACCTCCTCCCCACGTTAGATCTCCATGAGAGAGTGTTCAAGGGCAAAGCGCTGAAGCCACTCCTCAGCGGCTAAGCCCTCCTCGTCCGCGGCGCGATCTAACTCCTGGATCTGGCGAAGGAGTAGGTCCTTCTTCTGGCGAACCTCCGCCCCGAGGTTAGCCCCCGACCTCTCATAAGGCGGCGGGCAAGCTTCGTGCAGTGATGCCAAACATCAACTGCGTTGAAGACTCGCGGTGGGGACTTCGCTGCCCGCTCCCACTTGTAGCCAACCGCCTCCACAAACTCTGGCTGATTAAGCCAGAAGTTTTCAAAGTGGAAGCGGTTTAGCCTCGGGGGAGGGGGGGGTAGAGCCCCCCGAGCACAGTAGAAGTGGGGAGTGGTCAGACCCGATCCTGGTGGCCGCCCTGAGGGTGCATAATGGGAATTCCATTTCCCATTCAACTGACACAAAGACCCGGTCCATCACACTCTGGACCGGATCAATGCGGTTGTTGCACCAAGTGAACCGAGCTCCCACTCTTGTGATCTCTCTAAGGGCGAGATCCGCAAGGCAATCGTTGAACATCCGCATCCTAGGGATGTCCACGCGACGCGAGCTCTTGTCCTCCGGGGAGCGTATCAGGTTAAAATCACCGGCCACCACCACGGGGGTGGTACACCGGTCGATCTTATCCCGCATCTCCACCAAGAAGGCCTGAGATCTCGAATGGTCCGCCGGCCCATAAACAATAATAACCTCCCGGCTGAGGTTAGATCGTCTATGGGTGACGGCCATACTCACGAAGAACTCGCCGTGCTCCATATCCTCGACCTCGAAGGTATCCTCCCTCACGCCTAGGAGGATGCCGCCCGAGTGACCCGAAGCAGGACGCCAATGCCAGGCGAACTTGTGCCTACTAAGACCCTCCAGCTCGTGGAGGAGGAAAGACTCCTTAATCGTCTCTTGGAGCCCAACAATGTCCACGTTCTCGCGCTGCATGTATTCCTAATACTTGCATACTCTGCTTAGCTCTTCACAATATTGTGTGGTAAGGTCACAACCTGTAACAAGTGGTTACCTGGGCAATACATACAAACTGACTGATATTCTATCCTTGTTCACGGAACTATGCATTGTGGGCTGTCAAACAAAATGCATAAATGTGCATGAAATGACTTGTTACCAACCAAACTGGATGTTGAACATGATTTTAAACTTTGCTCAACCCATCGTGACTCTAGAAAGAAGATCTACGTAGATAAAACAAAAAACGTCTGAGCAACCAAACTAACCAAGAGTAACTAACTCCTCAAATGCACAGGTAGGAGGCTAGTGATGTGCATGCCCTGTCCTTACAGGACTAAATATGCTTTATGTACATGTGAAAAAAAAAGAGGAGCAAGAATTGCCAAGGCGAGAGAATGGTCAAATGTAACAAAATATAGAGGTCATCAGATCACCTGGTCCAAATACGTTGAAAGTGGCTGCTTTCTTCGGTCAAATATAGCTTGTGGTACGATTAAAAAAAAAGGAATTGTTACGCTTGACTTAATTAGCCTGGTCAGACAACTGATTTAACTTTTCTTCAGGGAAGAGCAATGATTTAACATCAATGCCCAAATTGAATCGATTATTCGATTGCCGTTCACTAGAATACTAGATTCGTCTCCAAGGAAAAAGAATAATTGAAACCACACAAGAAAAAAAAAGTTTGGTTGAGTCACCCATGACCAATTCGAGATTCTTAAATTGGGCAGAAAGGAACGTTAATGTACTATTGTACCGGAGGAATTAGAAAAGAATAAAGAACAACTCATCGATCGTACGAATATCAGTCACACATAAGCATGACACGACGTACAGTAGCAATGATTCAACGTTGTCTATGGCTACACGAAACAAACCGTAGTTTAGTATATCTCCTCTTATCTTACACGCGAAAACGAAATACAAAAGGGAATCCAAGTGTCCCCGATACAGATTCATGTAGTAGGAAAAACAAATGACGCAATGGGCGATCCCCTGTTTTGTGATAGCCCCTGCAAGAAGGGACGGATGTCTATGTACCGGGCCATCCCTCTAAAAATTTATGTGTTAACAACTTTCGGAAGAATTCTTCCTTCCTGAAACCAACCGTGGATTCGGTGTCTGAACTCTCAACCAGCCAACATGTATGAAAATGAGCAAAATTCCGCTTGCTATTATTACCTCACGTAGTCAAGCGAAGAAAAGAAGGAGCAAAATTGGTCAAAATTGGCCCACAAGCCTGGTGGAGTTGACTTTAGCAAAATTTCACTTGAGTATGTATAATCAACTAACAGGAGGTGGTTTCGTTTAAAAAAACAAGAGGTGGTTTTTCCATAAGTACGTTGCGTCCAGCAACTAGCCGAGGCAGAGACACGGGTGCATGCATGTGTACGTGTCACGGCTGACGAGGACCCATGCGACGTGCGTGCACATGCATGCATACCTCTCCTAGATCCCAACCGCCACACGTGTACCGGCCGGCCGGCTCACAGAAAACAGGTCGGATTAGGGTAATGAGACTTGTACCAATTCGTTTTTTTTTTACTTGCACACAAGCTAACCCGTTTATTACATGGTGCGATGCTCCACCTTTTCCCAGCAAAGAAGAGGACGCCGAGCCGCCGTACGATCATGTGCTCGAACGTACGTACCTACACTACTAGACAGCCTTCCTACAACTTTACCTTAAACTAAGCCCCACAGTAATGACACTAATCATAGGTGCTTTCGGCCCAAGTATGAGATGGCAACACACGCCACATGGTTAGGCATACTCCAAAGCTTGCAATGCACGATGGAGTAGAATACAAACAGTCGCCATACCAAAGATGGACCAGGAATATATTACGAGTAGCTTTCCTCTTGCGGGGAATCATGGCTTGGGTCGTGCTGGTGCACCGTGCACCATGCACCATGTACACGTTCCCGCCGGCATCGGGAAACGTGATGGGCGATGACACGCCTGACGCCTTCGCGGATTCGGGTCTTCGGGTATCAACACGTACGATACGACGGTCGCCGCCGGCTTGCGCTTTACGAGTTCTTTAGGCGAGGGCGTGCCAGGTCTCTCATCGTCGCGTGGGGAACAGTGGATGCGATGCAGCTTGGGGGAGACGCATGCACCAGCGCACCATGGATGGCTCAAGAATCAAGGCAGCCTTTCCTGAGATACCTTCTGGACCAATCATCTCGCTGTTTAGGCTGGTTTAATTACTGCGATTTGGCCGTTGATGTACTATTAGAGCAAGTACAATAGAGTCTAGTCAGCTAACTATAAGATATTAAATAATATATTTTAGATGAGTTGGAAGAGAGATAAGAGGAGAGAGAAGGGAGGTGAAACTACTTATCGCAATAGCGAACTTTGCACACGTCTCCTAAGCATTTTGTGAGAGTGAAATGTGGGCCCTATGCTAGTAAAGTACTTCATTCTTATAGCCAACTATTGTACTACCTCCATCCCAAGGAATAAGGCGCACACGTATTCCAAGACGAACTTTGACCATAAAAATTGAGCAACAAAATCTTGGTTATATTATATGTAATTAGTATCGTTGGATTCGTATTAAAAAACACTTTCTAATAATGTTAATTTTATACAAATAACCTTTATATATTTGAAGTAATACTTAGTCAAACGAAAAGCACGTAAAACGAGGGCGCCTTATTCCTTGAATCGGAGGTAGTACATGTTAGCTATATGGTGACTACAAATGACATGGCATCTTGCTATAGCTAGCAATTGGCTACACTATTGGAATTGCTCTTAGTACCTAGCCGCCCTCGTGAGCTGCATCGCCCACTTGGAGTTAGACAATCGGGGAGCCAATGGCATCTACGTCGCCGGCCGGCTAGGCCTCTTTCCGGGAAGCAAGCACACAGCTAGCTTTGCTGAGATTTGTGCCCTGATTTTTATACACGAAACTTCACGCTGAAGCACCGTCTCTCTGTTGCAAGGTTACTGGCTAGCACGATCGATGGCGCCTGTGACACGCACGGCTGGGTGAGGAAAGGGAAGAAGTATAATGAGACTCGTGTGGTGTGTCGCGGAGCTTGGCCTTGTAGGGTTTGCTTGGAAGCATGCGGGTTAACTCGACGTGGGTGTCCGGCGAGCGGAGCGGCCGAGGGGGCAGGGCTGCACGAGCAAGGCGTGGGCATGGACGGTGACCGTCCAGCCGGTGGTCTGAGACATGCCGGGGTCGTGCGTCCGTCGGATCCAGCCAGGCCGTGACGTGTTTGCCTAGCTCGATCAATTCCAGACTTCTACAGTCTTCTGGCTCTTTTTTTTTTTGCTAACTCTTGCCTATCTGGCAATTAAGTTAGTGCTCAATCAAGTTATATTTTCATTTTACAATGGTCAGTCCAACATAGCGTTGCGTAGCAGCGGACATAACGTGAAGAGGCAGGGCGAGAAGCGGGCCCGTCACGTTAGTGACTGAAACTCAAGGCGACAACTTTTCCTTAATGGAGCGGCAGTTTCCAAAACAGAGGTAGCCAGGTAGTACAGACGTCCCATGTTCTCCACATGTGGGCGTCAATGGCGTTCCCGCCCTTTCGCCGCCGCTTCCAGCGCCACTTCCGCCAATTAAACCCGCCTTCCAACACTATCGCCATCACCATCGCCGTCGTAGCACATTCTCTTCTCTCTAAGTTACGACCTACTCCATGCTCGGACGTGGAAGGCCGACACCCCCAGCCCCACCTCCACCGACGGGAGAACTTGTGTTGCCTTCGAGCTCGACAAGGCCGAGATGAAGGAGTCCGCCGCCCTCGACATGCAGTTCATTGCTAACGTGGAGCAGAGGTGGTGACGGACCTGCAATAATGGCAGGTGGACAACCACCACCACCACTGAAGCAACGAGCTAGACCTAGAGGAGCATTTGATGGAGTAGAAGGTCCGGGCCTTCCTCTAGTCCCTGCGTATTCAATAGGACGTCGCCCATACCTGCGAGGAGACCAATGAGGCCATCCTCCACCGCATTACCGAGATCTCCGACGGGGGATTCTTGACGCCTCCTCATGGAAGTTGGGCGGTAGAGGCTCCTCGAGCTCGATGCTCGACGTAGGGTGAAGGGTGGCGATGAGGGGCAAGTGTCGCAGGAATGCTTTGGCGACTTCGGCGGTGTTGCTGCACCGCTAGAGGCAAGGATGGCGAGACTAGCGAAAGAGCAGGTGCATGGGCCACACGAAACCAGCCACCGGGAAGAACGACAACAAGGTTGGGCGTCGCGTGCCCGGAACGACGACGAGTAGGTTCGGTTTTATTTGGTTTTAGTTATTTTTCATTCAACCTTGCAAAATATAACAAAATTTAAATGAAAACCCTTATTTTTTGTCGATTTGTTTTACTCGCCGCTTAATGGACGCGGCTAAAAAAACACACACCCCAAACACGGCACCAAGCTGCGGCTTCTTCAGAACGACCCATCCCACCCTTCACCCGAACGACGTTTGGAGGTGACAACTCGAGATGCTCTAATAATGTTGGACTGGCAATTTGTTTAGAAATCATCTTGAAACCAAATGGCGGTGCAACATTGTGATAAAAAATTCGGAGGTATGTTTCCGTCGCTATGCATTCACTGCTGAGGAATCAGTCGTCAAAGAGAAGACAATTGATGCTTACTTAGTCGAAAGTGGACTCAAATCCCAATCATGGATCTACTACCCGAGAAGAAAGATTTTTCTTTTTATAAATGATCTCGTTAAGTAATTTAAGCGAATTCTTAACGATTTTTTCCGCCTTTTCTTTCACCCTTGATTAGCATTTAGCAGCCTAACCAAGTTCCAGATCTACTAAACCATGTGCAATTCCATTCCCTCTCCCTGCATGTCGATCTCCAAGACTGCTCGGCTGTATGATTCATAACGAAACGTCATAGTACTTTTTTTCTTAAAACTCCCGTTCGAGCTTCTACGCACCATTCTCTGTATGAGAATATATTCAGTGATCGACAGATCAACGGTGATCGGGAAACATAGATCTCAGACAAGTCATGATCTTTGATTCTTTGGCAAAATTCGTATCGACACAAAGCTTTCCAAATGGTTTCAATTTACATATGAGCCTCAAACAAGCGCACACACAAAGAGGAGGCCAAAGGGGGGACAGCCAGAGGCAAGAGAAGGATCGGACGCGTGCAGTGGGCGACCCAGATGGCCAGAGCCTCAGCACACGAACTTGCTCAGATCCTTCACCGCATCACCGGCCCAGACGAGGTTACCGGAGAGATCAGTTTAATCGAGCTCGTCCATCTCGTCAGATCGGCGATTCTTCGGACCCCGTTGGTTCAAGCTAAGCTCTACGCGGCCGGCCACGCTGGTCAGCTGACGACGGAGACCTTCCTGGTCTCCTGGTGCCCGCGCCGCGCCTCCGTCCCGGACGCGTACTGCCGCAGCCGCCGGGCGGCCTGCCTGGCGCGGACGGCGTCGAGCTGCATCTGCTCGTCGCGGCACTCCTCGCTGCAGAAGGGCGTGTCACCTCGGTACATGAAGATGTCGCTGTCCCGGGCGAGCTGCTTGGTGCAGAGCGCGCACGCGTCCAGCGCCGGTATGCCGGCCTCGCCGAGCGGCTCGGCGTCGAAGAAGAAGAACGACGAGCAAGCTACTGATGCCGCCATGGTGTGTGCGGGTGGCTCACGAGCAAGGCAAGCTGAGCTGAGCTGAGCTTCGTAGTGCGTTTGATGCCTTTGGTGCGGGGAGGAGGAGAGAGGGGGGAGAGCTTGGGTATATATGGTGGGCGGGGACGGACACGGCGAGGGCGTCGGAAAACTGTGGTCCGGTGGTGGGTCGAGCCGGCCCACGGGTCGGGCGATACCGCTCGCCGGGCGGGGCAAGCCAGGGCAGGATGATGGGAGTGGTTCGGCTAGTTTATTCGGCATGGGCCACGGTGGAGTGCAGTGGTTGGCTTGATGCTGGACGTGGGACACGCAAGCTCTCTCGGCTCCACCGAGACGAAAACGACGGGGACCGTGTCATGTCTGCGCGACGGCGACTGGGGTCGACTAATAATGTGACGGAGTAGAGAACGGAGACGTCGCTCTTAAACGGGGCGTCCAAACTGAACATAGTAGAAGAAAGTGCACCGGGGTGAAATGGTACAGTAACAATTTTAGAATCAAGTTTTTAAGCAGTTTATACATTTGTGACCATAGTGTTTTTGTACTTATAAATTCCATGGAAAACAAATTGATGCGGCCTTATGCAGTGGTGGGGCCGCATAGGGAGGGAATTCATTTTAGGAGGATCTAGGCAATAAAATGCATAATTTGAAGGTGGGTTTAGCGTTGAAAACTAGGTGGTCTAACAAGTACAAAATAGTGATAAGTTTAAACAAAAGAAATTTGCATCATATGTAAAAGAGAGAATTTATATTTTGCTTTTTTCCCCAAGTCACAAGCCTATTCCATTTTCATGCAAATTACAGGATGGCACTAACATATATATGTGTAACAAAAAGATACGTTTTTTACACTTGAACTCTCTTCATTCATTATTATGAGATATTTTAGATATTTCAATGTGACTAGTAGATACTGATTGAAATGAGTGAAGTATACATTAAAATGCCTCTTCGACAAAACCTATAACATTTATAATAGTGAACAAACCAAAGTAATGCTAAACCATAAACATATATTCTATATTCTCTAATTATATAGATAGATTCCTCCGGATTTATCTCTTGTACACCAATTGTAACATAAAAAGAAAGAAAATAATAAATGCACGAGGCAAAGTCCTACTTTTTTTTACAAATTAGTGCATTTTTTTTAACGAGAACTGGAAAATAGCATTATAAGAAACCCTAAAAAATAATTAGAGAACTCCCTACAATTAAAGTATATTTATTAACCCAATACTGTAGGTTTTACAACTTTTCATTCTACAGCCACTACTTGATTCAAAATTAGAAAAACTTTATCGCAACTATTGCATACTGGATCTCACTTCAACAACACATAATCCATGCATCCTCTTCAGGCATTGCAAACCTAATCCGTCCTTACAAGAGGATCGTCGCCGACTTCTCCTAGTCGCTCTGTCTTCTGGCACTCTTTTCTCCGTTGACTTTGCTGCCACCTTCACCCTCTCGGCAACACAACACCCTAACTACTCGCGTGTGACCCAACTATGACCAACGGTAGAATAACTTCAATCCTCGGCCATTCCTTCAACCAAATAGGAACTTTTTGCTGCTCTTATGCCCATCCATGAATGTAATATTAATCCTAATTCAGCATAGTGAAGGCGAAACCCTATAATCTTGCATCGGCAAGCTTAGCTTATCTCTTTGTAGTTAAGATGCAAATCTCAAAGGTAGTTCCATACAACGTGATGAGAAATCCAGCCACACGCTATTTTCAAATTTTCACTTGTCTATGAAGTACGAAATGCACCTAGACTGAGACACCTTCGAGCCAAGCTCCATGGACCCCATATTGTGGAACACTGAAATAGTATACTTGAAAGTTCCAAAGAATCGATTTCTTTTACATGCAAATACATTTTTAAAGATCGCAACAAAATAACTTGTCTACTGCAGGAGAAAAAAAAAAGTGGACTGAAGAAAGTGAACGTGCACTACTTTGGGATCACAAAAAAAAGTGCCATGAAAAAAAGTATAATAACTTATCATACATTTGAATTTTGCACACTTATAAAATAAATCTAAATATACATACATATACAGTTTTCAGAATCCTTTTATAAGCTCTAAACTACCGTTTTAAAAATAACGTGCTCCATGGAGCCTAGACTCACTTGCATTTTCAATGGCCGTTTCTATACATCACTTTCACTTTGAAATCGATCGGAAGCTACTAAGCTAGCTAGCTCCGCTTTTTGTAGCAAAAGTGAACAGGAGTATTCCCGTTTATAATCATTGCATAAGAATTCTATGTGCCTCTGGTTCCGAATCTTGCGCACCAATATGATTCCGGCTGTACTTGTATCAGTACATGATTAGGCAGCTCTGCTTAAACTAGTGCAAACGTCTTAGTGCTGATAATTTCGGCGCCAGCCTTTTCGCCAACATGAGGCAGGCACCTCACATGCCTGGTTTCGCCACGGAATAATAGACAGCAGCGCCTATCGTGCAGTGTGCGATACTCCATGCTATTTCCATTTTTTAGAAAACATAAAGAAATAGCGGAAAATAAATCGATGTCCCCTCCATTGGTTATTGTCATCAGGGAATCATCTCCTCTCAACAAAATAAAATGAGAATCGTCAAAAAGAAAAGGCATATGGGAATCTTGAGCTGCGGTGCATGCACGCGAGAGAGCACTCGTTGAACACTCGGCTCGCACACGTGCAGATCTCTTGTCTACGCGCCACTTGCTCCAGCGGCAGTCTTGCAGCTTCGGACAGAAGGATGCTGTTGAGGAACTGAAACGAGCCGTTTGACCGAGAGACTTGCCACTAGGGTTTATCTTGAAGATTGTGCACGTTCTATTTCGAGGGGGGACGCACCAGCTTGCAGTAGTTGCACGGCTAAAGATTCCAGTGGGATATATTCTGTTGTTTAGGCTCCCGGCAAGCAGAGTGTCATCAGCTTCCTCGGAATCTGCTCTCCGGTTTGTATAATGTGGCTTAGCACTGAAGCATTACACGTAATGCCGTCAGAGAGATCGCCATTTTCGACCGGAGAAGCAGTAACCATCGATAGTATGTTACCAGGACTCACGGCCCGGTCCATGGAAATGCAGCTGGTTTAGCTGCACTGGGCCTGAAAATTGGAAGGCCCAAATAATTTCGTACAGGCCTATAGCCATAAAGGGTTGGGAGGTGATTCCTATTCTCGGCGGATCCAATACACCGACCTGGTCGGTGTATACCCGACGCCGCACACCTCTATATGGGCCGGGCCTAATTAGCATTTTCGGGAATTTGCCTCTTTTCGTTTTGGAAAAATTTGCTACAGGACACCGTTATTTTCTGGCGTTTGCCAAAACACACCGCTCGATTGTGTCTTTGCCAGGTACCATTACAATTCTGTGGCACATTTGCCAGAACACACCACCTAGCCGAAAACGGAAAGTTTTGCACTTAATTGTAATGGTACCTGGCAAAGACACAATCGAGCGGTGTGTTTTGGCAAACGCCATAAAATAACGGTGTCCTGTAGCAAATTTTCCCTTTCGTTCTTGTTCTCTTCTTTCTTTCTTTTGTTTTTTCTGTTGGTTTTTCTGTTTCTTTTTCTCCTTCAGATTTGAAAATTATTATGATTCAAAAATATTCAAATTTGAAAAATGACCATATTCGGAAATTCGAAAATTGTCCAGATTCGGAATTTGTCAGTGTGAAAATTTGGTCAAAATAGAAATTTGTTCAAATTTGAAAATTGTTCAAATTTGGAAAATGTTCAAATTAAAAAAATTCAAATTTTCAAATTGTTTAAACTTAAAAGTAGTTTAGATTAAAAATTGTTCAAACTTAAAATTTGTTCAAATTTAAAATTTCTTCAATTTAAAATTAATTTAAATTCGAAAACTGTTCAGATTCGAAATTTGTTCAAAGTTAAAATTTGTTAAAATTTGAAAATTATTCAAATTGTAAAAATTAACAGAAAAAAGAAAAAACGTTACCTGATGTTGTTGGGCCGGGCCCATCAAGCCACGTCGGACCAGCGGTGCACCTTCTGCTTCGTAATAACAACCGGTCGGAATCGTGGGCCGGGCCCAACAACAGTCTGAGGGTGTGCGGCTCCTCGCTCGCCACCGACCAGGTCGGTGTAAAGTACCTCCCCCTATTCTCTGCCTACTCGGGAGCTATCCGGGCGATTCCAATTCACCGCTTACTGCGGGAGCCAACTGGCGCTCCGCTGAGGGCGGTGAAGGTTGGGCCGGCCCATTAGCACGACCGTGTGTTTTTTCGTTCAGGTTTCTGCCTATGTTCTTTCTCGGTTTTTGATGGTTTTTTATGTCGGTTTTCAGTGGTTTTACATGTAAAATTTTCCTGAACTTTTTGAAGAAATTGAACATTTTCGAATTTGATTTTTTTTTCAATTTGAACATTTTTTTTTTGAACAATTTTTTTTGAAGGAGTTTCAATTTTCAACTTTTATTGTATTTTTTTCCAAAAAAATTGAACATTTTTTAATATGAAAATTTTGATTTTGGACCATTTTTTATTTATGATTTCTTTAGTTCAAACCTTTGAAATTTGAAATTTGTTCAATTTGAAAATTGTTCGTTTATAAAAATCGTTCGATTTTGAAATTTGTTTGGTTTGAACTTTGTTCTGTTATTTATTTTACTCAGATTTTAACTAAAGTAGACTCAGGCTGGGTTGTCATGTAGATTAAGAGAGAATAAAGACAGACAAAATGGGCTTGGCCCAGTTGGGTTCGTTTGAGCGGAGCTGTTGCTCGCTCCCACTTAAAGCGGTGAGTAGGCGCTCCCGGCTATCCGGCTCTCCGCAAAGGGCACCCGTATTTCTGGGCCGGCCAATATAATGGTCGTTTTGCTCCTGTTTTTAATTCTGTTTCTCGGTGTTTCTTCTGTTTTAGTTAGTTTTTCTTCTTTTTCGGGTTTTGTTGGTTTTCTTCAGCTTTTCTGTCATGTTTTTAAACTTTTTTAACCAGAACTTTTTTCAAATTTGAACTTTTGAGTTTGAACATTGTTCAGATTTAAACATTTTTAAGTTCGAACATTTTTTAAATTTGAACTTTTTTTCACTTTGAACATTTTCCAGATTTGAACATTTTTTGAGTTCGAACATTTTTTATTTTGAAATTTTTTGAGTTCGAATATTTTTCACGTTTCAACAATTATTTATCTATTTGTTTTTCAAATTTTCATTTTTTTCATATTTGTTTAGAACATTTATATTTAAATATTTTCCATATTTTACCTTTTACATGAACCTTTTTTTAATCTAAACATTTTTCAAATTAGAAATAATTTTAGAATCAAATTTCAGTTAAGAAGTGGTTCAGAGGAAAGAATGGAGCCAAAAAAGGAACGATACTGATGGGCAAGCCCGTTTGCTGCCGGAGGTGTTCTATATGCGGAGGCGATCAGAAAGCTCCGCTTATAGCGGAGAATAGGCGCACCCGGGTTGGGACTTTACCTACTCTATGAAATAGGAAGTGGAAAAAGGATACTGGACCGCTTTACCTTGGGACGCTATGTCGGCGCGTCTGCCTTCCGAGTCGAAAACAACAAAATTGGCCTATGTGGCACTAGTGCGGCATAACCTCGACCTCTCTACATAGAGTGACTGTTTTGGTACTCCCTTCGAACATACATTTTGGTTCTAGGTACATCTATACTAGTGACAAGTAATATAAATTAGAGGGAGTAAAATAATTCAGGTGGTAGAGCTAGCTTAGCTTAGTCATTTCTTGGTATATCTCACTTACAACTTGTTATTTATTGGATTGCATGCCACATTGGCGGATTTATTTTGTGATGAAGTTAGTCAGAGTGGTTAGTTTTGTCACTTTTGTTGCCTTCTGACTCGTTCGTTAGTCGATGGATCAATCGATCGGTCGATTAGGCCCCTTCGCTCGTTGCTTCCTAGTCTCTAATCCCAAAGTACCTACTCCATCAACTTCTTGAGAGTTGAACCGTTAGCGGTTCAATGCAAAGCCGCCGCTACCAGCCGCCATCGATAGGTCTCGTAGGCTGACTGGTTATCGCTCAACCTAATTGTTTGTCTTTTTTTTTTTTTTTTTTTTGGATTCGCCAATCTCGATTCAAGTCGGAAGGGATTGGCCTTCACTTCCTTGGGTTGCCAGCTAGCCAGTTCAACCAGACTAGGACGCACACGTGCAGGAAGGTGGCCCATCTAAATATCTAATCGCCAAGCAAAGTAGCAATTTCGTCAAAAGTCCAATTGATAGATGAATCCTCATTTGAATTTGTTTTATCCATATTGTGTATCATGTGTTTCAAGACACAAGATTTGAGGCATCATGGCAAAGCGGCATTGTAATACTAGAAAGCACAAGAGAAAAGAAAAGGAATAGGATTTACTCAATCCCAAAAAGGGCAATGAACAGATATGTTATAAAAGAATTACCAGCGATCTCTTACTGTTCCTTCTACCCTTGCCTTTCAATGATCTTTAATACTTCCTCTATCACATGAAACTTATCTAAAATTTGTTAAAATTTAAATGTATCTTGATACTATATAGTGTCTAGGTACTTTCGAATCTAAAACAAATCAGAAAACTTTTATAGGACGGAGGGAGTATATCCTATTTCTATGTGCTTTCTACATTCCACCGTTTTTGTCTTGATTTTAGTTTAAATTTGAACTAAAAACCACAACAACAACAAAATTGAACGGAGGAAGTAAGATATTATAAGTTAAATAATATACTCGTTATCAGTTTAGCCTTTCTGGGAGTGTGTCGTGCTTCGAAATTTTGTCAAAAGAGACCACATGCGTCAACGAATTAGCAAAAAGGACCACATCTGAATCAAATTGATAAAAAAGACCATCTTCTCAGTGGCGGCAACGCTCCCAGCTAACACGTGGACACGTGCCACCGATGTAGATGGCGGCAGGGCCTGCCATCGCCAGGCGTGGCGGCACGTTTGCCGGCCAACACCAGCCGTCAGTCACCGTTGGGAGCATGCCGCCACGGCCGGTGGCGGCAGCACCCTTCTCCACTCAGTGTCGCGCCGCCCGTCATCTGATTAAAAATGTCTAGCTGCTGCCAGTCTCAGCTGCCACGCCACATCTACATGCATGATTAGGAATAAATACTACTGCTACCATCAATAGATGTATGTACTGCTACAACTACACCTAGCTAACTACTTCTAGCTAGCTCTCCACCGGTTGATGAATCGATGTGGTTAACTACTCCAACTTTTTCTTATTTTCTTCTTGCATAACCTCATTTAAAAACAAGAAATTAGCCAGAATAAAACTCATTAGAAGCTAAATATTTTCTAACTCGAATTATTTCATAACTCAAAACTTCGGTTATCGCACTAATGGCTGAAGTGGCACCTAACGGAAAGCTAAAAAAGGCTTTGGAGGAGCAAATATAGGAATCTGGCCCCAAAAATCCTCCCCCCTCTCCTACTCGCCTATATTTGCTCGGCCACAAGGCCGATGAGAAAAAAAAACCTCTAGTCCGCCGCTCACTCTCCCGTTGTTGTTCTGCTCCCCACCGCCCCTCCTTCCACCCAAACCTGCAGGAGATGGCCGGATCCGATCGTCGTCGCCTATCTGCGGCGCCTTTCGAGGCTGCGGCAGTGGGAGACCTGGGTGACCGAAATCATCAACCGGTGGAGAGCTAGCTAGAAGTAAGTTAGCTAGGTGTAGTTGTAGCAGTACACGCATCTATCGATGGTAGTAGTAGTATTCATTCCTAATCATGCATGTAGATGTGGCGTGGCAGCTGAGACTGGCAGCAGCTAGACATTTTTAATCAGATGACAGGCGACACGACAGTGATTGGAGAAGGGTGCTGCCGCCAAGGCTAGTGGCGGCATGCTCCACGTGGCCTAGCCGCCACGACCGGTGGCGGCAGGTCTCACACCGTCTAACGGCGATTGACGGCTGGCGTTGGCCGGCAAACGTGCCGCCACACCTGGCGACGGCAGGCCCTGCCACCATCTACATCGGTGGCACGTCTTCACGTGTCAGCTGGGGACGCTGCCGCCACTGAGAAGGTGGTTTTTTTTGTCAATTTGATTCAAAGGTGGTCCTTTTTGCCAATTCGTTGGTGCAGGTGGTCTCTTTTGCCAAAATTTCTCGTGCTTCACCGAGATTTACTGTGGTGCACGGTGGTTTTTTTTTTCGCGGGGATGTGGTGCACGGTGGTTTCGCAAGGATAAAATGGCCGTGCACGATATGTGGTGTTGGTTGATGCATATGCACCGAGTCACGGCCTACGTGGTAGTGACAAGACGCACGGTTAGTTGTACCACTTGTATGCGAGATGTCCACATCATGGTGCTGGCTCTGACTCGGCGATGAGCCACTAGTACACCACTACGTACAGATAAAATAACATGGGAGATGTTCGACAAGTCTGACGTTGGAGCCTGATACTTTACTCCCTTCCGATTGTGGCGTTTTGTGCACTCAGTTCACGCACTGGGAGTCTTACTGCGTCTGCCCTCTAGCGACAAAGGTGCTAATTTGTTGAACAAGGCGCGGTTGGTAATTCAGGACAAGAAACATTGAGTGCCAAAGGAGGAGTGTTTTCATTTCATTTGGAGCACCAGAACAGCACAATTCATGGATATACAATCGAATAATCACAGAGTAGAACTGATCGGGTTAGCAAATTTAGAAGTTAAACACACGGTGTGTCCTTCGATCATTGCCTTCTTCAGCCAAGAAGCTGCGGGGCGGGCGCCGCTGCCTCACCGGCCGGACACGCGCGCAGGACAGCACCTGCTGCCCATGAACGCCGGCGAGATGTCATCATCCCAAAATTGATGGTTCTTCAGACAATCAGACCTCGTTGGCGCTCAGGCCGGTCAGCTCCCGACCGACACCTCCCCGGACCCAGGCTGCCCAAGAAGGGACTCCGGTATGGACGAGTACGGCCGCACCCTCCGGGCAGCTTGCCTCTCGCAGACGGCGTCGTCCCGCATCTGCTTGTGGCGGCATTCGTCGCTGCAGAAGGGGGTGTCCCCTCTGTACATGAAGATGTCCTTCTCGCGCGCCAGCGGCTTGGCGCAGAGCGCGCACGCGTCCATCGCGGCCATGCCGCGCTCGCCTGCCGGCTCGTCGTCAAAGAAGAAAGAGCTGGCTACAGATGCCGCCATGGTAATATGGTATAGCTAGGTGGTTTCGAGGAGCAGAGCAAAGCTTCGGTGGGTTTGCTGCTTATGGTGTGGGGAGGAAGAGGGGATGGAGCGAGCAATGTGAGTTGATGAGTTCAGGGAAGCGTAGGCACGGGGTATATATCGTGCCTCCAAGCGGACAGCAAAAGATCTCGGCATGCTTCGACTTGCCACGCCCTAGGGCACACACAGCCGGCTCCACCGCGAAAATGAGAAGAATCGTATAATGTACGCCGGACGTCGACCGGGATCGAGTGGTCGACATAGCTCTTGAATATCCTTTATTGGCATGGGGTATCTCTCAATCCCCACCGACTGTTTGATCATGGACTTAGAGAAATAATTAATGGATATAGTTGGTGTTCATACATGTTTAGTAAATGTCTTCTCATCTTTCTTATACTTGTACCAGATTTATGGAATCTCGCCAAAATTGGTTATTCCGGTTACCATTGGGTAACATTCTTATACTTGCTCAAATTAAAATACTTGGGCATTCCCCAACCGAGAATAAAAGCCCTTACTTGCACACATCTCAATTATTACTTTGGATGTTGCGAAACCATTTCAAAACTACAAAATATGCAAATTCAAATGTCTCAGTCATCTCCTACTAAGTGAAAACAAAAAAGTCCCATGGGTTTCTTTTTCTAAAAACTATGTATGTCAATATTAGGGTTTCCTACTGATCTGTATCCCCACACTAGTATGCCCAATATCTTTAGTAATAGGTTTCACGATATTGATCACAGGTTTAGAATGCTTATTAGGGTAGGAGCGCTTGCTGTTACATGGTCTCTATGGCTATGCAGAAATGAAAAGTTTTTAATGATAAGAATTGCTCTCTCTTGCAGATTATCTACACTGCTAATCTTCGTTTGTGGTCTGCGCTGCAAAGGGCGAAGAACCGCGACCTCTTTACGGAAGTATGTACACGGTTGGAGGATACGACGAGAGATACTTTTTCCCTACATGGATGACAGCATAATCTAAGGATTGGACCACCACCTTCATCATCCTAGGTGTTTTTACAATTGCCATGTTTGATATGTAATTCGCCTTTTTAAATTTTCCCTTGACACATTTGTGACGTTGGAAAGGTTGTGTGCATCTTAGCTATGCAGAGATCGGGTATAATTGCTTATCAAAATAATAAAGCACCCATTATTAAAAAAAATGTATGTTTGAGTCTTCTAAGAGTTCCCAAATTTACATGCAAAGAAGGTAAGTCTTGTGCCATGTGCAAAATAGTCAAGTCTAAATTCTTGGAATTAAGAGCACCAATAATTATTTATTTTCCATGGAGACACAAAAAATACTTATTTTTAGATAAAATCCTAGATGCAAGTCAGGCAACATAGGCCTGAAGTCTATATAGAGGAAAAAAACAAAAAAAATGATAGGTATATGCTACGAACTATGAACTATGAACGAACCAAAACCCCAAGAAGCCTCTCTCTCTCTCTCTCGTAGTGAACCACTCATCTCCAAAACTTCAAGCAAGGCAACCAAACGACAATGCTACAATGGGAGGGATTCACCCTATAGCGATATGGTAAAAACACGCCACAACCTTCGCGTCGCCGCCACATATTTCCATTCTTCTTCTTTTGTTCGTCATGGCATCAGTCGGACCGGCCGAGGGATTTTCTTCCTTTTCGAAAATAAAATGTTCTTTTTTAAAACAAATTGGGCGGACTCCATTACATACTTTCGGATCAATAAACACCACACCTCAAGGTACCTATCCAAGCAACACACCCCACACCACTCTCTCAAGCTTTAGTTAGCAATATTATGAGCAGCAATATTACATTCTCTCTTTACTATCTCAAACCCGACGTCCGGAAAATTATCAATCAGATTCTTTGCTTCCAGTATGATCAAACATGTGTATCAACTTACTCATAGTCTCCATCATTGCCTCCCTCTAAATTCTCGCTCTAAAAGGGAATGTTATGGTTTTCCTCGAGCACACCGACCAACCTTCTCCTACCGCATCCTCCTCGTTCCTTATCTCCTCTTCCTCTTTCGCCAAATCCATTTTCCCCTCCACCATAGTAGAACGGGTAGCATGTTTCGTTTTACAATTTTTTCCCCTTGAGAATCAAGATGGTCTCTCATTGCACAACATTTAGCTTCTATTCCTCGGTACCAATTTATATGTCGTTTTAGCTAGTATTCTAAAGAGTAAAATACATGATGGGTACCTGAACTTGTTGGTGGGGATCAGATTGGTCATCATACACAGAAAATACCAAATTACGGTCACTGAATACACTGTGTGTGCTCATAGACGGTCACTGGCGCCGGTAGAGCACTGTATTTGTGGACGTGGCAGTTGCAGACCCCACTTGCCAGGCTTTGGTACGGTTTCCAGCTCTATAGCTATTTTCTAAAAAAAAAACCTCAATAAAAAATTCTCTTCCTCTTTCTCTCACCCAATCCTTCTCCCCACACCCGCTGCTGCATCCCCCCCTCCCTGCATCCTTCTCCACCTCCGGCGCGCTGCTCTGGTCTTCCTCGTGCGACGCCACCCCACTTCCTCTGGCGCGCGGCGCGCCACCAACTTCCTCCGACGCGGCGCCCTCCTCCTCGTGGGAGACCTCCCCTGTTCCTCCCGGCGGGCGCCCCCTACTCCTCCTGGCACGCCCTCCTCCTCGCGGGCGGCCTCCCCTGCTCCTCCTGGCACGCCGCCCTCCTCCTAGCGGCGGCCGCCCCTGCTCATCTCGCCGCGCCACGCTCCTCCTCCCAGCCCGCTCCCGAAGAACATCATATAGTGAATGTCGCCTCAGCTGAGGCCCGCGCCGCCAGTTGCCGCGACCGGAAACGAAGACCACATGGGCTTGTGTAGCGTGCACGCTATGAGGATGCCCTAGACAGTGATCTCTACGGTAGGCTTGAAACCTTCGGGGGCGTTCGTAGCGCCGACGCTGCTCTGGATCCCCACGAGCGTTGATATGGACTCCGGTGGGCGCGACCCTGCATCCCTACGCCAGAGCCGCTCCTCCTCGCGCAGTTTGACACCGCTCTGGCGTTTGTGCAGGCATGTGGTGGCGTCGTGGGCTGCGGCCATCCAGGATGCGTACGGGTCGCTGTGGGCAGAGGTGTAGGTCCTGGCCTCGCATTGCCACCGTAGTCCACATGAGCGCCGCCGCCGGGAAGGGTTCGAGGCCGGCCATGGCACACACAGGGAAGACCCTCTCCCCTACGTACGGCGCAACCCTTCCCTCCCCTGCATCTGCCCAGCCGGCGGCGTCCCTCCCTGCCTCGCGCTGGGCGTGGCTGTCCCCCGATAGCAAGGTCGAAGAGAGGCATCGCCCCCTAGCTGCGGCGGGAGGCCGGAGGCGGTGATGGCCGAGGTGTCCTGGGAGGTCGGCGAAAGCAGTGGTGCTCACGGGGATTTTTTTTCCTTTTTCTTTTAGATCCTTATCTGTTTCCGCAATTTTGCAGTTTAGCCCTTTTTTTTTATTAGACAACAGTCAGTACAAATGGATGGTGGGAGCTGACAGGCGAGGTCCAACTCAATGCGACATTGGCAAATACCGAGCTGTATAGGCTCGGGTGACCTTTGATGAAGCACTGAGCGTATTCAATGACCGTAATTTGCGTATTCTATAGTATAGTGACCATAGTGGACAAGAGAGTCAAGTTCAATAACCTCTCATGTATTTTACTCTATTCTAAAACGTCTTATAGTGTGATACAGAGGGAGTAGTTGCTATCTTGGGCATAAATATTTTTTGAACATGCATCGCCATAACTCTTAGTCCTAATAATTAGGGCGCCAGCCTGTTAGCTATTACAGTAATAAATAGATCGACTTACTGTTTCATGGTTTCTAGTGTAGACAGCAGTATCGATATCAGACGTGGACTGTTATGTTCTAAAAGAGAATGTAGAAGGCTGAGAGCAGAAAAGAAATCGAGGTTCCCTCCTTCAGAAACTGTGGGGCAAGCACGTACGCCAAAAGCAGCAAGCACGTTGCCCTCCCAACCTTGGTGGCTGCTTGGAGGTAGACAGGTTGTCGACTCGCTCATATGAAGATATTTATCCTTGCCTCACAATCAAGCACATGCCCTGGTCGATCATACACCAGCGGCAGCTACAAGAGGGCAGTTTTCAACACGTCGGAAAGATCCACGAGCGGTTTGGCGGCTTGTATAGTGAGGAGTTGGTCGTAATCATCAGAGTCTACGAAGAACCTCGTCAGAGAAGACGACATTCTCTCCAGGGGGCAAGTGAGGTGTTCGCAGAGAGCGTCACGAAACTGTACTGACGTGCAAGGTGATATTCCCCCCGGGAAGTGTTCGTTGTGGAGCCAAACTTATTAGATACATGATCAGATAAATTTACAAATTATATTTAGATATAGTATTCTAATTATTGGTAGTACATGTATTAACATATTCACTTTGAAATCCATTGGAAGCTAGCTCCGTTTTTGTACCAAAAGCGCGGAGGAGTACTAGGCGAGCAGTCCAAACGTTTGTAAGTTTGTTGATAAGTGATAAGGCAGCTCTGCTTAAACTAGTGCAAACATGCCTGGTTTTGCCACGGCAATAATAGATGGCAGTGCCTATCATCTTGCAGTATACGATACTCCTACTGTCCTACATGATATTTTCATCTGTAAAACATACAGAACTATGGTCTTGGTCTCCTCCATTAGTGATTGTTATAAGGGAATCATCTCTCGAGAAAAGTTTCCATCGTGTAAAACAAATGCTTATGAGAATCTTGAGCTGCGGTGTATGCACGCCTGAGAGCCCTCGTTGAACAGTCGACACATACACGTTTGCATCCTATGAGCAACCATGCAGCCACTTGCAGTTTACACCTTCGGAGAGAAGGATGCTGTTGGGGAGCAACTTTGTACTCCAAAATCCGAGTCAACTAATAGAGAATGGAGAAAGTATAAATTAAGCAGATTGGCCGACGAATTAAGAATTGAGCAGGGTTTTGTTGGTAATTCATAACAAGAAACGAGCAAGGAGTGATTAAGTACAAGGGATATCTTTCGGTGCAAAACTTTTATACCGCCAAATTCATGGATATACAGAGACGGAATCACAGAGAAAACAGGGCTGATCGGGTTAGCCAAAATAGAAGATAAACACACGGTGATGTTGTTCGATCGTGGCCTTCTTCAACCAGCCCAAGAAGCTGTGGGCGTCGCTGCTTCCTCCCTCGCTGGACTGGACAGCTCCTAATACCCAAGAGCGCCGGAGAGACATCATCATCCCAAAATTGAAGCTGCGGGGCGGGCGCTGCTGCCTCGCCGGCCGGACACGCAGGACAGCACCTGGTGCCCATGAGCGCCGGCGAGATGTCATCATCCCAAAATTGATGGTTCTTCAGACAATCAGACCTCGTTGGCGCTCTCTCTGGCCGGTCAGCTCCCAACGGACACCTCCCCGGACACAGGCTGCCCAAGAAGGGACTCTGGTACGGACGAGTATGGCCGCAGCCTCCGGGCAGCGTGCCTCTCGCAGACGGCGTCGTCCCGAATCTGCTTGTGGCGGCACTCGTCGCTGCAGAAGGGGGTGTCCCCTCTGTACATGAAGATATCCTTCTCGCGCGCCAGCGGCTTGGCGCAGAGCGCGCACGCGTCCATCGCGGCCATCCCACGGTCGCCAGCCGGCTCGTCGTCGAAGAAGAAAGAGCTGGCTACAGATGCCGCCATGGTATAGCTAGCAAGGTGGATTTAGAGGAGCAGATCAAAGCTTCGGTGCGTTTGCTGCTTATGGTGTGGGGAGGAAGAGGGTAGCGAGCGAGGTGAGTTCATGGATGCGTAGGCGGGGGTATATATCGTGCCTGCAAGCGAACGGCAAAAGATCTCGGCAAGGTTCCCTAGGGCCCACACACACACACCCGGACCCACCGGGAAAATGAGAAGAATCGTATAATGTACGCCGGACGTCGACAGCCTATCGAGTGGTCGACATAGCTCTTCAATATCCTTTATTGGCATGAGGTATCTCTCATTCTCGACCGCCTGTTTTGATCATGGACTTAGAGAAATAATTAATGGATATATTTGGTATTCATAGATGTTTGGTATATTGTCTTCTCACTTTTCTATACTTTACCAGATTTACGGAATCTCGCGAAAATTGGTTATTCAGGTTACCACTGGAGAAGTGGAGAATATTCTATTGAAAGGAATTTACCGGTATCTGAATAATTTACTCAAACTAAAATATGATGATGGGCATTTCTCAACCAAAAAAAGAAACCTAACATGCACACATCTAAAATTACTACTTTGTACTCCCCCCTGCCATGATATAGGTCTGTTTTCGTGAAAGTCAAACTTCACTAACTTTGACCAATTTTATTGGGAAACTTATCGGTATCGACAATATCAAATGTATGCCATATTAAAATATACTTCGTGATGAATCAAATGGTATTGATTTGATACTCTAGATGTTAATATTTTATTGTACAAACATGGTCAAAGCTTGCACAGTTTGAATTCTGAAAAATCTTATACGCACAAGATTTTGGCATAAAGGGAGTATGTTGCAAAACCGTTTTCAAAACTACAAATTATGCAAAACCATATGTCTCCGCCATCTCCTACTAAGCTTTTTTTTTCCATGGGTTTATTTTCCAAAAATTACGTATGTCAATATTTGAGTCTTCTAAGAGATCCCAAATTTTAGTGCAAAGAAGGTAAGTTTTGTGCCACATGCAAAATAGTCAAGTTCAGTATAGATGCAACAAATAATTATTTATTTTCCATGGGGACATGAAAATGCTTATTTTTAGATAACAAATCTAGAGGCAACATAGACCTAAAGTTTATATAGAGGAAACATATATAAACGTTAACATATGCAAGTTTCTTTTGGATTACTTCTCGTCCTCTACGTGCTATGAACAAGCCAAAACCCCAAAAGGCCTCTCTCTTGAAATGGACAATGCGTCTCCAAAACTCCAAGCAAGTCGATCAAACGACAAGGCTACCATGGGAGGGATTCACCGTACAACATATGGTACAAACGCGCCACACCTTTGCATCGCCGCCACCTATTTCCATTCTTCTTCTTTTGTTCATCATGGCATGAGTTAGACAAGTCGAGGGATTTTCCTCCTTCTCTATAATAAAATATTCTAATCAAACATTGACGTGTGCATCAACTCACTCATAGTCCCCGTCACCACTTCCCTCTAAATTCTCGCTCTAAAAGGGAATGTTATGGTTTTCCTCGAGCACGCCGACCAACCTTCTCCTACGGCATTCCTTATCTCCCATTCCTCTTTCCACACATCCATTTTCTCCTCCACCATAGTAGAACGGGTACCATGTTTCATTTAACAATCACTTCTTTTCCCCTCTGTTCCTCTATATCAATTTATAAGACATGTCAGCTAGTATTCTAAAATGGCCTATAGTGTGATATGGAGGGAGTCAGAGAGCGGAGCTATGTACATGTCAGCCCCCCCCCCCCCCCAAACGTTTTAAGAATTACTGAAGGAAATTGTTTTATAAGGCTCCGCCACTGGAGGGAGTAGGTGCTATATATCTGGGGCATAATTTTATTTTGAACATGCATAGCCAACCTGTTTGCTACTACAGTAAATAGATCGACATACTGTTTCATGGTTTCTAGTGTAGTCAGCAGTATCGATATCACACGTGGACTGTTATGTTGTAAAAGAGAATGTAGAAGACTGGGAGCAGAGAACAAATCGAGGTCCCTCCTTCAGAAACTGTGGGGCATGCACGTACGCCAAAAGCAGGAAGCACCTTGTCCTCCCAACCTTGGTGGCTGCTTGGACGTAGACAGGTAGTCGACTGGCTCGTATGAAGATATTTCTCTTGGCCTCACAATCAAGCACATGTCCTGGTCAATCATACACCAGCGGCAGCTACAAGATGCCAGTTTTTAACACGTCGGAAAGATCCAACTGCGTTTTGGTGGCTTGTATAGTAAGGAGTTGGTCGTAATCATCAGAGTCTACGAAGAACCTCGTCAGAGAAGATGACATTTTCTCCAGGGAGCAGTGAAGCGTTCACAGAGAGCATCACGAAACTGTGATATTTCCACCCTTGAAGTTTTCGTTGTCAAGCCAAACTTATTAGATACATGATCAAATAAATTTTCAAATTATATTTTGGTATAGTATTGTAATTATTGGTAGGAGTACATGTAACATATCCACTTTGAAATCAATTGGAAGCTAGCTCCGCTTTTGTAGCAAAAGTGCGGAGGAGTAGGCGAGTAGTTCAAATGTTTGTTGAAAAGGGATAAGGCCTTAAACTAGTGCTGATAATTTCGGTGCCAGCCATTTTGCCAACATACCTGGTTTTGCGACGGCAATAATAGATGGTAGTGCTTATCGTCTCTTGCAGTATACGATACATGATATTCTCATTTTCAGAACATACAGAGCTATGGTCCACTCCATTAGTTAGTGTTATCAGGGAATCACCTCTCGATAAAAATTAGAATCGTGTAAAACAAATGCTTATGAGAATCTTGAGCTGCGGTGTATGCACGTCAGACAGCACTAGACACGTGCAAATCTCTTGTCGACGCACCACTTGCATCAGCCGCAGCTGTGTATCCTATGAGCAACCGTGCAGCCACTTGCAGTTTACACCTTCGGAGAGAAGGATGTTGTTGGGGAGCAACTTTGTACTCCAAAATTAGAGTCAACTAATAGAGAACGGAGGGAGTACAAATTAAGCAGACTGACCGAGCGATTGCCACCGGAGGTTATCTTGATGAATGTTAACGTTCCTTTCAAATGGGATTGCACCTTGCAGTTGCACGGCTCACGATCCAGTAGGATTCTCACGCAAGCAGAGTTCGTCAACTGGGGGCACACTTCCTAGAGATCTTCTCTCAGTTTGCGTATTGTGGCAGAACACCGAAGAATTGCAGGAGTGTTCATTGGAACCGGCAAATAATGTCGTCAGAAAGATTGCCATTTTGCGTAATGAGTTTGGAAATCTTAGTGCGTTTGTTCTGCAGCAATTTCCTAGCATGGTTCGATTGGTAATTCATGACAAGAAACGAGCAAGGAGTGATTAAGTACAAGGGATATCTATCTTTCAGAGCAAAACTTTTATACAGCCAAATTCATGGATATACAGAATTACAGATACAGAATCACAGAGCGGGGCAGGGCTGATCGGATTAGCCAAAACATAAGATAAACACACGGTGATGTTCTTCGATCATCGCCTTCTTCAACTAGCCCAAGAGGCCAAGAAGCTGCGGGCGCCGGCGCGCCGCAGCTTCCTGCCTCGCTGGGCTGGACAGCTCCTAATACCCAAGAGCGCCGGAGAAATACCATCATCCCAAAATTGATGGTTCTTCAGAGTTCTTTCGTTGGCGGTCTGGCCGGTCAGCTCCCGACGGACACCTCCACGGACTCTCGCTGCCCACGATGGGACTCCGGCACGGACGAGTACGGCCGCAGCCTCCGGGTAGCGTGCCTCTCGCAGACGGCGTCGTCTCGCATCTGCTTGTGGCGGCACTCGTCGCTGCAGAAGGGGGTGTCCCCTCTGTACATGAAGATGTCCTTCTCGCGCGCCAGCGGCTTGGTGCAGAGCGCGCATGCGTCCATGGCGGCCATGCCGCGCTCGCCGGCTGGCTCGTCGTCGAAGAAGAAAGAGCTGGCTACAGATGCCGCCATGGTAGATTTCGAGGAGAAGAGCAAAGCTTAGCCGTGCGATCGCTGTTTTTGCTGAGCGGAGGGAGTGGGATGGACTGAGCGATGTAAGTTCAGGGAAGCGTAGGCGTGGGGGTTTATATCGTGGTTGCAAGCGGACGGCAAAATATCGCGTTAGGGCATCTCTCGTCCGCCGTGATTGGAAATGCGTCTGGATTCTGCTCCCGTGGGACGATGCAAACTGACCGGTCATCCGTGGAGACGCAAACCTGGCTCAAATATGCGCCAAGTTTATGTCTCCGTGGACGCAGCGCGGACGCGCCGAGCTGTCCTCCATTTCTTACCCGGTCCCGCAAGTCAGAGACATCGAAATCGACCGCTTCGATTTGCTTCTTTTTTCCCTTCTTTGTTGCCCTAGTGCAACGACACCACCCCAACCCCACCCGCCGCCATCCCGCCGCTGCGCCGCAGTACTCGCCGTCGGCTCCGTTGTCGCCGCGCGGAAGAGCAGGATCGTACTCGGGGTTGGCTCCGGCGCATACCTGCCAGCTGTTTTGGCGCCAAACATTGCCGGTTGCGCCGCCCTTCCGCGCCGCCCATGACCTGTTCGGTCAATTGCGCCGGTAGGTTTCTTCCCCTTTTTCGGCGCTATTTGTGCGCGGCCATTGATCAAAAGTTCGTACCCATGCAGATGGACATGTGGCATATGGTGGAGAAGTTCCGCGCGGAGGTCGTTGACTCCTCTTCCGACGAGGAGTCCGATCAGTCGACGCAGACATTGGCAACTACTGCGGCCTCCATGATCCACGATTTCACCTCAAACCCGGGGCCGGAGCACCGGGGCTCTGTGAAGGGGCAACCTGTAGCGCAATAGAGTGGCAGGGCAGACCCGCCTCCACAAGGACATCAATGACATCAAATGTGTTGCACCGATCACCAGTTTTCAACAGGCTCATGCAAGACAAAGCTCCCCGGGTGATCTATGCGGTCAATGGAAATGAATACGACAAGTCATATTATCTTGCTGATTGCATCTACCCTGACTGGGCCACACAGGTGAAGACTATTCGTAATTCAAACTCCGAGAAGACGAGGAGGTTTGCCAAGATGCAAGAGGCTTGCAGGAAAGATGTGGAGCGCGGATTTGGTGTGCTCCAATCTCGGTGGGCAATTGTCCGTCACCCGGCAAGAACATGGTCGCTGAAGACCATGCATGAGGTGATGACATGCTGCGTGATCATGCACAACATGATCGTTGAGAACGAGCGTCCTGATGGCCACAATGAGAACCACTTAGAATTCCAAGGTGAGCTGGTTGCACCACTTCCTAGAGCTTTATCTTGGGAGGACTATCTACATATGAATGTAGAAGTCACTAACGAGAACGTCTGCAAATAGCTGCAGACGGATCAGATTGAGCATCAGTGGACATTGGCTGGCCATGAAGATCATGTGTAGAGAAATACTATCTTATTTTCATGTAGACTTTTCAAAATTTGAATGTAATAACTATGACTTCATTGAATTCTTTATTTTGTTGTTTGAAAACTTCATAATTGATGCAAACGCGGAAATGCATCGAGCCGCTGCAGCCACCCCTATGCGCAAACGGACGCGCGGACAAAAATGGTCTGTCTCAAGTCCGCCGCGCGACGCAAATGGACGCTCGCGGACACCGAAATGCGTCGCGCCGCTGGAGATGCCCTACGGTTCGACCTGCCACGCCATGGGGCCCACACAGCCTGTCCACTTGGAGCACAAGTGACTGGAATCGTATAATGTACGCCCTTTGTCGTCTGGGGTCGAGTGGTCGACATTGTTCTTGAACATACTTTAGTGTCATGGTATCTTTCAATCTCGAACGACTACTTGACCATCCAAGTTAGAAATAATTAATTGATATAGTTGATATACAAATATATTTTGTAAATGTCTTCTCATTTTGTTATACTCGTCAAGCCTGCACACATCTCAATTACAGTAATGTATGTTGCGAAACCGTTTAAAAAAATATAAATTATGTATACTCAAAAGGTACTCAACCATCACCTACTAAGTGAAAACAAACTCTTTTTTCATAGATTTATTTTCCAAAAAATCACATATCAATATTTGAGTTTTCCAAATGGCTGTTTTGCCATGCAAAAAAGGTACGGTTTGTGACACGTACGAAATGGACAAGCTTACTACGAAAAGGTGATATTAAAACACTAGAAACTATTTATGTTCTCTGGGACTTAAAATTCTGGAGGCAAATATAACGGCCTAAGGTGCATATCAAGGAAAATTTAAACTCTAAGCAAATCAAACAAACTACTCTACGAACGACTGAACACGTCCGGGGGCAAAAAAAACATCTCTCTTACGTGAACCATTCCTGGTTTCTCCCTTATGCTTGGTCTTTTCGATGTTCTTCACCTCTGGCAAGATCAATTTCTTGGCGTGTCGCTGGCCTTCATTCTTATCCTTGGCGGCGCCGGTGGCTGGGGCAAGGTGGATGCTCTAGGGTGAGGATGTTGGTCCGGAGGTGGTGGATATATCGTTATTACCCGATGCGATGGATTTTGGTCCAAAACAGCAAGAGCACGTCCTCGTTGACGTGCCACATCGACATGAGCCTCATTGCTTGCAACAGGCATGTTCATCGACTCACAAAGTCCCGTTAGTGATGATGCTTCTACGGATACGAAGATATCTATATACACAGGAACGCTTATTCCGGACTGCGTTCCGGAAAAAGTAGCCTACTTGACAGAAAGGGCGGGCACTCTCGGCTCGGAGGTAGGCACTCTCGTCTTTCAACCCCACCGTCACTTTGAATTTAGTGGGGCACTGTTTACTTACAGCCTCTACGAGTTGCAAGTGAATGGGGCCGGTGCGTGGTGAACGGAAGGGTTCATCAAGCCATTTCTCGCCTTAACCCCTAAACTAAATAGGAAGAGGGGTACTGAGACTGCATATATGGAACATGGGGGCATGTGAACCCACTTTTTGAAAAGTTCCGTTTGTGATGTCAAAACATGTTTTAAAAATCGAAACATAAAATGATTTCCCAGATGATCTCAAATATGTGCCCTGGACATGAGTTTCGTGATGAAAAAATCTTTTATTTTGTCTCGGCAAAAAAGTGAAATTTTGCAGGACTATATAGCAGTATATATGTGACGTATTTTGTCTTTTTTAGATTCTGAAATAAAAAAGTGGTTTCTCCGCGAAAACTTTCTACGCACACATGGAACATGCGTAAGTACCCGGATATTTTTGTTTCAGAATTTTTTAACATTTGGAAAATGCATTTCCATCTAGGGTTCACATGCACCCAGGTTCAAACCGGACTTTTCCGAGGGGTACTTGACTAATAGGGGGCCTTTTTCGACAAAGTTTTCGGGGGGTAAGGGTATTGTAAATAGAGATAGATGTTTCGTCCGGCTCTGAGAAACAATTCGGCAACCCCGCTCTTCCCTTTGCCTCTTCCACATCTATTTTTGAAACTTGATTCGGTTGAGTTTGAAGCAAGGATCTAATCAGATAACGCTTTGTTCTCCAATGAATGGAGGTGGAAGAATTTCTTGAGATAGAGAAAGCTACATCTCGACTTTATTTAAACGAAAGAAAAAGGTTAGTCCTGCTCCTAGACTTCCAATTCCAAGTAGTCTTTCCCTAAAAAGCTAATAAATCAAAACAAGAGAAAAGCAGAAGCGAAAGCTCGAGTTGAAGAGTGGAGGTCGCTCGGTAACTCGAGTCGATCAGTCCCATTCATTCTTGCCCGAAACAAGTGGGCTATTCATTCCGGTGCCACCATTGTTCAATCGAGTCGATCAATCAGTTTCGTGCGCTAGCAATTATCTTTTTCCAAAAATTTGTTTTGGAGAGGCAAATTGGGTTAGCCTTATTTTCTGGACGTCCTTTTAAAATGATTCCATTTTACTAGTTTGGAAAAGAAGCGGGGAAATAGACACGGTGAGAAAGATTGAAAGAAAATAAGATTGAATCTAACCTAAAAGCCAGAGCAAAATAGGGTCTAGGAGCAGGAAGATTGGGGGATTTTTTTATCGGATTTTGCATAACTACCCTCTCGAATCCAAAGATGCCACTACATAATTTTATGTTTTTGCTCTTATGCAACACCACAGGATAATAGCCCCAGTCTCGCGAAGCGCGTGAAGAAGAGCGCCAAGAGAACCTTTGGTGACCTTCAGGACTCCACCTCCACCTGAATACTTGTACCCCTTATCATCAAGGGCACTTAGCGAGATAAGATTTCTCTTCATCTTCGGAATGTATCGAACATCCGTGAAAGTTCTGATTGTGCCGTCAAACATCTTGATCCGAATAGAGCCTTTGCCTTCTATCTGACATGGTGAGTTATCACCCATCAAAACAGAACCAGCAGCAGGTTCATAAGTGGTAAACCAATCTCTCAAACGAGGTTCTCCCTAGTCTTCTGTGCCGCCGAAGGCTCCCGCCGGTGCATATTAACATACATGTTTTGTTCGCGAATGTAGATAAACTAAACCTATTTTACGGGTGGTCTGGCGATGGTGGAGGCTCGACGTCTCTTCCAGCGTGCGTCTAGGCAATATTAAAGTGTGGTGGCAGCCTCGGCTTCGGCGAGTGCAGGAAACCCTAGGAATCGTTCTGTATTTTTATATCCTCTAGTGGTCTATATGCAAAGTTTTCAGGACAACTATATTATTCTGGTCCGTCTTTTAGTTTCATGTTTATTTATTCATGTAACTTGATTTTCTATTAATAAAAAATGCATGATTGCTCTCATAAAATAAAAACTAGGAAAACTCTAAGCATAGCAACCAAATGACAATGCTACCAGACATGGGGTTCACTCCACAACAGCATGGTACATGCATACGTTACGCCAAGCAGCGAACACCTTGTCCTTCCAGAGATGTTGGTGCTTGGAGGTAGACAGGTGGTCGACTCAGCTGGTATGCAGATATTTTCTCGGCCACGCAATCAAGCACATGGCCTGGTCGATCATACACGAGAGCAGGACCTACAAGAGGGCACGTCGTGGGCACAACGATTTTACCGGCAATGCTACCTACCGGTGCCACATCTAGCGTTCAACGCGATTTGCACAAAAATAACCCAAAAATGGAAGAAAAGCACAGACTGACCCTCCGACGAAACTATTTCACCGATCTAACCCTTTTGTGTGGCGCCCCACACATCGGCGCCACACATGCCAGTGTGGCGCTCCTCCTGCCGGCGCCACTCTCCCAGCCGACGTGGCGTCATCGACGCTGAGCTGGTGCGCCCATCCGACGTGGCAGCATGTGTGGCGCCCCTCCCAACGGCGCCACGCATGCCCTTACAATTGCCCAAAACATACTGTGACACAATTCGTCTGGGACTTAGCCGTTTTTGCGAGGCTCTATGTGTGGCGCCGATGCCACGGGCGCCACACTAGCATGTGTGGCGCCGATGCCACGGGCGCCACACATCCACTTAAGTGTGGCGCCCGCGCCCGCCCCAGCCCGACCCGGCCAGCTTCTTCTCTTCTTTCTTCTCTCCTCCAACGGAACCGCCGCCGCCCGCCTCCCCTTCGCCCCCCCACCAAATCGACCAAGGAATCGTCAGATCTATCCGGCCAACTCCTTCCTCCTCCATTCCTCAAGGTATTCCCCTCGATTCCATCCGATTCATCCACTAGTATTTGTGGATTTGGTAGATTTGGGTATGAACCCTAGATATGGAAATGTATGTTGGTGGATTTGGATATGAACCATTGATATGGAAATCAATGTTGGTGGAATCTACATTGTAGTATATGTGTTTGAACCAAAGATTTGTTGGAGCCCTAGATATGAAATTTTACATGTATGTGTTGAAATCCTATGTATGTATGTGTTGAAATGTCTAATATTTGCCTAGCAAATGCATTCAAATTTGTTACATATGCCTAGCAAATGCCTATTCAAACTTGTTGCACTCAAATGTGTGTATGTATGGGTGATTCGAAAGTTAGATATATTGTCTTACATATGTATGTATGTGGTGAAAGGCAAAATTGGAGCTTAGCAAATGCCTATTCTATTGTCTTACATATGTCTATTATGTGCCTAGGAATGGTATGTCTTACGAAATTCATATGTGTGATGTATTTGGATATGAACTCTCATGTATTTGAATATTCTCATGTATGTGTTGCTCATTTTTGTTAGTGGAATGACTCATAACATGGTTGTGTAAACATGTAGGATGGTGTGGCTTCTGGATGAAGAGTACGACAGGGAGCACCGGGCTGTTCATATGACGGAGAGGGGAACGGATCTTCACCCTTTGAAGATTCGTTACCATGGCACAGTGGATATACCGTATGACGAGAGGTACACGGAGTTCATCCAGCCTACCGGTCTTATGCCGTTCATATCCCTTGTAAGCCGTGGGGGGCCGAACATGAACCCCTCGGCACTCACTGCCCTAGTCGATCGGTGGAGGCCGGAGACTCACACCTTCCACTTGAGGGCCGGCGAGATGGCCCCTACTCTCCAGGATGTTTCCATGATCCTTGGACTACCTCTTCAGGGTGACCCACTATGTATGAACACAGCTTCTGATGGGTGGCGCGGACAGATGGAGGACCTTATTGGCAGGGCTCCTCCGGCGCCAGCAAATCCAAAGGAGAGAGTTCCCGCCGGCGCGTCTTTCTCTTGATCAGGACTAACTTTGCACAATGCCCGGAAGGGGCCGACGAGCACACTCGGAGGACGTACGCCCGCGTGTACTTATGGTACATGATTTCGAGGACTCTCTTTCCTGACAGTGGGGGGAAGCTGGCCCATTGGTGTTGGCTGAAGGCGCTGAAAGGACACGGATGTCGCCTAGAGGGGGGGTGAATAGGCGATTTAAAACTTTTACGAGATGGGCTTAACAAATGCGGAATAAAACTAGCGTTTACTTTGTCAAGCCCAAAGCCTATATACTATTGTTCACCTATGTGCACCAACAACTTATGCTAAGCAATACAAGCAAGTATGTGATAGCAAGATATATATAACTTCAAGCACGATGGCTATCACAAGGTAAAGTGCATAAGTAAAGAGCTCGGGTATAGAGATAACCGAGGCACGCGGGAGACGATGATTTATCCCGGAGTTCACACTCTTGCGAGTGCTAATCTCCGGTGGAGAGGTGCGGTTGCTTAGTGCTCCCGAACGCCACAAGAGGCTCACCTTGAGGTGTGGTTGCTCGATGCACACCAACGCCACAAAGGCCTCACCCCAAGATGCGGTACTCACACCACACACCGAACGCCACGAAGGCGCCTCACCTAAATCTCCGGTGACCCTCGCCACAAAGGCCTAGGTCACGGTTCCACTAAGGGATTTCCTTCGAGGCGGAAACCGGGCCTTACACAAAGCTTGGGGCACGCATCCACAACTTAATTGGAGGCTCCCAAGAAATCGCCACAAAGGCCTCAAATCCGTCTAGGGTTCCAAGAACCCAAGAGTAACAACTTTCTTGCTTTCACTTCCACGAATCACCGTGGAGAACTCAAACCGATGCACCAAATGCAATGGCAAGAACACCACAAAGATGCTCAAGTACTTCTCTCTCAAATTCCAACAAAGCTACAAAAGCTATTGGGGGAATAAGAGAGGAAGAACAAATAGGAGGAGGAACACCAAATTTCTCCAAGATCTAGATCTAGTGGATTCCCCTCACAAAGAGAGGGATTTGATTGGTGAAGATGTAGATCTAGATCTCCTCTATCTTTCTCTCAAATAGATGCAAGATTCATGGGAGGGAGAGGGAGATAGCAAGCTCAAAGAAGGTCAACAATGGGGGCAAAAACGAGCTCAAACGGTTAGGGAACTTTGGGGAAGAAGACCCCCTTAAATAGGGCAAGAGAAATCTGCCCGTTATGCACAAAACTCGTGAAAACCGGAACTTCCGGTCATTTGGGGCGGAACTTCCGCCCCCCGGAAGTACCGGCCAAGTTCCGGGTGAAGTCGGGCGTCCCCGGAAAGCTTACAGTATACTTTTGCGTGCAGAATCGTCATTTCCGGAAGTTCGCCGGAACTAGGGCGGAAGTTCCGGCCACCGGAACTTCCGGCCAGAAAACTGCTTCACGGAAACTTGAATAACTTTTGCATCCGGACTCCGATTTTGATGATCTTGGGCTCGTTTCGAAGCTAGTAAAAAGCTCTACAAGATCATGCAGAAAACCATCATAGTCCAGTAAGGTAGGATAGAAACAAATGGATAAAGGTTTTACCTATCTATAAACAGCAAACCGGTAAAACCTCCAATATGGAAAATGCAACAACTTGAGTTAGGAAACTCAGATTTAGGTGAAACCAATTTTGTTGTAAAGAAGATGACAAGAGCTACCCCACAAAGAGTGAAAAGCTTAAGAACAAGTTGGGTAGGTTTTTCTATGTATTTTAGAGTGAAACCTCTCAATACGAGAAACCGAGAAAAGCTCCAATATCGAAAACGCAACAAGTGATTCATGCGGAATCCGTTTTCGATGAACTAGAGCTTGCTATGGAAATAACCACAAGCTCTAAATCACCACATGGATAAGATCCAAATAACAACCAAGAAATATGATGCAAGGATGCAAAGGTTTGAGCTCTCTCCGAACGATGCGATCGAGTTACTCACTCGAGAGCCCTCTTGATAGTACGGCAACTAAACTATAAACCGGTCTCCAACTACACCATGAGACCGGTAAGAAAGAAACCCTATCAAGAGCAAACCTTAACCTTGCGCATTCCACTTGAGCTCGATGATGACGATCTTGACCGCCACAAGATGGAACGCCTTTCTTGCTTGTGCTTGGTTGACGAAGTCTTGTAGATTGCTCCCCCATAAACCACCATGGGAGAGCTTCTTCTTCGGCGCAACTTCACATATCCTTGATCACCATATGGATGGCAAGAGTCAATCAAAGGATCTCTTCAAGATGGCTCATCTTGAACTAGCACTTCATTTCTCCATGGCAAGCTTCAAGCTTATGATCTCTTCGAGTTGGCACATCTTAAACTTGCACTTCATTTCTTAATTCTTCATCATGTTGATGTCTTGAAGTAACTTGAGGGCTCACTTCATCTTCATCTTCAAGACATACTTGACACTTGATATCCTTCATCAAATTCTTCTTATTGCAACCTTGAAGCCAACATATGGTTCAAGAATTGCCTATGGACAACTCCTACAAATATAACTCAATGCAAACATTAGTCCATAGGGATTGTCATTAATTACCAAAACCACACATGGGGGCTCCATGCACTTTCAATCTCCCCCATTTTGGTAATTGATGACAATCTCTTTGAGAGGGTTTATATAAGGAATTGAAGTAACAAACAAGTTGAATATATAGAGCAAACTCCCCCATAATATATGCATGTGTGAATGATCTTGACTTTCATTGCATATATTGGCATTCAAAGCCTAGTGGAGTTTCCTCTAAATATTCAACTATGCAAAGCAACAAGATGCAATGCAATAAAGGCACATGCTTAAGCACAAAGCAAAGACATAACCAAATTCCTTAAACCCTCCAAACTTCTCCCCCATTGGCACCAATTGCCGAAATGGGTGAAAAATTTAGAAGGCCAACATAGTGAGAGTTCATCCATACCATGTGCATTTCTCATAATTTGAGTGGAATCAAATGCACGTATCCAATGACGAATATTCGGAAGGAATCACACTATGGATAGGATCAAAGATTGCAAAAAGATAAGAAATTCAAGAGGCCTCAACAAATGAAGCAAGCAACCAAATGAAAGATAGATATTATGATAAGATCAAGAAGATTGCTCTAAATAATATGAGGAAGCTCCCCAAGGTTTGTGCACAAAACTAGGCAATTTGCATTGGAGTATAAAGTGCACAAACATGGAATCATCACTCCCATAATATCATTCAAAAACAAAAGATACCACATGAAACAAACTCTAATGATCACCACAAGATAGTGTTCTAAATCAAATGAGGAAGCTCCCCAAGGTACATGCATAAAATAAAATGTTGCATTTGAATACAATATGCATAACATGGAATCCTCACTTCCTCATTACCATTTAAAACACAAACATTTGCAATAGATCATACATAGAAAAATAAGCTTAACACTTGCAACAAACAAATAGTTGAGCAACAAGTAAGAGGCACCATAATAAAAAGGCTCAACCAAGAGGATATGTGAAAGGCATGATAAAGCATATTATAAGACTATTACAAGGATGAGAAAAAGCATCATCATAGTCTTCAATGAATTATATTGCTTAGCATGACCAATCAACACACAATAAATAAATAAGATATCAAAAGGAGATGTATCATCTCTTATGTGTATAAGTTTCTCTAAGTGGGTAATATCACAAAGATATTTATCCACAAAGAAACATGCACACGCAAAATAGATACGCAAGAAATATAGTATGATATCCAAGACGAAGTCATGCAATATACCAATAAGAATTTTTGCTTAATAGCATGGCCAAAGGCTCAATTTTATCTTATTGTACATTCATGAACTTCAACCACAAACAACTAAAATACATCACAAATATCAACAAGGGATAGAAGATAGTTGGGATGCATTGAGAAAGGCAACAAGTATCACAAACGAGGATACCAAAAGAAATAACTAAATTTGCACTTTCATCTATATTGCACATGTGAGAGCCTTGAGGAATTGATATGCAATAAAATTGCTAGATAGGCATAGTTGGGATGGATGAATCATGAGCATGATTTAAAATACTTCCCAACAAATGCACTCATCTCAAATTACTCACATTCACAATAAAGAGGTTTCATAAAGACTTTTGCAAGAAGCACAACATTTGCAAATCAAGAGATTCATGCCAAGATGCAACCACATGGTTGGATGCTAGAAAAATATGCATGAGAAGATACTTGTTACCGAGATAACATTGGTGTGGATGTAGTAGATATGTGTTCGTTGACCAACCTAGCTTGCCTCAAGTTACCATTGAGTCACCACTTATTCCCAAGAGTGAGACAAGCATCCAATGTATATTCATTGTACCTAACACACCGGTAAGTACAAAAAGGTCCCCAAACTAATTGGGTCCGAAGTAGTTAGACACACTACAACATATAGGACAAACTCCACAATACTATGTGCATATAGATATGAAATTGAATTTCATGCACATCTTAGCCAAATTAGGATTTGATGGAGTTTACCCTATATATTGGATCAAAGAAAGTAACACATGCCATAAGATAGACATATATTGAAGATGCATGCACAATACTTTCAAGAACCAAAGAAAGATATAATTTGGACAAGACACCAAATAAATTAAGAGACAATGGTTGTCCAAATTATATCAAAGAATCAAATCAACACAAGATTGACTCCAAAGAATTATCTCATTATAAGAAGCTAATTAAACCTAAACACAAAGGAATGAGATAACCAACTCCCAAGAGAGCAAGGTTCTAACAAGCAAACCAAACCCTCAACACTTTTTATGATGTCACAAAGTACCAAAAAGAAAGTTTATGTCTCCCAAAACCAAATTTTTGATAATGATCAAGAGATGTTAAGCATTCTAACAAATATAGGAGAGCTCCCCCAAGATTAGTGCATTATCTAGGATTTTGCATATGAATACTAAATGCACAAAACTAGGATCATCACGCTACCTATATCTACTAAAATGCTAAGAAAGTTTGAATAGACAAATTAGATCCATAAGATGCAAGGAAGACGCATGGGAGTCAAAGCACAACACATTCATGGCAATAAATAAGACAATTTAAACACAAGAGCCAATGTAAATATGATCAATAAATTTCTACCCAATAATAGATTGCCAATTGTTCTAAGACAAGAGGTATTAGGAAATATTTCCCGGTGGTAGTTTGTAAGTATACATAAGATCATATTTACAACGAATAAAGCATATGGTAAAAGATAAGAGTTAACCATCATGCAAAGATAGTTTCTTGATAGCTTCATTTAGTCATACCAACATGCAAGGCAATTAATAGTATTCATACCAACATGCAAAGCAATTAATGGTATTCATACCAACATGCAAAGCAATTAATAGTATGACTTGAAGCACATGGTTTCCCAAAAATGTATTGAGGGACACGTTGTGAAAAACCATGCCAAGAAAAACTTTCACAAATAAGATCCACAAAGATATTAGCAATGAAGCTATTTAAGCAAATTGGAGCTTGTTTGAGCAAACATGCCACATAGGAGAGAGATAATTTACGATATCAATTCTATGTGACACAACCTCAAATGTTCACATTTTCTAGGCTTGTAATATGCACAAAGCTTATTACTCCCCCATAATGTGATAAGGAATTTATTTTCACAAGAGGCAAATAAGATCCAACTAGAGATATTAATGGACATTAGAATTTGAATTTCTCATGAAGATGACATATCACATAGAGACTAGATAATCTTGTAATATCAATTCTAAGTGATATTCCTCATGAACACATATTGTTAGGATCATGAAATTCCCAAAGAAATATCACTCCCCCAAAATGGGACAGTCCATTAATCGCTCATAAGAGCCATATAAGATACAACAAGATGCAAAGTGGCTCCAACACAAACACAAATACATGGTGTGCAACCCAACATGCATAGACTTGATTTCTCAAGAAAAGCAAATAGGAATCACAACATATACAAATGCATGTTAGGAACAAAAACTAACACATGCAAAGGGGCGAGTAACTTTCAATATAAATGAGTTGAGCACATGTTACCGCAAGGAGGAACATTGAATATATGATAGAAGCAAGATAACCAAGACTTGTCTTGAGATAATATAAATGATGAAGATCCCTTAATTCTTCATGATGTAGCCAAGTCTCCAATGCCCTCCAACAAGCACCTATTGATCAAGTTTTGGATTGTTGGTCCCCAACTAAGTTGGGTCCTAAGAGGTTAGTCACAATAGGCTTGGCAACCCAAATGGTTCTTTTCTTGACACCACTTTGAGCACCAACATATTTGGCAAACACATTGCCACCCTCATCCTTACGAAGAGAATAAACATCATCAATGGAGATAGAGTTGGATGAGGTACCAATAGTGCAAAAAGAGGAGATGTGGCCCTTCTCACGGCATATGTAGCAAGTTCTTTTCTTCTCCTTCTTCTCACTAGATTTCTCCACAATGGGAGCATTGGCTTGTATCTTCTTGGGAAGTGGCATTTCTTCAACTTGAGGTTGAATATGAGTTTGAGCTTGAGGCCGCTTCCCTTTTTGCTTCTTCTTCAAAGGACAAGATCTAACATGATGCCCTTCAATTTTGCACTTGAAGCAAACAATCTTCGCCGGGTCTTTGACTTGTACTTGGCCCTTCTTGTTCTTGTTGTTCTTGGACTTGTTCTTGTTGTTGGATTTGAATCCAAGTCCACTCTTGTCATTGGGGGATTGTTGCACACTTAACATCTTGTCAAGTTTGCATTTCCCTTCATGACCCTTTACCAAGTCGTTCTTCAAAGAAGAGACTTGGGCCTTGAGCTCTTTGATTTCCTCTACATGGTTAGTAACAACACAAGTACTAGAGGAAGTAGAGCCTTCATTGTTAGAGCAACAAGGCAAGGAAGATAATTCATCACAAGATTTAGCAATATTATGAGTGGATGAATTACTAGGACTACTAGCACATGGCAATATAACATTTTGAGTAGTAGTGCTAGTACCCACATGAGGCTCACAAGGTGTTGCCTTAGATATTATAGCCTCATGAGCTAACTTTAGCCTATCATGAGAGGCTAGAAGATCCTCATAGGAGATAGAAAGCTTTCCATGATTTTCTTCCAATTTCCCATAATTGCTAGTTAGCAATTTAAGTTGAGCCCTTAGCTCAACATTCTCCTTCAAGATAGATGCTTCACAAGAAGTAGAGTTAGTAGCACAAGTATCATCACAAGACATATCAAGAAGAGAGGGTAACATAGCATGCTCTTTTGAATATGAAGCTTGTAGTTGCTCATATGACTTGGTGAGGATAGAGTGTTCGCTCTCCAAGGCCTTGTGGGCCTTGTCTAGATCATCTAGATCCTTAACAAGTTTATCATGACCAACACCAACTTTGAACTTTTCATTTTTAAGCAATTTTAATTTAGCTTTAGCATGGTCTCTTTCTTTAGTGAGTTTAGCAAATATTTCATTTTGAGACACCTCAAGGGTTTGAAGTTGCTCCTCAAGAGAGGCTACGGTCTCTTGTTCTTCTTCAAGATCATTCTTTAAAGATGCTACATCATCGGCATACTCTCGTTCAAGAGCACCCTTTTTATCAATGGTGTTCTCATGCATCCAAATAAGTTTTTGGCTCTCAATAGCGGTAGTCAAGATTTCAAAGAAGTGAGAGCTAGCAATTTTATCTTTGTAAAGAACCTTGAATACACTCTCACCTTTATTGCGTAGAGAGACAACCCAATCCTCTTCTTCATATTCATCCTCATTCTTATCACCACGAGACATATTAGGTTCCATGGTAGGAGGTACCGTGGAACCCTTGGCCATAAGGCATATATGAGGACCGTGAGATAAAGATGAGGAGTTACTTGAGGCTCCTTTCAAGATCTTGTCTTGACCAATAGAATCTTTGGTTTCCTCTACATTGTTAGACACACAACAACTAGAGGAAATAGAATCATTTTTATCATGGCCACAAGACAAATCAAGCAAATCATCATGAGATTTATTCAAGCAACTTACACATGATATGCAAGGACTATCAACACAAGCATGTAAATCATTTCTAGTGCTAGATGTGTTTAAGTACAAAGATGAACCATTGCAATGACATAGAGATGAAGAATCATCAATAGTAAGCTCAATATCAACATTGCAATTTTCATCACCACTCACCATATCATTACCTTGTGTCTTACCACACTTTGGTGAAGTGGATGAAGATGAGAACTCATCACGGCCGGAAGTGGAAGCAATACAATCATCCTCAATAATATTGGACACATCATATTTGTCTTGAAGCTTTGTCCATAATTCATGAGCGCTCCCAAAAGGCATGATTGAAGAAGTAACTACATTGCTCACAACAATGGAAAACACATGAGAAGCAAGAGCATCGAGACAAGAGTTTTTCTTCTCCTCATAAGATAAATTTTGGGGATCCTTAGGAGAAGAAAAACCCATGTCAAGAAATCGCTCCATGTTCGGGGAAATACCCCGCAAAATATTAAGCACATAAATTTTCCATAGATCATAGTTTGTGCCATCAAATATAAACAAGTTATTGTGATCTAATCCCTAACCGACATCTTTACTCTCAAGGCGGTGAAGCCTAAGAATGAGAGACCTTGCTCTGATACCAATTGAAAGGACACGGATGTCGCCTAGAGGGGGGGGGGTGAATAGGCGATTTAAAACTTTTACGAGATGGGCTTAACAAATGCGGAATAAAACTAGCGTTTACTTTGTCAAGCCCAAAGCCTATATACTATTGTTCACCTATGTGCACCAACAACTTATTCTAAGCAATGGTTCACCTATGTGCACCAACAACTTATGCTAAGCAATACAAGCAAGTATGTGATAGCAAGATATATATAACTTCAAGCACGATGGCTATCACAAGGTAAAGTGCATAAGTAAAGAGCTCGGGTATAGAGATAACCGAGGCACGCGGGAGACGATGATTTATCCCGGAGTTCACACTCTTGCGAGTGCTAATCTCCGGTGGAGAGGTGCGGTTGCTTAGTGCTCCCGAACGCCACAAGAGGCTCACCTTGAGGTGTGGTTGCTCGATGCACACCAACGCCACAAAGGCCTCACCCCAAGATGCGGTACTCACACCACACACCGAACGCCACGAAGGCGCCTCACCTAAATCTCCGGTGACCCTCGCCACAAAGGCCTAGGTCACGGTTCCACTAAGGGATTTCCTTCGAGGCGGAAGCCGGGCCTTACACAAAGCTTGGGGCACGCATCCACAACTTAATTGGAGGCTCCCAAGAAATCGCCACAAAGGCCTCAAATCCGTCTAGGGTTCCAAGAACCCAAGAGTAACAACTTTCTTGCTTTCACTTCCACGAATCACCGTGGAGAACTCAAACCGATGCACCAAATGCAATGGCAAGAACACCACAAAGATGCTCAAGTACTTCTCTCTCAAATTCCAACAAAGCTACAAAAGCTATTGGGGGAATAAGAGAGGAAGAACAAATAGGAGGAGGAACACCAAATTTCTCCAAGATCTAGATCTAGTGGATTCCCCTCACAAAGAGAGGGATTTGATTGGTGAAGATGTAGATCTAGATCTCCTCTATCTTTCTCTCAAATAGATGCAAGATTCATGGGAGGGAGAGGGAGATAGCAAGCTCAAAGAAGGTCAACAATGGGGGCAAAAACGAGCTCAAACGGATAGGAAACTTTGGGGAAGAAGACCCCCTTAAATAGGGCAAGAGAAATCTGCCCGTTATGCACAAAACTCGTGAAAACCGGAACTTCCGGTCATTTTGGGGCGGAACTTCCGCCCCCCGGAAGTACCGGCCAAGTTCCGGGTGAAGTCGGGCGTCCCCGGAAAGCTTACAGTATACTTTTGCGTGCAGAATCGTCATTTCCGGAAGTTCGCCGGAACTAGGGCGGAAGTTCCGGCCACCGGAACTTCCGGCCAACTTCCGGCCAGAAAACTGCTTCACGGAAACTTGAATAACTTTTGCATCCGGACTCCGATTTTGATGATCTTGGGCTCGTTTCGAAGCTAGTAAAAAGCTCTACAAGATCATGCAGAAAACCATCATAGTCCAGTAAGGTAGGATAGAAACAAATGGATAAAGGTTTTACCTATCTATAAACAGCAAACCGGTAAAACCTCCAATATGGAAAATGCAACAACTTGAGTTAGGCAATTCAAATTTAGGTGAAACCAATTTTGTTGTAAAGAAGATGACAAGAGCTACCCCACAAAGAGTGAAAAGCTTAAGAACAAGTTGGGTAGGTTTTTCTATGTATTTTAGAGTGAAACCTCTCAATACGAGAAACCGAGAAAAGCTCCAATATCGAAAACGCAACAAGTGATTCATGCGGAATCCGTTTTCGATGAACTAGAGCTTGCTATGGAAATAACCACAAGCTCTAAATCACCACATGGATAAGATCCAAATAACAACCAAGAAATATGATGCAAGGATGCAAAGGTTTGAGCTCTCTCCGAACGATGCGATCGAGTTACTCACTCGAGAGCCCTCTTGATAGTACGGCAACTAAACTATAAACCGGTCTCCAACTACACCATGAGACCGGTAAGAAAGAAACCCTATCAAGAGCAAACCTTAACCTTGCGCATTCCACTTGAGCTCGATGATGACGATCTTGACCGCCACAAGATGGAACGCCTTTCTTGCTTGTGCTTGCTTGACGAAGTCTTGTAGATTGCTCCCCCATAAACCACCATGGGAGAGCTTCTTCTTCGGCGCAACTTCACATATCCTTGATCACCATATGGATGGCAAGAGTCAATCAAAGGATCTCTTCAAGATGGCTCATCTTGAACTAGCACTTCATTTCTCCATGGCAAGCTTCAAGCTTATGATCTCTTCGAGTTGGCACATCTTAAACTTGCACTTCATTTCTTAATTCTTCATCATGTTGATGTCTTGAAGTAACTTGAGGGCTCACTTCATCTTCATCTTCAAGACATACTTGACACTTGATATCCTTCATCAAATTCTTCTTATTGCAACCTTGAAGCCAACATATGGTTCAAGAATTGCCTATGGACAACTCCTACAAATATAACTCAATGCAAACATTAGTCCATAGGGATTGTCATTAATTACCAAAACCACACATGGGGGCTCCATGCACTTTCAGGCGCTTACTGTGTTGGACAACCGGTGGAGTTGGGGAACAGCGGCACTTGCCTACCTCTACCGGCAGGTGATGACTTGTTCTATGTACTATTTTCCTATAATAGTGTGCTAGACAAAGTAGTAACCAAATGTCTTATGTACGCGAGTTGGACGAAGCTTGTCGCGGGGTCGGGAGCGAGGACCGGGAGCGACGGTATTGGTGGATGCTTGCTCCTACTTTCCGTATGGAGGCTGGGACCGCATATCGGTTAGGCGGCCTAGGGTACTCAACGAGAGGCCATGGCCTCATTACCCGAACAACCCGATCGGGAGCCCACTTGGGCATACCTTTGGGACAGTGTCTCGGAGATGACAAGCGATCCAATGGTCATGTACATGCGGTACAACTGCGGAGTTGGACACTCTTACCGCTGAGCGGAGTAACCGATCACTCTTTTGCAATCCTAGTTTTCATTGATTCTCTTGGCATGTTCTAAATTCTGAAATATTTGTATGGTGCGGGTGGAATGGGAGCCATATGGTTCCTACTACCGTATTGGCGCGGGGATGGCTGACCTCAACCGCAAGTGCACGGAGGAGGCCTCGTTACGGCGGATGCGCTGCCCACTCATATGCATGTGGCTTGTTGAACACCACCGGCCGCGAGAGAGTGATGAGACGGTTTGGGGCTGTATCGAGGACTGCCCACCTCGGTGGCAAGACACGGACAAGGCGCTTCATAGGTAAACTTACCGGAATCATGCGACGGAAGATTCCGATAGAAGAGGTAGAATCTAACTTATTGATTCTTGCAGGGCTTGATAGGCGGCGGCGAGAGGAAGATCACAAATTGGCCGAGTCCACCATAGCGGCCACATCGCGGCGTTCCAACAGCTGTTTGGAAGCGACACGGGTCGCGGCCCTCACGGAGATTGTGCCTCACGACTTGTCCGCTTTCAACAACTACCTCCAATGGTTCCATGAAAACACGCGTATCGAGTTAGTGAAGCGCGCGTATGCTGAGGACATCTTGGACGACCCCATCGAGTTCGATGAGGTTGCGCAAAGCCAGCACGACACCTATGCTCGTAGAGGGAGATCGACTTCTATTGCTTCCGAGCTGAACTTCGTGGTAATGGATTCTCTCACTAAATAGTATATCATCTAGATTGCCATGTGCTCGCTTAAATTGTGTATGCTATGTTTGTCACAGCGGTCGGAGATCCAAAAAACAGCTGACGAGTGCGAGATTATATGGGACCAGAGCCACAGAGAAGAAAAGCCTGTCGGACCGTTGCGGCATTTCATTAAGGTATGATCACCAACTTTGAATGTACGCTATTATGTTCTGGTGCCTTTGTAACCATGAGTTCCATGACGCAGAACACTGCACGAAAGATGCGGCGGTTAGCCAACTTGCTAGGTTGCCGCGAAGGCGAAATCCCTACATCCTCCTCTTCTGAAGAACCGCAGGTATGGACTATTTTGTTCTTGTCAAACATGTTCTTACTAATTTCAACTTTTTTAATCTCATGTGTTCATGTTTGTGAAGATTCCTCCCGAAGACGACTTGATTCTCGAGTCAAAGCATACCTCCAAAGCATACCTCCAAGCAAGCCCCACGGTCAGCTTACCGAGTTGAAGCCAAGGGGCAATGCTCCAAAATGGTACACTCCGGAAGATTATGTCACCCGAGGAAAGAAGGTTGTCATTGAGGAGGATGAGGGCCGGTGCGGAGATCATCTTTGTCGAGGATGAGGAACGACGAGCCGTTCTCTTCAGAGGAGGAGGAGCAGGAGGAGCAGCAGGAGCAGCAGCAACAAGAGCCACGGCAGCGGACGAAGAGGATGGCCGTCCGGAAGCAGCCCGTGAGGACGACACTAGGATGTGCTCCTTGTTGTTGTGAACTATATCTTCATAAGTATCGAGTTGTGAACCCTATGTCATTTCGAACCATGTCTGTAATGCTACTTGTTGTTTGAATCTACTTGCTACGATGTGAGCTATGAAGTGTTATATGTGTATGTTCTGAAATTGCTACTTGTTGTGTCCAATGTTGTAGAGTTTGGTAGGATTTTCCAGGTTTTTAACACAAGTCAACGTGTGGCGCCCTCCACAGTGGCGCCACACTGCACTGTGTGGCGCCCACGGCATCGGCGCCACACATGCCAACCTATATCAACTATTGGGTCGAAAACATCCAGGGGCTCCGGACGATAAGTCCTTAGCCGTTTTGGCGATGCTCTTTGTGTGGCGCCGGTGGCATCGGCGCCACACATGCTAGTGTGGCGCCCGTGGCATCGGCGCCACACATAGAGCCTCGCAAAAACGGCTAAGTCCCAGACGAATTGTCTCACAGTATGTTTTGGGCAATTGTAAGGGCATGTGTGGCGCCGTTGGGAGGGCGCCACACATGCTGCCACGTCGGATCGGCGGACCAGCTCAGCGTCGAGGCGCCACGTCGGCTGGGAGAGTGGCGCCGGCAGGAGGGGCGCCACACTGGCATGTGTGGCGCCGATGTGTGGGGCGCCACACAAAAGGGTTAGATCGGTGAAATAGTTTCGCCGGAGGGTCAGTCTGTGCTTTTCTTCCACTTTTAGGTTATTTTTGTGCAAATCGCCAGCGTTCAATACCTGCTTTGAGATTTGTAAGTCTTTTAATATTTATCTAATATAAATTAATAATTAAAATATAAGTGAAATTTTTATGAAACTAAAGTGATATATGAAAAATATTGCGAGATATTGTGATAAAAAGTGAAACTGATGGCGTCACTACTGACGTCACTTCGGTTTATTCCACAAAAATATCCGTGTTTCAGTTATGTTCTAATTATGTTTCAGATTTATTTTATAATTTTATGAAAGAATTGATCACCACATGAGTGATATCACTGCTGACATCACTCATGTAGGTGAAGTTGCCGTTAAAAAGAGGTTTTCGGTCACGTCGTAAAGATTTAAGCGCGATACGTTTTGCTGGGTTGCATATATAAGTGAGGCGTTGGTCCTAATCATCAGAATCAGAGTCTACGAAGAACCTAGTGAGAGAGATTGACACTTTCGCTAATACAGTGTACACACAGGGTGAACCCTGCATGAAAAAAACTTTCCCGTCTTGCTTTTCACCCTGCCTCCCAACCCCCACCAGGGCGACGAGGGCACGTAGCCCATCTTCGGCCACCCCCTCCCTCCAATTTTATTTCCTGCCATTCTCACCAAGGCTGCGCCGGCGGCGGTGGATTGCCTTTCCCTGCACGCTTGGAGGTGAGTCGGGGGCCCAAACTTCCCTGGGCGGTGCTCCTACGGTGACAAAGGTCCGGCTCCAGCAGGGCGGTGATGGTGCGGCCATGGGCTGCGGGGCAACGCGGCATGGCAAGTGGCATGCGGTGGCAGGGCGGCACGGGCCGAGCCCATTCGGCCCGAATCTAGGCCATTATTACCCCATCTAGGTTTGGGCGGGCGGATCTGCCCTGCGCACCGCATGTTTTGTAGGTAGCAGTGATGTAGCTCGTGCAAGGGTGCGCGGCGGCGGCGATCGGCCTTTTGCAACATGGTGGTACGCTTAATGGGCCTAATCAAGGTCCGGCCGGACCCAACTCGGATTGGTGTGCATGCGGCCGCGTCAGGTCGACTGCGGCCTTTGGTGGTGGAGGTAGTCCCCTCCCGCTTGGCCGGGTTCTGCTGAGCTCAAACCAAACTTTGTCGCCTCTACCTTGCAAGCCGCATGTGGGTAACCTCGGTGAGACGATGGTGGCGGCTTCATGACCGTGGTGGCACATGTTCGTGGACGTCGAGATTTGGTGGTGTCGAGGCTTCGACCTCATGAGGTTCTTGTGCAACGGATCGTCCGGGGGTTGTGGATTGGGGTTTTTTTTTGGGGAGAAATCCTTGTCGGCTCACCAGACACCAAGGCTATGCCACCCGTGGGTGGCACCATTCCTTCCTGGAGGGTGTCATGGCTTCCCTTCGAGCACTTCCCTCAGTGTGTGGGGTGAAGCCCTATGACCATCTAGTCCGAGCAGTAGCGTTGTCGGCTTGTTGCTTTCCTTTTTGAAGGTGTTGCTTGGTACTTGATAATCCAGACCTAGGAACATGGTGGTACTTATCGGGAGGGTGCAACGGTTGTGGGTATCTTTCGTTTAGTTCATCCGCCCGTGTCTCCATTTTTTGGCGTGTGTTTATTGCTGCCCCAACATTTTCTTTCGTTTTGAGAATCTGGTGGTTGTTTCCTATGGTTGCTATATTAATGTAGTGGGTGAAAGCATGTTTTGAGGAGGAGTGAACCCTGCATCGCTAAAATTGTAATAACGTGCAAGGTGATATTTGACAAAGGGCCATAGGCATCTCCTTTTTTGTTACCGCAGGGGAAACCCCTACAATGTAGATTTTTGATTTATAAAAAGCCAAAGACCGAGAGGCGGCCGGTTTACCATAGGGGAAACCCCTACGGAGCCCTCCTCCGATCGGAAGTGGTCGGCTGGTTTGGTCCTGGTGTGGAGGATCTTGGAATCCCACACCGAGTTCAGAGAGGTGGTCCAGCAGATGACGAGTTTAGGGAGACGTGGCAGCCGCTAAAAATCAAACTTTTATCTGGCTCTTGGTAGATGATGACGACGTCTCTTGGCATTGTTACCATGCTGAAGGCATCGTCTTCGCTAGCCTCGCCACTTCACTCGGGCTGCTCCAGAGGAAACCGTAGATCTGGGTATCCTCGATCGGACGAAGGTGACACCCAGGACGGAGCCAGCAGGGGCCATGGCCCCCCTCATGGTGAATTTTTTAAAAAACCCTGGTTAATATGTATATTTGACTTGCAATTTGCCTATAATTACTTATATGCCCCCTCCAATAATTGTTACATGCAATTGGCCCCCCTTGTATTAATTTCCTGGCTTTGTCCCTAGCGACACCAGATGTTCCAAACCCTCTTGGGGCATCGTTTTGGAGAAGATGTCGGCTAAAATGTTCTGGAGGTGGGTCGGTGGAGCGACTTGTTTTCTACTGCATCGACGATGACATGTCTCGGCAACGGACGCGAGATAATGGATGCGCGCAAGGCGGAGGTGCTGACGAGCCCCGTGGAGGCGTCGATAGAAGGCCTGGCTAGGGCTATGCGAATATATGCTCTAAAAATGGCTCAGTAGTTCAACATGGGTGATGGTTTCTATAGTGTGTTCATGAGGTGCTCGCTAAGAGTCAGCTACACCATATGAGCGCTTCCGTTTCTCCTAGAGGGTATCACAGAGTATGCGATGTCCCTGGTTCATAGTTGATGGGGTTTTCGTGTTTTCGGGCAACAAAAATCCCCGCTGGCATGATTTTCACCCACTTATGTATGCTCTTTGTCAGAAATTTATTGAAAAATAGATAAAGATGACCGTATTCATTTTTCGATGTGTAGAAGCTGGGTCTTATCCTCCGTTTCAAGAAAAATATCTCTTCTACGGAACGACTGAACGCGCTCCGGAACCAAAACACCTCTCTCTTGACATAAACAAACCATCAATTAGCAAAACTATAAGCGACCCAATGAAACGAGAATAGGCGTGGGGTTCGACCTAGAACAACATGGTACATGCACGTTCGCCAAGCAGGAAGTATCTTGTCCTTGCGAGCAGTAGCAACCTTGGCGCTTGGAGGTAGACAGGTGGTCGACTCGCAGGTTTGCAGATATTTCCTTTCCTTGTCTCGCAATCAAACACATGGCCTGGTCGATCATACACCAGCGGCAGCTACAAGAGGGCAGTTTTTAACACGTCGGAAAGATCCAAGGGCGTTTTGGTGCCTTGTATAGTGAGGAGTTGGTCGTACATCAGTCTACGGAGAACCTCGTCAGGGAGGTAGACATTTTCTCCTGCGGAAGCAGTAATAAAGTGTTCACAGAGAGTGACCTCTATGTCATAAATATGTAGAGTACATGTGAGATATTTTCTTCCCCGTAGTGTTCGCTGTCCAAGGTTGAGCACACGCAAGTTAAAACGGCCGTGGAGTCGTGCACAATATTTTTTCTTCTGGTTGCGCGGATGGCGAGTCACCACCTAGTTGTTAGTGTCTTGGTGACGAGGCACATGGTTTTGGTTCTACTCCAGTGTCGACACAATACAGGTGGGACATGGACACCCCCCCCCCCCAAAGGTGAAAAACATTTCCTTAATGAATAGTTGTGGCACCCCGGATCGGGGTTAGACAAATACCAGATCTTCGTCCGACATAATTAAGTCTAACCTTGAGCTCGGAAAACTACAGAGAGGATCGGTAACACAACAGTGACTCTACGACTTAAAAGAATATATATTACAACTCTTAGCAGAGTAAGATCCAAATTATTACACGCAGATGTCACTGACCCAACATTCAAGAAGCAACGGAAACAAATTATGTTATTCTAAATAACAAGATAGTAAAGGGCTTAAGAAGCCATAACATAAAGCGATGTCCCAGTCCATAAGTCTCAGGCTGCTGCCTCGAAACCCCAAACTACTAGTCGATATTAACGTAGAAACCACCTTCGCCGCATCCGCCGCCGCCGCATCCACCGCCGGTGCGACTGGTGGCTAGATGCATCGCTGCTGCGTGGTGCTCTTCCGGACATGCTGCAGAGTGGAGAAGAGGGATGGTGGACGAGAGGGCTGTCGAGTGAGAGCGAGGAGACGATAGCAGCTGATTCGTGGAGACAGAGGAAAGCCGTGTCGGGAGGCTTTCTACCGCTTTTCATGGGACCCACTAACTTTACAGAATTGAGAGAAAAAGACTAAAATAATTTCTCTCACATGGCATCTTGTCTGAATCTCCAAGCATCCAATTGATGTGAAAGCACCCACACCCATGCTTGGGTGTACAAATGTATTTCCAATATGTAAGACAAATTCATTGTAACCATCGAAGTTCAATATACATATGTCAAATATGCACGATTACATTACAAATAGTTCAAAACATGAAAAAGCTCTTACAAGATATAATATATCATAAACAACCTTTAATCTACGTTGTCACATTGCCATGAAAGTTTCAACAATAGCATCATCACTTACATTAATGAACGCCTCTTGCTCGATAAATGCCACTAAGCAATGGTTCAAGAGCTCATCATCCATGCTATTTCTCAAATTGTTTTTCACTAGACTCACCGCGGAAAATACTCTTTCAACATTCGCCGTCCCTGCCGGTAGGAGCAATATCAATTTGAGAAGCATGTAAACTAAATCATAAACAACATCCTTTTCTATTTCAACAAGCTTAATAGAGAGCTCACCAAGATGATTGACACATTTCAATCTATCATCTTTTCTCATGTCATAAATAAAGATTTCAAGTTACGGTTCAAGTCTTAACAAATCCATGCTTGATATGTAATTGGGGTAGAATTGAGCAAGTCTCATTACCTTTTGTGCATCATAACAAGCAATTGAATTCACGGGATTCAAAGCCGCCATACAAATAAGCAACTCCATGTTAACCTCATCAAATGGATTGTCAAGCTCTTGAATAATTTGATCAACAACACCAAGATACACTTATCTTCCATAACGATCATCATTTGTTTGTTTTTTCATAATACCATTGTGATATTCCATGAGCCACATAATTGGACTCTCGAGAGGAACATCAATGCCATGTTTGTTCCAAAAGAATGTCACATTTGCAAGAAATATTTCCCATCCAAGTGATGACCTCATATCCTTCATTTGATCCTTTGCCAATCCAACAAGGGTCATTGCATTGACAATATCTTGATCTCTCTTTTGCAAAGATGTAGACAAGTCATTTATGTAGCCAATAACAACAAGCATCAAGTTGAGATTGAAAACAAAGTCAAATGATTCAGAGACCGCGACAATTCTTCTTATTCTTGTCCACTCACTCTTTTGTCCATTTTAGAAGTTCAATAAAATTTCCCCGGTTGGTTGATTCTTCACTCTCATCATATCCATGGAATGCCAATCCTTGTTTCAAAAGATATCTCAAGCATCTAAGAGAGTAAGTTAGCTCAGTATTGTAAAGAAGTACATCCTTCTTAGACACCTTCATAATAAAATTATCAATTTTGGTGTTGGATGCAGCAAATAAGTTGTACTTCTCTTGAGTGTGGTTGTGAATCCTAATATACCACCCACATGCTTCTTAAATGCTCCGGGTCTCTTCCAATTTCTAAACCATCTCTTTAACAAAGGCATCTCCGCTGGGACTTCCATTGGCTATCTCTTTGAACAAGTAACTCACACAAAAAAAGCCGCATCCTTTCCGATAATATAGTCTAGCCAATTATAGTGATGAAACCAAACAAAGATAAACTGTCGATTTTTACCCTTCTATTTTGTTGTTGGGAAGGCATGCTCATATGGTTGGCATGGACCTTTTGGGATATATCCTCTCCGAACATCATCTTCAATATTAACACCATAACTTGAAATATGAATACTTTCCCCTGGATCATGTGGAAGAAAGTGAGCATCATATGACCTTGCATTTGATTGTTGGGGTGAAGGTGGCTGTGGTGTTGTATAACGGGATCACCGCTCACTGCTGGTCGCCGGCGGGAATAGTAGGGGCCCATGGGAGAGAGACGGCCGACGAGAAGAGGGGGGCCAAGCCCAAGAGCGGCAGCAGAGTCGGCGGCCGGGTAGCGAACTTGAGGCGGCGGAAGATAGGTAGAGTCGCAGTCTCGCAATGAGTGAACTTCAGGCGACGGTCCGATGGTGGGGACTTACATGCGCGTGACCGCGTCCACCGTCCATGTGAGGCCATAAGAAGTCGTGACCTCGATTCCTCGAGTCTTGGCTAATTGGTTTTTTTCTATGGGGTACCCCAAAAAAATCAGGAATTCTAGGTGGGCCACGCCCCCCCCCGAGATGTACTGCAAAATATAGAATGGAAATATTCAATGAATATAATATGACGTTGAAGTTTGAGAGCATCCTAGCAGCGACCCTCTAAAAACGTCGCTCCATTATGTTTTATGTCCGACCGTGTCTAATAGCATGCCCGACGTCCTAGGCCTTCCACAATCCACATGACAGATGGTGGGCAGCGTTGGATATAAGCTTTTGCCGAATCCACGTAGGATACATATAGCCAGGCTCCACACGCCAACGACCCAGCCTCATTTCCCCATGTTACATTGCCTCTCCTCTCGATCGACGTTGCTCCCACCCTACCAAATCGCCACTGCCGCCGAATGGGACGCCATCCGCCGACCAACATGTGTCGCCTATGCCGACCGTGTTTCCCATGTCTCTTCTCCGCCGCTTGGCCGTACGTCTACTCCACGCAAAAGGTGTTGAAACCTCGCGCACACATCTTTCTCGCATGGTGTTCAACCGTATGCCTTTGACAACTATTTTCTCTCTCGCCTCCGTTTAGTTCATTGATTTTCTAAGGTTTTTGATTTATAGAATATGGGTAGCAACGATGAGATGATGATGCATGAGTTCATGGGGGAGGAAACCATTGCAGCCACCCATGAAGAGGATCACTTCATTATTATCGCCTCTCTTCTACAATTAGACGCGGATGAGAATGCTGCTCCCAAAGGTGGATGTTCAAAGCTTGGGAGAAAGAAATTGAAACCAAGGAAGAGAATGGAGGGTCGTTCCATGCTCTCTATACCAACTATTTTTCCGACGATTCTACATATACCCCAAAGGATTTTTGCCGATGATTTAGGATGAACTAGGAGTTGTTCATGATGAAACTGCATGGTGTGAGAGAGTCCAATGACTTTGTGATGAATAAATACTAAACTGGAATCCCTGGTTTCTCATCAGTTTAGAAATGCACTGTTGTGATGAGAATGTTTGCATATGGAGCTCCTGGAGCTGCATAAGATGAGTACATATCTCCATCGCAGTGGTGAGAAAGTTTGTTCCAGACTATTTGATAGGGCTAAATAAAGAAGACACAGCTTGTATCATGGCACATACTGAAGCAAGAGAATTTCCTGAGATGCTTGAAATCGTCAATTGCATGCACCGATCATAGAAGAATTATCCATTTTCCTGGCAAGTTTGTACAAAGGGCATCATGTATTTTGATGTGTTGAACTTGAAGCTATGTCGGACTATGATCTCTAAATTTGGCATATTTTTTCTGCATAGCGGGTTCTCAAAATAACATCAACTAGCTGCAGCGCTCTTCGGTGTTCGGTATACTTGTTGAAGGCCATGCTCCACCTTTCAACTATGAAATCAATGACCACCGTAGCCTTGCTGATGAAAGCTACCGAAGATGGTCATTTGTGAAGACAATCAGTGACCCTGTAGGTCAGAAGGAGTCTTAGTTTGCTCTGCGGCAGTAGAGTTCCAGAAAGTAGGTCAACCGAGCATTTGGTGTGTTGCAAGCTTGATTTACTATCTTAGATACCCTTCTCTTACTTGGTCTCAAGATCAGATGTATGAGGCCACGAATGCATAAGAGATCGTGAATAATATGATGACTCCAGCGATGGGTAATCATATGTATGATCACCAGGTCCTCTTGCCGCTGTTGATAACCAGGTGCCAAGCATGCGGAAATATGTGACGTAGATGATCATAAACAACTGGAAAATGATCTCGCATAGCATATGCAGAGGATCAAAGGAGACATCGCTTGATGAAGTTTACTTCATTTATTTGAATTATTTATTTTATTTCTATTTATTTTAAAAATTTGTGTGCTATAATATTTAGTTATGTGTTAAAATTTATACTAGATGATTTAGAAACATTGTTGAAATTGCTAATAAAGAGTAAACAAAACTAGCCAAATTTGTTATGTGGGGGTACGTCTGGGAAGATGCGCCCCCAAAAGCCACAACCCGCGCCCACGCGCCCCAATGTGTGTTTGCCGGACGCCATTTGAGGTTTGTCCCTGGGGATGCTCTGATACTTATATACCTCTGGAGTTTAATGTTCCTCGATCACCTGTCTCATGTCGGTTGAATTGCGAGGCAAAACACGCCGGTGACGCAGCACCGTTGCTGAGAGACAGTATACCACCATTGCAATTATTAAGGGCACAAAATATCAAAAAGTGGTCTAAAAATCTTTGAAGGCATTAAAATGTTGTATCAAATAAGGTTGTGAAAAATCGTTTCATGCACTTTTCAAAAGTCCCTTCAAAATAGATGTTTGGCGGCCCTATGAAAATACCTTTAAAATAAGTTTCTTGAGGCCGCTTTCATTTAACATGAGGAAAGATTTAGCAACGCCTTTAATTTATTTAGCACCTTGTAAAAGTGCGTCAAAATATAATTTTAGTCACTTCTAAAAAAACCTCGAAAAATATTTTAAAGAATTATAGAATAATGCATAAAAGAACAATTGTAGTCATTATTCAATAATACTTCTAAAAACAATTTGAGATCACATTGATGGCACCTTTCCTTTATATTCTCACCAACATCTTATGATTCTAAAGAAAATATAGCATGTTGCATTTAGTTATTCAAGTTGCACCAGTTTGCGCCATTACAAACGTCAATCAATTGGAACTGTGCAAATCATATGAGTTAGTACTGCAAAGTAGACAATAAATCATGCATACAGAAACTGCAGTTGCAAAGTATAAAGCGATTTTTTTGGGTGACTTGGGGTTTCTTTAGTAGAATCATTTTATCGTGTAGCTTCTTGTGTTAAAGGTATTAAAGATTCAGAATTTCATGGAACTTTAACTATGCTTTCGAGTAATGGTAGAACACCATATCATGATGATGGTGGTCCTCATTGTAGCAAAAGCCCCTAATCTATGTGAAGATCTTGTGATGAATATATAGGCTAGCAAGGAACTAGATGATCATACAGATCAACTAGTCCGAAGTGTCAAAATACATGAGGAAAGAAAAAAACAAGAGTATAATGAATCTAATGTTCCTCGGAGCAGTAGACTTAAAAAGTGAAAGTAGTTAAAATGTCTTAATTGGATGATTTGGAATAATGATGGTTTTAGATATCCAACTAAGCATATGTTTGTCCAGGAGTCTTGATTCGGGAACATATATTAGATTTGATTGCATTATTGTAGGGAGAGATGTAACTTTATTGTTCCATTCTTGAAGCACTTCGCTAATGGGCTAGATTTTTCTTGCCACCACATGGTGGTTCGGGCGGCATTCTCGTTGGAATTAATATGTCAACCCTCCTGTTAAAAAAAGTTGACTCATGGGATTATTGTGTTAAGTTCAACATGAGATCTAAGTGTCAGCCATATGTTTTTGTTTGGAAGTTAATTACATCTGAAACGTTTATGGTCAAATCATTATATCTAGTTTATTATATGAATGATCATACATGTTTCATCCACAAATATATTTGGAAGATGAAAGTGCCATTGAAGTTAAGAATCGTTATGTGGTTTGTTTACCGCAAGGTGCTCCTCACAAAAAATAATCTAACTAGACGAAATTGGAATGGATGCAAAAAATGTTGCTTGTGATCAAGACAAACAATTCAACATTTGTTTATCGATTGTACACTAGCTAAGATAGTATGGAACATTTTGCGTATGGAATTTAGCATATCTCCGCCTAAGAATGTTACAAACTTGATCTTGAATTGGTTACCATGTTCTTAAAAAGGATAAAGCACAAATCAGAGTTGGTGCATGTGCTATACGGAGTGTGAAAAATGATTATATCTTTAACAATGCAAAATCGACTTCTTTCATGCAGTTTCTCCTGCGGGCTACACATTGTATGTGGTCCTACCTAAAACCAATGGACAAGCGATAGGAGTTCGATACTGAGTGCAACGTGCTGGAGACCGTTCTCGGTAATTATAATGCCAGTGTAGCTGACATTTTGATCATGTTGATGCAATGTCACTTCATGTGTTCTTTTATCTTTACATGGTTGATCCATGTATTAACTTTTTGTGACCCATGATATAATTATTTGTAAGACTTTAATCCAAATGAAATAATAAAGAGATGTATGCATCCATCGGTCCATATGCTGGGGCGTTTTAGCTTCGTTTAAAAAAAAGAGATCTAAGTGTGATGGGTTTGATTGGGTCTTGCTCCAATATATGGTGTTGTCCAAGATACACATAAACCCGTGTTTTTATTTGAATTCGCTTGAATCTGCGAAGATGAGCCTCTTCCTATATTGGTAAGAGGATATTTTAATATCATTCCCAAGAGGGAAGTAAAAAAACAATGCAAATTTTAATGCATGTTAGCCTTTTTGTGTTTGACGCTACAATCAAGAGTCTGGATCTTAGAGATTTTTCTCTCTACTAAGCATTCACGTGGGCAAATCGTCAGAGATACCCCGACATATGATTTTTTTTTGAATTTTAGCAAGTATGTAATGGGAGCAAAGGTTTCCATTAGTTGCATGCTCTAACTCGTTTGGAGTCAGATCATACACCTATGCTAATTTATTTTAGTCAACACACTAGTGGAAAACAGGGCTTCCGTGGGAGCCTTTTGTCGCGGGCGCGCCTGCACCCGCGACAAATGGCCTGGCCACGTCGCCCCGAAACCATGTGGAGCGCGCGGAGGCTTTTGTCGCGGCCTTTTGTCGCGGGCCGTATTACGACCCGCGACAAAAGGGTTAGGAGCGACGTGGCCACCCCTTTTGTCGCGGGTCGTAATACGGCCCGCGACAAAATGTCCCCCCTATATATAGAAGCAGCCAGCCACCCCCCACCTCATTTTTTCCTTGGTGGTGAAGGTGGAGGTGTATGCTAGCTCATTTTTTCTACATGTGCACAAGAGGTGTTTGATGGAATGCTTGTGAGAGGGATGCCACTTGGTTTTATTTGATAAGATTTCTCCTTTTTTTGATCCTAAAAGGTTAGCAACTATTTTCTCGACTATATATATATGCATAGTCCGTACAATACTAATTTTAGCAAGGTGATTGCATCTGATACATATATAATTGTACTTATGATGCAGATGAGTCATCCATGGATGTACGGTAACCGATGTGCCCCGCTTTCAGAGAGGGCGTGAATTCTTTCCTGCTTGTGGCCGAGGCCAACAAGTCGAAGCAAGGTTTTATGTGTTGTCCATGTCTAAAATGTAAGAACGAGAAGGATTACTCTTGCTCAAGAGACATTAAGAGCCACACGCTTCGGTTTGGATTCATGTCCAGCTATAATGTTTGGACCAAGCACGGAGAAGAAGGGGTTATGATGGAAGACGGCGATGAGGAAGAAGATAATGATGACCAGTACCGATCTATGTTCTCTGAATGCTTTGATACCGCAATGGACGACAATGAAGAAGAAGGAGGTGAAGAACAGGCATCGGATGATCCCGTTGATGATGATCTTCGTCGGGCCATTTCGATGCAAGAAGAGACTCGTGGCACGGATAAGGAGAGGTTGCGGTTTGACAAGATGTTAGAGGACCACCACAAATTGTTGTACCCGGGTTGTGAAGATGGGCATAGAAAGCTGGGTAGCATATTGGAATTGCTGAAATGGAAGGCGGAGGTCGGTGTGACTGACTCGGGATTTGAGAAATTGATGATAATATTAAAGAAGCTGTTTCCAAGAAATAATGAATTGCCCGTCGGTACATATGAAGCAAAGAAGCTTGTCTGCCCTCTAGGATTAGATGTGCGGAAGATACATGCATGCATTAATGATTGTATCCTCTACCGCGGTGAGAAGTACGAGAATTTGAATAAATGCCCGATATGTGGTGCATTGCGGTATAAGATCAGAAAAGATGACCCTGGTGATGTTGAGGGCGAGCCACCCGGGAAGAGGGTTCTGCGAAGGTGATGTGGTATGCTCCAATAATACCACGGTTGAAACGTTTGTTCGAAACAAAGAGCATGCCAAGTTGTTGCGATGGCACATGGAAGAACGTAAGAAAGACGCGATGTTGAGGCACCCCGCTGATGGTCGGCGGTGGAGAAACATCGGGAGAGAGTTTCCGGATTTTGCGGGTGAGGCAAGGAACTTATACTTTGGTCTAAGTACGGATGGCATGAATCCTTTTGGGGAGCAGAGCTGCAGATCACGGCACCTGGCCCGTGACTCTATGTATCTACAACCTTCCTCCTTGGTTGTGCATGAAGCGGAAGTTCATTATGATGCCGGTGCTTATCCAAGGCCCAAAGCAACCGGACAACGACATTGATGTGTACCTAAGACCATTAGTCGATGAACTTTTGGAGTTGTGGGCCAAACCAGGTGTACGTGTGTGGGATGAGCACACGGAGCAAGAATTTGACCTACGAGCGTTGCTATTCGTAACCATCAATGATTGGCCTGCTCTCGGTAACATTTCGGGACGAGACGAACAAAGGATACAATGCATGCACACTACTTGTTTAGATGAGGCCGAAAGTAAATATTTGGGAAAAAGCGAGAAAAGTTGTGTACCCGTTCAATCGTCGTTTCCTTCCGCGCAAGCATCCCTTAAGGAAAAAAGGCAAGCATTTCGATGGCGAGGCAGACCGCCGTCCGAAGCCTGTCCCCCGTAGTGGTGCTGATATATTTGACATGGTCAAGGATTTAAATGTTATCTTTGGAAAGGGTCCAGGCGGTCGACCTGTTCCGAAAGACGATGACGGACACGCGCCCATGTGGAAGAAGAAATCTATTTTACGGGAGCTAGAATATTGGAAAGTCCTGGAAGTCCGCTCTCGCAATCGACGTGATGCACCTGACCAAGAATCTTTGTGTGAATATTCTAGGTTTTCCGGGCGTGTATGGAAAGACAAAAGATACAACGAAGCACGGGAGGACCGGGAACTTCATAAAGGACGAAACGGCAATCATCCAGGGCAGTTTGTAGGGCCCGCCAGCTATGCTCTTACCAAACAAGAGAAGGAGATCTTTTTGAAGCCCTATTCGGTATCAAGGTTCCGTCCGGTTTCTCGTCGAATATAAAGGGGATAGTAAATATGAAGGAGAAAAAATTCCAGAACACGAAGTCCCATGATCATCACGTGCTTATGACACAATTGCTTCCGATTGCATTGAGGGGACTTCTACCGAGAAAATGTTCGACTAGCCATTGTGAAGATATGTGCATTCCCGAACGCAATTTCTCGGAAGGTAATGGATCCGAAACTTTGTCGGGATTACGGGAAGATGTGGTCCAATGTCTTGTCGGCTTCGAGTTGTTGTTCCCACCATCCTTCTTCAATATTATGACGCACCTCCTCGTTCACCTAGTTGAAGAGATTAGAATTCTCGGTCCTGTATTTCTACACAATATGTTCCCCTTCGAGAGGTTCATGGGAGTCTTAAAGAAATATGTTCATAACCGAGCTAGGCCGGAAGGAAGTATCTCAAAGGGCTACGGAACTGAGGAGGTCATTGAGTTTTGTGTTGACTTTCTTCCTGACCTTAAGCCGATTGGTGTTCCTGAATCTCGGTATGAGGGAGGCTGACTGGAAAAGGCACACTAGGAAGGAAAGCAACGGTGTGGAGGGACAAGATTTCTTTCAATCAAGCGCACTACACAGTTCTATACAATTCCAGCTTGGTGGCTCCGTACATCGAGAAACATAAGAATTTTTTACGAGAAATAAACCCGGGCCAGCCCGAGTCCTTGATTACACGTCAACACATGAATACCTTCGGCGAGTTGGTTGCAAAGACATCTCATTAATGACCCATCTGCGGTGGAGCAGCTGTACTTGTTGGCCAGGTTACCATCTTCAAACATATGTACATTCCAAGGGTACGAGATAAATGGGAATACATTTTACACGATCGACCAAGATAAAAAGAGCACCAACCAAAACAGCGGTGTCCGCTTCGATGCAACAGACGAGAATGGGCGGACCACCACATATTATGGATACATAGAGGAGATATGGGAACTTGACTATGGTCCCACTTTTAAGGTCCCTTTGTTTCGGTGTAAATGGGTGAAGCTCAGCGCTATACATATTGACGATAAGTACGGTATGATAACAGTGGATCCCAACAATCTTGCGTACCTGGACGAGCCTTTTGTCCTAGCCAGCGAGGTGGCTCAAGTTTGCGCCTCGAACTACCCCTGCCCGCCCGGCTACCGCGTCCCGACCGGCTGGTTGCTGAGCGTCGGAGGCATACCGGTCCCTCCTATCCCTGTAGGTGTGCCACGCGAGATGGCCATCACGAACCACTACTATTTCGAGCTCACGCCCGAGCAGCGGAGGAATCCCCGGTGGCATCCCGACTACAGCCCGACTTGGGACAGCTTCTTCATCAATCGGCGTGAGAGGGCGGTTGCCGAGTACGAGGAGGACGGCCCTCCTCCTTCGAACTTCAACGAGGCCGGCCGTCGGATGTGGTGGCGCGGCCGGACTCTCCCGAGCGTCCCGGCCTATCGTGGCCCCCGCCTGCGCTACCCTCAATCCCAGCCCACGCGTGGTCATCCGCCGAGGTTCGACAACCGCGACCCCGATGCTAGCGACGATGATGTCGGCGACTTTGATGACTACGAGTGGCGACGTGTATAGGACTAGGCACGACTATGATTGAATGGCTCCAACATTCGAATGCGGGCATGTATCTTATTTTTCGGTTGAGCTCTGTACTTTAATTTCAGTTCAATCGTAATAAATTTCGTGTCAACCACTTTATTGAACAAAAACAACCGACAACGACTTTATAAACTAAATTTAAACTAATAGAACCGACAACGACTTTATTGAAATTACAATAAAATAGATAAATTACTAGTCTAGTCTCTACTCGTCGTCGGAGGTTGTCTCCGTCCAAAGGTCATCCCACCGAGGGTCGTTTTCGGTCCAAGTTGTATTCGAGTTCTCGAGCTCGAAGGCGGCGACGGCCCGACGGTGCCGCCTGTTGGACCTGCGTTGTGCCCTAAGGTTAGCAAAGAACGCGTCGGGGGACCGCGCCCTCCACTGGCGCATCAACTGCTCGTCGCGCTCGGCGATGGCGATCCTGCGCTGCACCTGGCGATGCCGGCGACGGTCCTCGTCGGTGACGAGGCACGGCGGTGGCGCGAGGAACTCCGCCTCCTCTAGCGATTCAACATCCGGGAAGTTCATGTCGTGCCCCGGCCGCCGAAAGCGCCACGCCGCCGCGTCGTAAGCGCGCGCCGCCTCTTCCGGCGTGTTGTACGTGCCGAGGGTGAGGCGGAAGCCACCGGCGCGTATCTCGGCGGTGAACCTACCGCTCGGATGCACTCGAACGCCACGGAAACCGGACGCCCCTCGACGACATGGAGGCATCCCGGAGATGAATGAGCGGAGGCGGTGGCGACGTGTGGTTGCGCCCGCACTCGTCGCTCTATATAGTGCACGCGGGGCATGGCACGTGTCGGCGGTGGCTACACGTCGCACGCCGGCGTCGGCGGGGTGAGGCACGTGTCGGCGGTGGCTACACGTCGCACGCCGGCCCGGCGGGGCGAGGCACGTGTCAGCGGTGGCTACACGTCGCACGCCGGCGTCGGCGGGGCGAGGCACGTGGAAGAGGTGGCGACACGTGGCACGGGGACGCGACACGAGTGGCACGGGACGCGACACGTGTGGCACGGCGGCGGTGCACGAGGGTGAAACATACCCGACTATCAACGTTTCATATGACGCGAGATGCAAATAGGTATATGGATGTCATATTCATGTTCATTACCTTTTTCTGATCAATATTCATATATAAAACATTTGTATTTGAGTTACCATTCAAAAGTTATTGAAATATTAGTTTTTTTAATTTAAAATACAAAAAATAAAGGGTTCAAAGGCCTCTGGATGGGCTGATCCGTGGCACAGCCCATCCAACGGCTCTAGGCTGTTGGATGGGCTGTGCCGCGGATCATCCCCAAAGGCCTTTTGTCGCGGGTGGGGGCTTGACCCGCGACAAAAGACCTACCCTTTTGTCGCGGGTGGGGGCTTGACCCGCGACAAAAGGGGGGTCTTTGTCGCGGGTCAAGCCCCCACCCGCGACAAAAGGGGTGGGTATAAGACGCGGAGCCGCGGGCGGAGCCGCCACCCGCGACTCCCGGAGGCCAACACTTAGCCGAATTTGCGCCGCCGGGCTGCCCAGGACTCGCCGCCGCCGCCGTTCGCCGCCGTTCCCTCGTCCTCCGACGCGCCGCCTCGACCTCCTCTGCCGCGCCGCCGCGCTCCTCCTCTGCTGTGCGCCGCCTCGACCTCCTCCTCTGCCGCGCCGCCGCGCCGCGTCGACCTCCTCCGACGCCGCCGCGCCGCTCCGCCGCCGCCGCCGCGCCGCGTCGACCTCCTCCTCAGGTAGCACACCGCTGCGCCACGCCGCCGCCGTGCCATTGGCCTGCAGATGCCGCCGCCGTGCCATTGGCCTCCATTTTTTTTAAGTTTTTAGTTTTTAGTTAATTTGTTTTATGTAATTTTAGTTAGTTTTAGGTTTAGTTAATTAGTTTTAGGTTTAGTTTTAGGTTTAGTTTTAGGTTTAGTTTTAATTAGTTTTAGGTTTAGTTAATTAGTTTTAGGTTTAGTTTTAGGTTTAGTTTTAATTAGTTTTAGGTTGAGTTAATTAGTTTTAGGTTTAGTTAGTATAGTTTTAATTAGTTATAGTGTTAGTTACTATATGTATTAAGTTAGTTAGTTAGTTTAGTTAATTCTTATTTTTATGTATTTAGTTAGTTAGTATATGTATGGATTTAGTTTGTAATTTAGTTTGTAATTTAGTATATGTATGTACTTAGTTAGTATATGTATTTTGTTCGCCGGCGTTCCTCCTCCACCGACACCCTCTCTCGCAAACTAGCTAGCGTCGCCGACACCCTCTCTCTCGCAAACACGCGTCGCCGACACCCTCTCTCCCTCTCTCGCAAACACGCGTCACCGACACCCTCTCTCTCTCGCAAACACGCGTCGCCGACACCATCTCCCTATCGCAAACACGCGTCGCCGACACACTCTCCCTCTCGCAAACACGCGTCGCCGACACCCTCTCCCTCTCGCAAACACGCGTCGCCGACACACTCTCCCTCTCGCAAACACGCGTCGCCGACACCCTCTCCCTCTCGCTAACACGTGTCGCCGATTAGGGTTAGGGTTTGGTTTGTGTTTGATTAGGGTTAGGGTTTGGTTTGTGTTTGATTAGGGTTAGGGTTAGAACATGTACTTATCGATTTAATTCTTTTGCGGAAACAATGGATCCATTCGAACGGGACTTGGAACAGGAAGACATGTTCGCGGACATAATCCGCGATGGTACGAGAGCCGACCGAGAAGACCGCGGCTCCGGTGATGGAGAAGCCCGCGGCTCCGGTCATGGAGATGCCGACGGCTCCGGTCATGGAGAAGCCGACGGCTCCGGTGACGGAGAAGCCGACGACGGCTCCGGTGACGGAGAAGCCGACGACGGCTCCGGTGACGGAGAAGCCGACGGCTCCGATCATGACGAGGTATTAATGGAATTCTATATGTACATATGTATTGAGACATTAGTATAGAGGCATTAATGCAATTCTATATATATGTATTCTCTTAGGCCTCCGAAGATAAGATAGAGAAACGAGGCCCGGCAAAGAAGTTGACCAAGAAAGACCACTTCACAATTGAAGCTATATCACCGGAAGGCCAATCGGTGGTACCCGAGAATGTCGGAGTGAAGTTCAAAAATCAGTGCGGAGTTGTGGTTAGAGATCGTGTCCCGATCATCGTCGGAGAATGGAACAAGACGAAGAATGTGTCCGAAAATCAGGTTGCCGATAGGTACAAAGACACACTTTTCGAGACCCGATGGCACATTTCACTTTGCCGGATTTGGGATCGGAGTCTGAGAATGCTAAGCAGCGAGAGCTAGTGAAGAAATGGGCTCTTAAGAAGATGGGGGAACTTTTCCGGGCGTATAAGAACCGGTTATGGAAAAATTATAAGAAAGACAAGAAGCCTCCATTATTCGAGAACTACCTAGCGAAGCAGGAGCATAATCGGGAAGAATTTGTGAGGTACAAAGAATCGGAGGAGGCCGTGAACCTGTCGGCGAAAAACAAGAAGAATGCAAGCGAGAAGAAGTATCACCATCATACGGGGCGAGGGGGCTACGGAAGAGCCATGCCTAAGTGGGATGCACAAGAGGCTGAGATGGAGCCGAACGGGATCACTCCGGAACCCACGCGAGAAGGATGGGACACAAGGGCTCGAAATTGGTTCCTCGCGCATGGTCTGTGAGTATGACATGAAGACAGGGAACATTGTTGAAAGTGACACCGGGGTTAGGGTACCCAGGCAAAAATGGATTGAAGTGACGACAGATATAAAGGCGGGAAAACTAAAGTTTGCTCCCGATAGAGCGAAAGACTTGCCGACGCTTGTCCTCGGTAATCCTGAGAAGGGAGGACGAACAAGAGGCTTCGGCCCTAGTGTTCCGTGGTCGCTTGGGTTTCCGGCCGACGCGGAGACTTATAGAAGCCGAGCGAGAGCTAAACAACGCCAGCTGGAGGTGCAGAATGACCAGATGGCCGAGTTCCAACGCCGACTTGACCAGCAGCAGCGGGAGCTTCAGCGGCGAGCGGCGGGAGATAAATGAACTAAAAGGACAGCGCCCGCCGGATAATACCGCTGAAATATCTCAGCGACGAGACAGACGAGCGTGGCCGACTCGGAGGCCCCTCCTACACGGATGATGATAGATGCCGGTCCTGGCGACCCCTTCGATGGAATCAAGGAGCAAACACCTTGTGATCTCCATGAGGTGTTCGGGAAGGTTTCGTTAAGGTGGCGGTCGGCTATGTCTTACCGGCATTTGGACTCGAAGGTGAGCCGGCAACATGGCATGGCAATCCGATTCCAGCTGGCTATGCTCGTGTCGGGGTGGATTCGGTTGTCCCGTCGTGGGGGACATTGGAGCTCGATATCCCTGGAGGTGATGGGGGGCTTACACTCGGAGAGGTGCTCGGGAGAAATCATTCTCCGGGAAAAGAAGAATATCAAGCTGCCAGGCTGGGTAGCACCTAGTACCGGTCGTCCCAACGAGGTCACCATCACCTCCTCCGGGTGATCGCAGGCCACCATCACCTCCTCCTACCGATCACATGTCGCCACCATCACCCCGTGGGTACGACGTCGACCACGACATCGGTAGTCCATCTCCATCTCCAGCGCCGCCGCCTCCGCCCAAAAAGACTCGGAATGCACCCAGCCGGAAGCGTTTCAAGAGTCCTGTCCCCAAGAGGTCGCCCCTCCCAAAAGTACCAAAGGTTCCTCCCCCCGTCCTTACGATCGTACCCCGGAGGAAAATGATGCCATTGTTAAGAAAATCAATTATGATTTTTTTCATAAGCCAAAACCTCCGAGCGCCGAGCCATACACAGAGAAGCAAATAGCATATGCTACTAGTTTTCCGAACACACCATCGCAGGTATGACTTACACGAGAAGAAGGATGACTATACACGCACTCTTGCGAAGGTAATTGACACAAAGAATGCTGAAAAGGCTAAGGAGAAGGACATTGCTGGCACGAGCAAATCATCGGCTAGAAGTGCAACCGAGAATAAGTCAACTTCAACAAGTGCACCCCTCAAGGCCAAGCAAACGACAAAAGGCAAAAAGAGAAAGGAAGTTCCCCTCCTCGGTGCTCAGCCCAAACAATCGATCCCACCACTCAAAGTGCTTAATGTTCCCAAGCTGTACCGGGAACATGGTGGTTTCAATATGGAAGAAGTCTGCAAAGCTAGCGGCTGCCCGTGACGTTACCGTGGAGGAATTGATGTATGCAGCGAGATGCCGCAGTACCCACCGCTGATATAGCTCCTAAATTTGTCTACGGGGCCGACTTGGTCAGCACAGAGCAGCTGCTTAAACTGCCAACACATATGCGGAATTTGCATCGGTGGTACCTTGATGCATGCAAGGAGAACATAAGGTTCATCGTGGCGAGTATACCATGGGAATATTACTACCGAAAGGAGGAGATCCATATTGAGATGAATGAACTCGGCAGTTATTCAATCTAGATGCCCTCGACAAATCTCTCATGAGTTGCTATTGCTTGTAAGTTGTTAACTACATATAAGTTCATTTTCATTCAGTTCATGTTCGTTTTCATTGCATATATATACTCATTATATCTTATGTGTTCTCTTATGCGGATCGAAGATCAGTGAATGCAAAAGTAATAATATTATCAATATTGGGTTTATTGACCCGGATAAAGTACATGTTCAAACGGTAAAGTTTAATGCCCAAGAAACGGGGGAAACCTACTAAGGTTTTTGGGGGAGCAATATTTCGTGATTCAATATTGTTTCCTTACAACTACGAGTGAGAGTCTTAATGATCTTTATGCACATTCAATTTTTCTTACTCGATGTTAAGTGTAATTCCTGACGTATATGCATAACATGTGCAGCTTCCACTGGATTCTACTAGACATTCAACCTGATAAGGGAATAGTTGAGGTAAAAGACCCACAGAGTAGAGGCGTGGACGGGTTCCAGGACTTGCAGAAGTTGCTCCAAGTGTAATTTCCTTCATCGCCGCGCTTTATCATTCGTGAGATATCAATTAATTATCCACTCATTCAATCATTCTTTTGCCCGGCAGGGCTTGGACCGCTTTCAAGAGACATCGTAAGAACGAAACCCAGGCGGAGAAGCTAACATTTACTCCTGTACCGTGCTCCCAGCAGCCACAAGGGACGAATCTATGTGGATACTACGTTTGCGAGTCCATTCGCATGTTAACCACCGAGAAGCGGAACAATAATAAATTCAACGTAAGTTCACAACTTTATTTATTATCATCAATATTTCGTTATCAAGACTGATATAGTCATACTCATCTCATTTTCGTATATAGGTCGACTTCATGCGGGACGAGACTCCAACCAAAGGAACACGCACTAGGAATCGCGGAGGAACTGGCGGGACTTTTGATTAAAGATGTACTAAACAACAAAGGCTTGTTTAGTCCAAATAGATGCTCTACCTCCAAATAGACGGTCGTTAGTACCGCTTGTCGATCGTGAGCTAAATGTATATATATATGTAAGGGCTACATGTAAAGAGGAATCGACTTTTGCTTCCAACATTTGTTTGATCGATCTATATATATATATATTGAATGAACGTGTACAATTTCTAGTAGCGTACAAATATATGCAACTTTTATTTTCGAACGAAAAAAATGATATAACAGGCGGTCGGTGGCGGGGGAGGGGTGCTGCACCCTCAAACCCTAAAGCAGAAGCGTTGTGCGCGCGCCACGTAGAGGGCCTTTTGTCGCGGGTGGTAATACCGCCCGCGACAAAAGGGCCTGTGCCCTGCGCGCCAGGCGGCTGCCACGTGGTGGACCTTATGTCGCGGGTCGTAAGTGACCCGGGATAAAAGGCCTCCCTTTTATCGCGCCTTGCTTGTCGCGGCTGGCCGCCCGCGACAAAAGGCCCTAACCACCCGGATCAAAAGGCCTGTTTTCCACTAGTGACATATTCATATAGGAAAAAATTAAGGTGCATTTCTTGCATGAATTGTCCTGGCGGCAGGGCGATGTTTATGCCATGGTTATAGCTGAATGGGTTGTGGTACCCCATGGGGCACACCAATCGAACGATGGAAAAATAAAGTTAGACACTTGCGCATGGGCGAAAAATATGAGTGAGAAATATCAGAAATAGAATGAGTGATTTTGGTCATAATTTACCAACTTATTAATGGTGAAACTTCACCTTTGACTTCATCTGAGCAAGATGTTGTGGGAGATGCGAAAGAATGTGTTACAAAACTTATACGTGATGATGAGACAAAAGTCTCACATAGCTAAGGTTAAACATGTTCAATAAGACGGAAATAACACAAAGAATTTTCACTTTATCGCTAGTGGGAAACATATGAATAAGAATATTTCCACCTTAAGCAATATGACAAAACCATAGTGGGAGTGAAAGAAAAAATAATCATGTTTTATGTTACTGAATATTACAAAAAAAAAAACTGTTTGGAGCACAGGTCCAAGTAATTTTTCTATGATTGAGGAAAATAACCGGAATTATCTTCTGAAAAAATGCTATTCTTACAGCTGACTTCCCGAAGAAAGAAGTGTTGAAATCTATTGCTCAAATGGAAAATTATAAAGCACGACCAGATGGTTTCCCCACCGAAGTTTATCACACTTTTTGGAATTTCATTAAGATAGACGTTGCCTCATGGCATAACCGAGTATAACCCTGATGTTCAACTAATCTGGCGTTTGAGCATAGCACTCAAATTTCATCCCGTTTTGTGTACTCAGTTGGAGATCGGGAGATGTTAGGTGTTTTCACCAACGATTACCTAGGATGGTATTGTTTCTTCAGCAAGGTTTTGTTGGTATTTTTAGATGAAAGGCAAGACTGCCCGACTTTAAATTAATAAAGCCTGTTACGGTTCAACAAGGATATTCGATACATCTGCTGCAGCATACAGCTTAGCCAAGATAAACACAAGCGATGGTAAACTAGCCATTCCACTAAGATAGCTACATATAAGGCGGTTGAGGGACATCTATGCCGGCTCAGCAACTTCAAGGAAGGCCCCCAGTAGACCTCTCAGGAACTTGTCGCGGCGAATGAGTTTCTGTTGCTGGAAGAAGCAGGCTCCCTGGAGGCGGAGTAGAGCTCGCGAAGGGAGTTGATCATCCAGCAGATACCTTCCTTGTCGCTAGTCCTGGAGTTGATACTCCACAGCTGTAAAAACACCATAGATTTATAAATGACATCAGATGGGTGGTTAATCACTTTCTTCTCAATAGCTAATTTGTTACGAACTTGCCACAGCGCCCACGACTGTGCAAGAAACAAAAGCCAGAGTAATCTACGCGGGGGCCCAGCAAGGCTAGAGAGAATATGATGGAATTGCGCGAAGTTGGCCGGGTGCCAGCTACACCCCAGTAGCTGGCGTAAAACACTCCAGGCAAAAACCGCAAGCGCACAGGAAAAGAAAATATGCGATGCATCCTCAGGAGAGCCGCAAAGAGCACATAAGCCGTTGGAGGGGCCATGCCTGGTAGCGAGCTGGAGAGCGGACGGAAGTTTATCTAGCGCTAACTGTCAAGCAAAGATCTTAATCTTGAGCGGGACCGCCGCCTGCCAAAGGTCCCGCCAGTGTACAACCGTCGCCCCTTGCGACAGCTTGGCGTAAAGGGATTTTGCAGAGTACCTCCCCGACGCCTCTAAGTGCCACAACACCTTGTCCTTCTCATTGCTAAGAGAAACCTGCCCCATCTCGACGCAAGAAACAGCAAGGAGTGATAAAGAACGAATGCTTTCATTCAGAGCATGAGATTTGAAACAGCTAGGATATACAAACATACAATCTCAAGTTAGAGTTGACCGGATCAGCCAAAATCGAAACATGGTTATGTGCTTTGATTTTGTGGCCTTCTTCAACCCAATAATTGTGGGCGCCAGCGCCACTGCTTGCTGCCTCGCCGGACAGTGCTTGCACCAGATGCGAAACCGCGCGTAGGCGGCGTCGGTGCAAGAGCGCCGGAGAGATATCTTCATCCCAAAATTAACGGTTCTTCACATCTCGTTGGCGCTCTGGCCGGTCAGCTTGCGACGGACAACTTCCCAGATTCTCTCTACCCACAATGGGACTCCGGTAGGGACGAGTACGGCCGCAGCGTCCGGGCTGCGTTCTTCTCACATACGACGTCAAGCCGCATCTGCTTGTGGCGGCACTCATCGCTGCAGAAGGGGGTGTCGCCTCTGTACATGAAGATGTCCTTCTCGCTCGCCAGCGGCTTGGCGCAGAGCGCGCACGCGTTCATCGCGGGCATGCCACGCTCGCCTGCTGGCTCGGCGTCGAAGAAGAAAGCACTGGCTACAGATGCCACCATGGTATATACCTAGGTGTTGGTGAGGAGCAGAGCAAAGCTTCGCAGCTCGGTAGCTGATTTTGGTGAGGGGAGGAAGAGGGGATGGAGTTGATGAGTTCAGGGAAGCGTAGGCATGGGGTTTATATCGTGCTTGCAAGCGGACGGCAAAATATCTCGGAGCGGTTCGACCTGCCACGCCCTTGGGCCCACACCAGGCTTCACCTCGACGACAATTGGCAAGAATCGTATAATATACGCTCTAGGTCGACAGGGTGGAGTGATCGACGTAGCTCTAACACTATTTAAGGCTTGTTTGGTACTATTACATTGATATACATTCGTTTAAAATATTGGAAAACCAAAAATAATTATAATGTTTAAAATATAAGCCTTTTTTTTTAGAGAGTTAAGGTTTGCATTTTGGAACGGAGGAATATTATAATGCACTTTTCAGGATTGGTTCAATTGTATACTCGTGGGATTGTATCTAAAAAATCTCACTTGAATCCTATTATGTCTGTTTTATTCCCATTTTTTCAGGATTCATAAAAATTCTGGAGTAGTAGTAAATTTTGTTAAAGATCCATTATGACATCTGTCTCTAATGGATTATTGATTAGAGATAAATAGGGATGTGAAGGGGTTGATGGAAAATAGGGATTTCACTCAATCCCTATGGGATTATGACAAGCACACTAGTGCTAGCGTTTGGTACAAATGTCTTCTTATTTTGCTATACTTGCACACATCTCAATTATTACTTTGTATGTTGCCAAAAACATTTTAAATTTATAATTATGTAAACTCAAATGTCTTCAACCATCTCCTACTAAGTGAAAAAAATTATTTCATAGATTTCTATTCCAAATATGATATATGTCAATATTCCATTCAACAATGTATTCCTATCTTTACATGCAAAAAAGGTAAGTTGTGTGCCCCGTGCAAAACTGACACGTTTAGTAGCCACTACTCGCTGAACAAGAAAGGTAAGTCTCAGAATATTCTGGAAGTGTTTGGAATGTGTCCGAAAGTGATACGAAATTGTTTCGGTCATTTATGAAAGGTACTAGAAGGATTTATGATGTTTTCAGAATGTTTTTAGAATGTTTCGGAAGTTTCCGGAATATTTAAGGAAGGTCGGAAGGGCCCGAAAGGGGAAGACCAGGAGGGGTATGGACCACATGAGCACTCCATGACCGGTGCAGAAGGGAGGGGAGGAGTCCACACAGACGACTACTCCCCCTTGGCCGATTGGGAAGGAGCATGGGTGGACCCCTTGGCCAATTAGGAAGGAGGAGTCTAGGTGGACTTCGTGTTGGAGATATGCCCGAGAAGCAATAGTAAAATAGTTATTGTTATATCTTAGTGTTCATGATAAATGTTTACACCCCATGTTATAATTGTATTAACCGGAAACATTAATACATGTGTGTTGTGTAAACAACCAGAGTCCCTAGTAAGCCTCTCATTTAACTAGCTTGTTGATTAATAGATGATCATGGTTTCCTGATCATGAACATCAGATGTTATTAATAACAAGATCATATCATTAGGTGAATGATATGATGTACACACCCATAGTAAGCATAGCATGAGATCAAGTCATTAAGTTCAAACTTGCTATAAGCTTTCGTTACATAGTTACCTAGTCCTTCGACCGTGAGATCATGTATATCACTTACACCGGAAGGATGCTTTGATTACGTCAAACGCCATTGCGTAAATGGGTGGTTATAAAGATGGGATTAAGTATTCGGAAAGTGTGAGTTGAGGCATATGGATCAAGAGTGGTATTTGTCCATCCCGATGACGGATAGATATACTCTGGACCCTCTCGGTGGAATATCGTCTAATTAGCTTGCAAGCATGTGACTAGGTCACAAGAGATGACATACCACGGTATGAGTAAAGAGTACTTGTCGGTAACGAGGTTGAACTAGGTATGGAGATACCGATGATCGAACCTCAGGCAAGTAAAGTATCGCCCGACAAAGGGAATCGGTATCGTATGTGAATGGTTCTTTCGATCATGAAGTCATCGTTGAATATGTGGGAGCTATTATGGATCTCCAGGTCCCGCTATTAGTTATTGATTGGAGAGGAGTCTCGATGATGTCCGCATAGTTCTCGAACCGTAGGGTGACACACTTAAGGTTTGATGTCGTTATAAGTAGATATGGAATGGAATGGAGTTCGAATGTTGTTCGGAGTCTCGGATGGGATCCAGGACATCACGAGGAGTTCCGGAATGGTCCGGAGAATAAGATTCATATATAGGAAGTTACATTCCAAGTTTGGGAGTGGTCCGGTGAATTTATGGAAGGTTGTAGAAGTTTCTAGAATCATCCGGAATAAATCACTATGGAAGGAGGAGTTCCGGAGAGACTCCACCAGCCCTAGCCAACCCACCAAGTGGGAAGGTGGAGTCCATGGTGGACTCCACCAAGGTGACCGGCCACACCACAAGGAAGGGGAGGAATCCCCACCTTGTCTAGGTTTCCCAAATTTGGTAAGTTTTGGAGTTGGACTCCAATGTGGTTTTGGGGTAAACCCTAGGGATTTCCACCTATTTAAAGGGGAGGAGATGGGAGGGGCTGCCTACTACTTGGCCGCACCACTAAGGGGCTCCCTGGCCGGCGCCCCAAGCACCCCCCTCACCCAAACCCTAGCTACTCCCTCCTCCTTCTTCTCCCGCAGCGCTTACGGCGAAGCCCTGCCGGAGATCTCCACCACCACCGTCACCATGTCGTCGTGCTGGTGGGATCCTGAGGAGGATCTACTACATCCGCTGCCCGCTGGAATGAGGAGAAGGACGTCGTCATCAACACCGAACGTGTGACCGAGTACGGAGGTGTTGCCCAACGTATCTATAATTTCTGATGTTCCATGCTTGTTTTATGACAATACCTACATGTTTTGTTCACACTTTATATCGCTTTTATGCGTTTTCCGGAACTAACCTATTGACAAGATGCCGAAGTGCCAGTTCCTGTTTTCTGCTATTTTTGGTTTCAGAAATCTTACACAGGAAATATTCTCGGAATTGGACGAAATCAACGTCTAGTATCTTATTTTTGCACGAAGCTTCCAGAACACCGGAGAGAGACCAGAGGGGAGCCAGGGGGCCCCACACGCCAGGGCGGCATGGCCAAGGGGTGGGGCGCGCCCCCTATGGTGTGGCCCCACCAGGGCCCCTCCGAGGCTGCCCTTCCGCCTATATAAAGTCTCCGTCGCGAAAACCCAATACGGATAAGCCACGATACGAGAAAAGTTCCAGAGCCGCCGCCATCGCGAAGCCAAGATTCGGGGGACAGAAGTCGCTGTTCCGGCACGCCGCCGGGACGGGGAATTGCCCCCGGAAGGCATCTCCATCGACACCACCGCCATCTTCATCGCCGCTGTTGTCTCCTATGATGAGGAGGGAGTAGTTCTCCCCCGAGGCTAAGGGCTGTACCGTAGCTATGTGGTTCATCTCTCTCTCCCATGTGATCTTTATGTGATCATGAGCTTTGTGATCTAGTTGAGTATCATCTATGTGCTACTCTAGTGATGTTATTAAAGTACTCTATTCCTCCTCCATGATGTAATGTTGACAGTGTGTGCATCATGTAGTACTTGGTGTAGGTTATGATTGTAATCTCTTGTACATTATGGAGTTAACTATTACTATGATAGTATTCATGCGATCTATTCCCCCTTTCATAGCCTGACGGTGACAGTGTGCATGCTATGTTAGTACTCGGTATAATTGCAATGGTCTATTATGCACTCTAAGATTACTTAAATATGAACTCCAAATGTTGTGGAGCTTGTTAACTCCGGCTTGAGGGAGCTCTTGTAGCCCTACACAATGAATGGTGTTTGTCATCCAACAAGAGAGTGTAGAGAAAGTAGTATTTGTTTATTCAGTTATGTGATCAATGTTGAGAGTGTCCACTAGTGAAAGTATGATCCCTAGGCCTTGTTTCCGAATATCGAATCTCCGTTTATTTACTGTTCTACTGCATGTTTACTTGCTGCCATATTTTATTCAGATTATTATTACCACTCATATTCATCCATATCACTTGTATTTCACTATCTCTTCGTCGAACTACCGCACCTATACATCCGACAAGTGTATTAGGTGTGTTGGGGACACAAGAGACTTCTTGTATCGTAATTGCAGGGTTGCTTGAGAGGGATATCTTTGTCCTCTACCTCCCTGAGTTCGATAAACCTTGGGTGATTCACTTAAGGGAAACTTGCTGCTGTCCTACAAACCTCTGCTCTTGGAGGCCCAACACTGTCTACAGGAATAGAAACGTGCGTAGACATCAAGCTATTTTCTGGCGCCGTTGCCGGGGAGATAAGGTAAAAGGTATTCACATCCTCCGACTACTAAGCTATTTCCTAGCACTGTTACCGGTGTGTGAGTGCTCGAAGCTATTTCCTTTAGATCCTGCAATTGCATCTTTTTGTTTCTTGTTTTTATTTTCACTAGTTAGGCTTAATGGAAAACAACAAAAATATTAGAGATCTTTATAGTATTTATCTTGAGTTAGGACATGAGGTGTTTGAAGAGAAAATTAAAAAACCTATGGAACTTTATATGCATGATAATGCCAATGTTATTAGTATAAATTCTTTGAACACCATTGTTGCTAATGCTATGGAAGAATTTAAGCTTGGGGAAGCTAGTTGTGATATTTTTAGTCCCCCAAGTTTTGAGGAGAAAATTTTCTTTGATGATACTTTGCCTCCCATTTATGATGATTATAATGATAGTGGTATTTTGGTGCCACCTACTATGGAGGAGAAAATTAATTATGATTATACTATGCCTCCTATATTTGACGATTATGGTGATAATGATAGCTACTTTGTTGAATTTGCTCCCACTACAATTAATAAGAATGACTATGCTTATGTGGAGAGTAATGATACTTTTATGCATGTGAATAAGAATGCTTTATGTGATAGTTATATTGTTGAGTTTGTTCATGATGCCACTGAAAGTTATTATGAGAGAGGGAAACATGGTCATATGCATCTTAATAATATTAAGTTTCCCCTCTTTATGTTGAGAATCTTGAAATTGCGCTTGTGTTGCCTTTCTATGTTTGTTGCTTTGTGCTTACATGACTTGTTTATTTACAAAATTCCTTTTTATAGGAAGTGGGTTAGACTTAAAAGTGTTTGTTATTTGCTTTTGATGCTCTTTTTTTGCTTCAACTCTTATTTCTTGCGAGTGCATCATTAAAATTACTGAGCCCATCTTAATGGCTATAAAGAAAGCACTTCTTGGGAGATAACCCATGTTTTATTTTTCTACTATTTTGTTGTGTCTTGGAAGTTGTTACTACTGTAGCAACCTCTCCTTATCTTTATTTTATTGCATTGTTGTGCCAAGTAAAGTCTTTGATAGTAATGTTAATACTAGATTTGGATTACTGCGCAGAAACAGATTTTTGCTGTCACGAATTTGAGTAGGTCTCTCTGTAGGTAACTCAGAAAAATCTGCCAATTTACGTGCGTGATCCTCAGATATGTACGCAACTTTCATTCAATTTGATAATTTTTATCTGAGCAAGTTAAGTGCCCCAGAAAAATTCGTCTTTACGGATTGTTCTATTTTGACAGATTCTGCCTTTTATTTCACATTGCCTGTTTTGCTATGTTTGATGGATTTCTTTGTTCCATTAACTTTCAGTAGGTTTGTGCAATGTCCAGAAGTGTTAAGAATGATTATGTCACCTCTGAATATATGAATTTTCGATTATGCACTAACCCTCTAATGAGTTTGTTTCGAGTTTGGTGTGGAGGAAGTTTTGAAGGGTCAAGAGAGGAGGGTGATATATGATCAAGAAGAGTGAAAAGTCTAAGCTTGGGGATGCCCCCGTGGTTCATCCCTGCATATTTCAAGAAGACTCAAGCGTCTAAGCTTGGGGATGCCCAAGGCATCCCCTTCTTCATCGACAACTTATCAGGTCACCTCTAGTGAAACTATAGTTTTATTCCATCACATCTTATGTACTTTACTTGGAGCGTCTGTGTGCTTTTATTTTCGTTTTGTTATTTTCATTCTCTGAATAAATTCATGCTTGTGTGGGACAGAGACACGCTCCGCTCGTTCATTTGAACACTTGTGTTCTTAGTTTTACTTTTAATGTTCATGGCGAAGGTTGAAACTGCTTCATTCATTGTTATATGGTTGGAAACAGAAAATGTTGCATGTGGTAAATGGTATAATGTCTTGAATAATTTGATACTTGGCAATTGTTGTGCTCATATAGATCATGTTTAAGCTCTTGCATCATGTACTTTGCACCTATTAATGAAGAACTACATAGGGCTTGTTAAAATCTGGTTTGCATGATTAGTTTCTCTAGAGTCTAGATATTTTCTGGTTAAGGTGTTTGAACAACAAGGAGACGATGTAAAGTCTTATAATTCTTGCAATATGTTCATATGTAAGCTTTGCTGCACCGTTTCATACTTGAGTTTGCTTCAAACAACCTTGCTAGCCTAGCCTTGTATTGAGAGGAATTCTTCTCGTGCATCCAAATCCTTGAGCCAAAAACTATGCCATTTGTGTCCACCATACCTACCTACTACATGGTATTTCTCTGCCATTCCAAAGTAAATTACTTGAGTGCTACCTTTAAAATTCTATTCTTTGTCTTTACAATATATAGCTCATGGAAAAATAGCCTTAAAAACTATTATGGTGAAGAATATGTACTTATGTATCTTATTTCTTAATAAGTTGCTTGTTAAGCGGTAACCATGTTTCTGGGGACGCCATCAACTTTTACCTTTGTTGAATATCATGTGAGTTGCTATGCATGTTCGTCTTGTCTGAAGTAAGGGCGATTTTCATGATCAAATGGTTTGAGTATGCATATTGTTAGAGATGAACATTGGGCCGCTAACTAAAGCCATGATTCATGGTGGAAGTTTCAGTTTGGACAATCAATCATCAATCTCTTATGAGAATATTATCTGTTGTTGAATGCTTATGCATTAAAGAGGAGTCCATTATCTGTTGTCTATGTTGTCCCGGTATGGATGTCTAAGTTGAGAATAATCAAAAGCGAGAAATCCAATGCGAGCTTTCTCCTTAGACCTTTGTACAGGCGGTATAGAGGTACCCTTTGTGACACTTGGTTGAAACATATGTTATGCAATGATAATCCATGTTAATCCAAGCTAATTAGGACAAGGTGCGAGCACTATTGGTACTCTATGCATGAGGCTTGCAACTTATAGGATATCTTATACATAACACATATGCTTTATTACTACCGTTGACAAAATTGTTTCTATATTTTTAAAATGAAAAGCTCTAGCACAAAAATAGTAATCCATGCTTCCCTCTGCGTAGGGCCATTCTTCTACTTTTATGTTGAGTCAGTTTACCTACTTCTTTCTATCTTAGAAGCAAACACTTGTGTCAACTGTGTGCATTGATTCTTACATGTTTACCTATTGCACTTGTTATATTACTTTGTGTTGACAATTATCCATGAGATAAACATGTTGAAGTTGAAAGCAACTGCTGAAACTTATATCTTCCTTTGTGTTGCTTCAAAGCTTTCTACTAAGAATCTATTGCTTTATGAGTTAACTCTTATGCAAGTATTATTGATGCTTGTCTTGAAAGTACTATTCATGAAAAGTCTTTGCTATATGATTCAGTTGTTTAGTCATTATCTTTACCATTGCTTTGAATCACTTCATTCATCTCATATGCTTTGCAATAGTATGATCAAGATTATGTAAGTAGCATGTCACTTCAGAAATTATCTTTGTTATCGTTTACCTACTCGAGGGCGAGTAGGAACTAAGCTTGGGGATGCTGATACGTCTCCAACGTATCTATAATTTCTGATGTTCCATGCTTGTTTTATGACAATACCTACATGTTTTGTTCACACTTTATATCGCTTTTATGCGTTTTCCGGAACTAACCTATTGACAAGATGCCGAAGTGCCAGTTCCTGTTTTCTGCTGTTTTTGGTTTCAGAAATCTTACACAGGAAATATTCTCGGAATTGGACGAAATCAACGCCCAGTATCTTATTTTTGCACGAAGCTTCCAGAACACCGGAGAGAGACCAGAGGGGAGCCAGGGGGGCCCCACACGCCAGGGCGGCGCGGCCAAGGGGTGGGGCGCGCCCCCCTATGCTGTGGCCCCACCAGGGCCCCTCCGAGGCTGCCCTTCCGCATATATAAAGGCTCTGTCGCGAAAACCCTATACGGATAAGCCACGATACGAGAAAAGTTCCAGAGCCGCCGCCATCGCGAAGCCAAGATTCTTGGGATAGAAGTCTCTGTTCCGGCACGCCGCCGGGACGGGGAATTGCCCCGGAAGGCATCTCCATCGACACCACCGCCATCTTCATCGCCGCTGCTGTCTCCTATGATGAGGAGGGAGTAGTTCTCCCCCGAGGCTAAGGGCTGTACCGTAGCTATGTGGTTCATCTCTCTCTCCCATGTGATCTTTATGTGATCATGAGCTTTGTGATCTATTTGAATATCATCTATGTGCTACTCTAGTGATGTTATTAAAGTACTCTATTCCTCCTCCATGATGTAATGTTGACAGTGTGTGCATCATGTAGTACTTGGTGTAGGTTATGATTGTAATCTCTTGTAGATTATGGAGTTAACTATTACTATGATAGTATTCATGCGATCTATTCCCCCTTTCATAGCCTGACGGTGACAATGTGCATGCTATGTTAGTACGCGGTATAATTGCAATGGTCTATTATGCACTCTAAGGTTACTTAAATATGAACTCCGAATGTTGTGGAGCTTGTTAACTCCGGCTTGAGGGAGCTCTTGTAGCCCTACACAATGAATGGTGTTTGTCATCCAACAAGAGAGTGTAGAGAAAGTAGTATTTGTTTATTCAGTTATGTGATCAATGTTGAGAGTGTCCACTAGTGAAAGTATGATCCTAGGCCTTGTTTCCGAATATCGAATCTCCGTTTATTTACTTGTTCTACTTGCATGTTTACTTGCTGCCATATTTTATTCAGATTGTTATTACCACTCATATTCATCCATATCACTTGTATTTCACTATCTCTTCGCCGAACTAGTGCACCTATACATCCGACAAGTGTATTAGGTGTGTTGGGGACACAAGAGACTTCTTGTATCGTAATTGCAGGGTTGCTTGAGAGGGATATCTTTGTCCTCTACCTCCCTGAGTTCGATAAACCTTGGGTGATTCACTTAAGGGAAACTTGCTGTTGTCCTACAAACCTCTGCTCTTGGAGGCCCAACACTATCTACAGGAATAGAAGCGTGCGTAGACATCAAAGCGGCAAGTGATCGACTACATCAACCACGAGATCTAATCTCGTAGGGTTTGGAATCTTCGAGGGTTAGTCTCACATACATCTCGTTGCTGCCATCTACTAGATTAGATCTTGGCTTGTTATTCGTTCTTGCGGTTGGAATTTTTGTTTTCTATGCTACGAATCCCATCACTCGGCTCCCGCCCAAGTCGGTTCAGAGCGAGAGGAGTCCATGTGGTGGAATCCTCTCCACAGGTCGTCCAACCCTGCTTTATAAGGAGAGGGAGAGCAGAGGGCGACATAATTTCAGCCACGCGGC
>NC_061514.1:61515476-61642008 GCF_022539505.1 Lolium rigidum | reverse complement strand
GCGAGCTACAGCTACGTTAAGATATGGTTCTTCCTGCGTTACGTGAGGCACACGTTCCGCTGTTTTGGGGGGAGGAGGGGGAGAACGACCGCCGGAACACCGGAACCCCACCAAATCTTGCATGTGGGCCTATGCTATGTGTCAAAGTGTGATGCAAGGTGTAATTGTGCAAAATTAGCTCCCCTAAACCCTAGACCCTAGCCCTAACCCTACGCCGAACCCTAACCAGTAGATCAGGCACACCCTCGATCGTGTGATAATGGCTCGAGCTGCGGGTCTATGTGACAAAGGGTCCCAATCTTGGTTCTCCATGTGTATATGTCCTAAACAAACCTAAAAGAATGAAAAGGTACATTGGTGCACCCTCGTGCGGAGAAATCTAGGGGGGTAGACCCGCCGGAGCACACGTTCCGCTGTTTTGGGGGGAGGAGGGGGAGAACGACCGCCGGAACACCGGAACCCCACCAAATCTTGCATGTGGGCCTATGATATGTGTCAAAGTGTGATGCAAGGTGTAATTGTGCAAAAGTAGCTCCCCTAAACCCTAGACCCTACCCCTAACCCTACATCGAACCCTAACTAGTAGATCACACACCGTCGATCGTGTGATAATGGCTCGAGCTGCGGGTGTATATGTGCCAAAGGGTCCCAATCTTGGTTCTCCATGTGTATATGTCCTAAACAAACCTAAAAGAATGAAAATGTACATTGGTGCACCCTCGCCCGGAGAAATCTAGGGGGTAGACCCCGCCGGGGCACACGTTCCGCTGTTTTGGGGGGAGGAGGGGGAGAACGACCGCCGAACACCGAACCCCACCAAATCTTGCATGTGGGCCTATGCTATGTGTCAAAGTGTTATGCAAGGTGTAATTGCGCAAAAGTAGCTCCCCTAAACCCTAGACCCTAGCCCTAACCCTACGCTGTACCCTAACCGATAGATCGTGCACACCCTCGATCGTGTGATAATGGCTCGAGCTGCGGGTGTATGTGCCAAAGGGTCCCAATCTTGGTTCTCCATGTGTATATGTCCTAAACAAACCTAAAAGAATTAAAATGTACATTGGTGCACCCTGGCGCGGAGAAATCTAGGGGGGTAGACCCGCCGGGGCACACGTTCCGCTGTTTTGGGGGAGGAGGGGAGAACGACCGCCGGAACACCGGAACCCCACCAAATATTGCATGTGGGCCTATGCTATGTGTCAAAGTGTGATGCAAGGTGTAATTGTGCAAAAGTAGCTCCCCTAAACCCTAGACCCTAGCCCTAACCCTAACCAGTAGATCAGGCACACCCTCGATCGTGTGATAATGGCTCGAGCTACGGGTGTATGTGCCAAAGGGTCCCAATCTTGGTTCTCCATGTGTATATGTCCTAAACAAACCTAAAATAATGAAAATGTACATTGGTGCACCCTGCGCGGAGAAATCTAGGGGGTAGACCCGCCGGGCACACGTTCCGCCGTTTTGGGGGGAGGGGAGAACGACCGCCGGAACACCGAACCCCACCAAATCTTGCATGTGGGCCTATGATATGTGTCAAAGTGTGATGCAAGGTGTAATTGTGCAAAAGTAGCTCCCCTAAACCCTAGACCCTAGCCCTAACCCTACGCCGAACCCTAACCAGTAGATATCTCGTGCACACCTCGATCGTGTGATAATGGCTCGAGCTGCAGGTGTATGTGCCAAAGGGTCCCAATCTTGGTTCTCCATGTGTATATGTCCTAAACAAACCTAAAAGAATGAAAAGGTACATTGGTGCACCCTCGCGCGGAGAAATCTAGGGGGTAGACCCGCCGGGGCACACGTTCCGCTGTTTTGGGGGGAGGAGGGGGAGAACGACCGCCGGAACACCGGAACCCCACAAAATCTTGCATGTGGGCCTATTCTATGTGTCAAAGTGTGGTGCAAGGTGTAATGGTGCTAAAGTAGCTCCCCTAAACCCTAAACCCTACCCCTAACCCTACGCCGAACCCTAACCCCAGTAGACCAGGCACACCCTCGATCGTGTGATAATGGCTCGAGCTGCGGGTGTATGTGCCAAAGGGTCCCAATATTGGTTCTCCATGTGTATATGTCCTAAACAAACCTAAAATAATGAAAAGGTGCATTGGTGCACCCTCGCACGGAGAAATCTAGGGGGTAGACCCGCCGGGTCACACGTTCCGCTGTTTTGGGGGGAGGAGGGGGAGAACGACCACCGGAACACCGGAACCCCACCAAATCTTGCATGTGGGCCTATGATATGTGTCAAAGTGTGATGCAAGGTGTAATTGTGAAAAAGTAGCTCCCCTAAACCCTAGACCCTAGCCCTAACCCTACGCCGAACCCTAACCAAGTAGATCTCGTGCACACCCTCGATCGTGTGATAATGGCTCGAGCTGCGGGTGTATGTGCCAAAGGGTCCCAATCTTGGTTCTCCATGTGTATATGTCCTAAAAAAACCTAAAAGAATGAAAAGGTACATTGGTGCACCCTCGCGCGAGAAATCTAGGGGGTAGACCCGCTGGGGCACACGTTCCGCTGTTTTGGGGGAGGAGGGGGAGAACGACCGCTCGGAACACCGAACCCCACCAAATCTTGCATGTGGGCCTATTCTATGTGTCAAAGTGTGGTGCAAGGTGTAATGGTGCAAATGTAAACGGAGCCAAAAAGTCGAGCGCGGAGACGACATTATATTCTAGGAGAATCCTTCACGATCGAACTACCACGTTCGGAATCTTGATGTATATAGAATGGGATGAAGCTTGCATATTCCTTATGATAAGCATATAATTAGTGTGTGCAAGAGACATATATAATTTGACCTAATTAACCAAACATTTTCTGATTTTTTATATATAATTTATTAAGGATTCTAGCAGTTTCATATATCCCTATATTATTATCATTAAAGGAATGAAGGTGACACACGTTTAATTACATGATATTCTGTTTTTAAAAATATTTTAACCTACACCAAATTATATGCATTATTGCGCATTTAATTATTATTGTATTGCACAAAAAAGCCCCAAAAATTCCCTCCTACTTAAATAAATTGATAGAGCCAAAACCCTCCCAAACCCCAAAACTCTCCCGCCCAGCTGCTTCTCCCGCCAGCTCCAGCGAAATGTTTTGAATCCACCCGCCACGGCAAATGTCCGAAACGCCACTAACCTAAGCTGGAAAGGAGGGACATTTCAGTAAAATCCCGTACGAGCTCCCTCAATTCCCCAATTCCACTCCCACTCCGGTGCGATACGAACCCCAATTCCCCTCCCACTCCGCTCATCCCCACCCGCCGACGGCCACCGACGAGCGGCGCTCCGACGAGCGGACGAGCGGAGATCTACCCGCCGACGACGGCCGCGCGTGCGTAGACGCTCGCCACAAGATCTACAGGCGAGTCCCCTCCTCAACCCGACCCCTCCCCCCCTCTTCTATGGCCTTTTCTTGGCCTGCTTAGGGTTTCATCGGCCATGGCTAGGGTTACGGTTTGCTTGGCATGGCAGGGTTAGGGTTAGGGATTTCGTGGCATGGCTTGTTGATGTCTACGGGTGCTTCTATTCTTGTAGACAGTGTTGGGCCTCCAAGAGCAGAGGTTTGTAGAACAGCAGCAAGTTTCCCTTAAGTGGATCACCCAAGGTTTATCGAACTCGGGGAGGAAGAGGTCAAAGATATCCCTCTCATGCAACCCTACAACCACAAAGCAAGAAGTCAATTGTGTCCCCAACACACCTAATAGGTGCACTAGTTCGGCGAAGAGATAGTGAAATACGAGTGGTATAAATAAGTATGAGCAAAGTGGCAACGGCACCGGAAAAGTGCTTGCCGGCGTGCGATTGATGGTATTAATATTGCGAGGAAGTAAAGATGCAGTAAAACAAGAAACAAGCAGCGATAGCAGTATTTAGGACCAAGGCCTAGGGATCATACTTTCACTAGTGGACACTCTCAATATTGATCACATAACAGAATAAATAGATAGATGCTAGACTCTACACTCTCTTGTTGGATGATGAACACCACTAACTGTGTAGGATTACACGAACCCTCAATGCCGGAGTTAACAAGCTCCACAATATTCGATGTTCATCTTTAAATAACCTTAGAGTGCATGACAGATCAACACAACTAAACCAAGTACTAACATAGCATGCACACTGTCACCTTCACCCTATGTAGGAGGAATAGATCACATCAATACCATCATAGCAATAGTTAACTTCATAATCTACAAGAGATCATAATCATAGCCTACGCCAAGTACTAACACGGATGCACACACTCGTCACCATTACACCGTGCAGGAGGAATAAACTACTTTAATAACATCACTAGAGTAGCACATGGATAAATTGTGATACAAAACACATTGCAATCATAAAGGGATATAAATAAGCACTTCACTATGCCATTCATAACAGTGAATAAGTATTCTGTGAAATATAGCCTAAGAGACCCACACGGTGCACACACTGTCACCTTTACACACGTGGGACAAGGAGTCTCCGGAGATCATATAAGTAAAACCCACTTGACTAGCATAATGACATCTAGATTACAAGCATCATCATATGAATCTCAATCATGTAAGGCAGCTCATGAGATTATTGTATTGAAGTACATAGGAGAGAGATGAACCACATAGCTACCGGTACAGCCCCGAGCCTCGATGGAGAACTACTCCCTCCTCATGGGAGACAGCAGCGTTGATGGAGATGGCGGTGGTGTCGATGGAGAAGCCTTCCGGGGGCACTTCCCCGTCCCGACGGCGTGCCGGAACAGAGACTCATGTCCCCCAGATCTTGGCTTCGCGATGGCGGCGGCTCTGGAAGGTTTCTCGTACCGTGGCTTTTTCGTCTCGAAGTTTTAGGTCAGGGACCTTTATATAGGCGAAGAGGCGGCGTCAGAAGGTCAACGAGGCGTCGACAAGCTAGGGGGGCGCGGGCCACCCCCAGGCCGCGCTGGGGTCATGTGTGGTGGGCCTGTGGCCCCCTCTAGCCTCTCTCGGGTGTTCTGGATGCTTCCGGGAAAAATAGGAACCTGGGCGTTGATTTCGTCCAATTCCGAGAATATTTCCTTACTAGGATTTCTGAAACCAAAAACAGCGTAAAACGAGAACCGGCCCTTCGGCATCTCGTCAATAGGTTAGTTCCGGAAAACGCATAAATATGACATAAAGTATGCATAAAACATGTAGATATCCTCAATAATGTGGCAAGGAACATAAGAAATTATTGATACGTCGGAGACGTATCAGCATCCCCAAGCTTAGTTCCTGCTCGTCCCGAGCAGGTAAACGATAACACAGATAATTTCTGGAGTGACATGCCATCATAACCTTGATCATACTATTGTAAACATATGTAATGAATGCAGCGATCAAAACAATGGTAATGACATGAGTAAACAAATGAATCATAAAGCAAAGACTTTTCATGAATAGTACTTAAAGACAAGCATCAATAAGTCTTGCATAAGAGTTAACTCATAAAGCAATAAATCAAAGTAAAGGTATTGAAGCAACACAAAAGAAGATTAAGTTTCAGCGGTTGCTTTCAACTTGTAACATGTATATCTCATGGATATTGTCAACATAGAGTAATATAACAAGTGCAATATGCAAGTATGTAGGAATCAATGCACAGTTCACACAAGTGTTTGCTTCTTGAGGTGGAGAGAAATAGGTGAACTGACTCAACACAAAAGTAAAAGAATGGCCCTTCGCAGAGGGAAGCATTGATTGCTATATTTGTGCTAGAGCTTTGGTTTTGAAAACATAAAGAGAGCATAAAAGTAAGATTTTGAGAGGTGTTTGTTGTTGTCAACGAATGGTAGTGGGCACTCTAACTACCTCATCAACCAGACTTTCAAGAGCGGCTCCCATGAAGGACATTATCTCTACCAGCAAGGTAGATTATCCATCTTCTCTTTTGTTTACACATGTACTTTAGTTTAGTTTTTCTTTATTTATGGATGACACTCCTCCCAACCTTTTGCTTACACAAGCCATGGCTAACCGAATCCTCTGGTGCCTTCCAACATTCACATACCATGGAGGAGTGTCTATTTGCAAAATTAAGTTGCTTACTGATAGATCAGAGCAAAACATGTGAAGAGAATTATTAATGCAAGTTAATTAATTGGGGCTGGGAACCCCATTGCCAGCTCTTTTTGCAAAATTATTGGATAAGCAGATGTGCCACTAGTCCATTATGAAAGTCTGTCAGGAATAAATGACAAGATTGAAAGATAAACACCACATACTTCCTCATGAGCTATAAAACATTGACACAAATCAGAGGTGATAAATTTTGAATTATTTAAAGGTAGCACTCAAGCAATTTACTTTGGAATGGCGGAGAAATACCATGTAGTAGGTAGGTATGGTGGACAGAAATGGCATAGTGGTTGGCTCAAGGATTTTGGATGCATGAGAAGTATTCCCTCTCGATACAAGGTTTAGGCTAGCAAGGTTATTTGAAACAAACACAAGGATGAACCGGTGCAACAAAACTCACATAAAAGACATATTGTAAACATTATAAGACTCTACACCGTCTTCCTTGTTGTTCAAACTCAATACTATAAATTATCTAGACCTTAGAGAGACCAATTATGCAAACCAAATTTTAGCAAGCTCTATGTATTTCTTCATTAATGGGTGCAAAGTATATGATGCAAGAGCTTAAACATGAGCACAACAATTGCCAAGTATCAAATTATTCAAGACATTTTAGAATTACTACATGTAGCATTTTCCGTTTCCAACCATATAACAATTTAACGAAGAAGATTAAACCTTCGCCATGAATACTATGAGTAAAGCCTAAGGACATATTTGTCCATATGCAACAGCGGAGCGTGTCTCTCTCCCACACAATGAATGCTAGGATCCATTTTATTCAAACAAAAACAAAAACAAACAGACGCTCCAAGTAAAGTACATAAGATGTGATGGAATAAAAATATAGTTTCAGGGGAGGAACCTGATAATGTTGTCGATGAAGAAGGGGATGCCTTGGGCATCCCCAAGCTTAGATGCTTGAGTCTTCTTGAGATATGCAGGGATGAACCACCGGGGCATCCCCAAGCTTAGAGCTTTCACTCTTCTTGATCATAGTATATCATCCTCCTCTCTTGACCCTTGAAAACTTCCTCCACACCAAACTCGAAACAACTCATTAGAGGGTTAGTGCATAATCAAAAACTCACATGTTCAGGGGTGACACAATCATTCTTAACACTTCTGGACATTGCCCAAAGCTACTCGGAAGGTAATGGAACAAAGAAATCCACCCAACACGGTGAAAGAAGCAATGCGAAATAAAAGGCAGAATCTGTCAAAACAGAACGATCCGTAAAGACGAATTTTATTGAAGCACCGGACTTGCTCGGATGAAAATGCTCAAATTGAATGAAAGTTGCGTACATATCCGAGGATCACTCACGTAAATTGGCATAATTGTTTGAGTTACCTACAGAGAATTAGGCCCAGATTCGTGACGAGCAAGAAATCCGTTTCTCGCGAGTAATCCAAATCTAGTATGAACCTTACTATCAAAGACTTTACTTGGCACAACAATGCAATAAAAATAAGATAAGGAGAGGTTTCTACAGTAGTAACAACTTCCAAGACTCAAATACAAAATAAAAGTACTGTAGTAAAATAAACACATGGGTTATCTCCCAAGAAGTTCTTTCTTTATAGCCATTAAGATGGGCTCAAGCAGTTTTAATGATGCACTCGCAAGAAATAGTAGTTGAAGCAAAAGAGAGCATCAAGAGGAAAATTCAAAACAAATTTAAGTCTAACATTCTTCCTATGCATAGGAATCTTGTAAATAAACAAGTTCATGAAGAGCAAAGTAACAAGCATAGGAAGATAGAACAAGTGTAGCTTCAAAAATTTCAGCACATAGAGAGGTGTTTTAGTAACATGAAAATTTCTACAACCATATTTTCCTCTCTCATAATAACTTTCAGTAGCAACATGAGCAAACTCAACAATATAACTATCACATAAAGCAACATAACTTTCAGTTGCCTCTGAGTACCATTGCACATGAAGAACTTCACAATTTGGAGCAGGAAATGTTGAATATGGAAATGACAGAGGATCAGGATATTTGGTCATTCAATTGGGGTAGTTCATTTTCCACAAATAAAGTGTACAGAGAGCTCATTGGAAATCATGAAGTACCAAGCAGTATTACAGCGATATGGAAATCCTGCAATATTCCTAGACATAAATTTTTCTTCTGGCTGTTATTAAATGGCAGACTAAATACTAAGGACATGATGAAACACAAGAATTTTTATGTGGAATTCTCTGATTGTATTCTATGTGAATCTTGTCCAGAAGAAACCATTATGCATCTTTTCTTTGAATGCACATTCAGTCAGAGCTTTTGGTGGGCACTTGGATTGGAATGGAATGTAGATATGACCTTATTTCAGATGATTGATGAAGCACAGCAAAGATTGTCCCTGGGTTTTCTCATGGAAATAATGATTACAGGTTGTTGGAGCATTTGGGATCAGAGGAATGATGCTATCTTTAATGCAAAATATCCAAATGTCCATACATGTGTGGCTAGATTTAAGGCCACTTTTGTCCTTACAATGCATAGAGCTAAGCCTAGTCTTAGAGAAGGAATGCAATCTTGGCTAGATACTCTATGAGTGTGTAATAAGATTTTCTCCATGATAGACTCATTGTAAATATTCCATTTATATTAATAGAAAATGACACAGTAGGGAGCCTTTCCCTACTGTATTTGTGTCAAAAAAAAGCATTCTTATCATGAGTCTCATGCATAAAATTATTACTCTCCACATAAGCATAATCAATTTTATTAGTTGTAGTGGGAGAAAATTCAACAAAGTAGCTATCATTATTATTCTCATCATCAAATATAGGAGGCATATTGTAATCATAATCAAATTTATCCTCCATAACAGGCCGTACTAAAAGACCAATATCATTATAATCATCATAAATAGGAGGCAAAGTATCATCAAAGTAAATTTTCTCCTCAATGCTTGGGGGACTAAAAATATCATGCTCATCAAAGCCAGCTTCCCCAAGCTTAGAATTTTCCATATCATTAGCAACAATGGTGTTCAAAGCGTTCATACTAATATGTTCCATAGGTTTTTTAATTTTCGCATCAAACCATCCATGTCTTAAATCAGGAAATAGAATAAGAAGCTCATTGTTGTCCATTATGCCAAACTAGTGTAAACAAGAAACAAAAAGATGCAATTGCAGGATCTAAAGGAAATAACTTCGAGTACTTACACCAGCGAAAATAGCTTAGTAGCCGAGATCCGGAGTGTGAGTACCTTTTACCTTTCCTCCCCGGCAACGGCGCCAGAAAATAGCATGATGTCTACGGGTGCTTCTATTCTTGTAGACAGTGTTGGGCCTCCAAGAGCAGAGGTTTGTAGAACAGCAGCAAGTTTCCCTTAAGTGGATCACCCAAGGTTTATCGAACTCAGGGAGGAAGAGGTCAAAGATATCCCTCTCATGCAACCCTACAACCACAAAGCAAGAAGTCTCTTGTGTCCCCAACACACCTAATAGGTGCACTAGTTCGGCGAAGAGATAGTGAAATACAGGTGGTATAAATAAGTATGAGCAGTGGCAACGGCACCAGAAAAGTGCTTGCTGGCGTGCAGTTGATGGTATTAATATTGCAGGAAGTAAAGATGCAGTAAAACAGTAAACAAGCAGCGATAGCAGTATTTAGGACCAAGGCCTAGGGATCATACTTTCACTAGTGGACACTCTCAACATTGATCACATAACAGAATAAATAGATAGATGCTAGACTCTACACTCTCTTGTTGGATGATGAACACCACTAACTGTGTAGGATTACACGAACCCTCAATGCCGGAGTTAACAAGCTCCACAATATTCGATGTTCATGTTTAAATAACCTTAGAGTGCATGACGAGATCAACACAACTAAACCAAGTACTAACATAGCATGCACACTCGTCACCTTCACACTATGTAGGAGGAATAGATCACATCAATACCATCATAGCAATAGTTAACTTCATAATCTACAAGAGATCATAATCATAGCCTACGCCAAGTACTAACACGGATGCACACACTCGTCACCATTACACCGTGCAGGAGGAATAAACTACTTTAATAACATCACTAGAGTAGCACATGGATAAATTGTGATACAAAACACATTGCAATCATAAAGGGATATAAATAAGCACTTCACTATGCCATTCATAACGGTGAATAAGTATTCTCGTGAAATATAGCCTAAGAGACCCACACGGTGCACACACTGTCACCTTTACACACGTGGGACAAGGAGTCTCCGGAGATCACATAAGTAAAACCCACTTGACTAGCATAATGACATCTAGATTACAAGCATCATCATATGAATCTCAATCATGTAAGGCAGCTCATGAGATTATTGTATTGAAGTACATAGGAGAGAGATGAACCACATAGCTACCGGTACAGCCCCGAGCCTCGATGGAGAACTACTCCCTCCTCATGGGAGACAGCAGCGTTGATGGAGATGGCGGTGGTGTCGATGGAGAAGCCTTCCGGGGCACTTCCCCGTCCCGGCGGCGTGCCGGAACGGAGACTCCCGTCCCCCGGATCTTGGCTTCGCGATGGCGGCAGCTCTGGAAGGTTTCTCGTACCGTGGCTTTTTCGTCTCGAAGTTTTAGGTCAGGGACCTTTATATAGGCGAAGAGGCGGCGTCAGAAGGTCAACGAGGCGACGACACGCTAGGGGGGCGCGGGCCACCCCCAGGCCGCGCCGGGGTCATGTGTGGTGGGCCTGTGGCCCCCCTCTGGCCTCTCTCGGGTGTTCTGGATGCTTCCGGGAAAAATAGGAACTTGGGCGTTGATTTCGTCCAATTCCGAGAATACTTCCTTACTAGGATTTCTGAAACCAAAAACAGCAGAAAACAGGAACTGGCCCTTCGGCATCTCGTCAATAGGTTAGTTCCGGAAAACGCATAAATATGACATAAAGTATGCATAAAACATGTAGATATCATCAATAATGTGGCAAGGAACATAAGAAATTATCGATACGTCGGAGACGTATCACTTGTTTCCTTGGCTTGTCCAGGGTCAGGGTTGCTCGGCCTGTCATGGTTCTTGCTGCAACCAGTCCATGGTTGCTTCGGATCTTGCTTGGCATGTTCTTGCTGCAACCAGTCGATGATTGCTGCGGATCTTGCCTGGCTTAGGCTATGTGGATTTTAGATTTGGTTTTCTGCAGTCCCTATATGATTACCTGCTGCCGATCTTGCTTGCTATATGCAACCAGCCCATGGTTGCTTCGGATCTTGATTGGCATGTGTCTTGCTGCAACCAGTCGATGATTGCTGCGGATCTTGCTTGGCTCAGGCTCTGTAGAATTTAGATCTGGTTTACTGCAGTCCCTATATGATTACCTGCTGCCGATCTTGCTTGCTGTATGCAACCAGTTAATTAGTGATGCGGATCTTGCCTGGCGTGGGTCTCGCTGCAACCAGTCCGTGATTGTTGGGGGATTTTACTTGGCTTGGGCTCTGTAGATTGTACATCTAGTTTACTGCAGTCCATATATGATTTGCTACTACAGATCTTTCTTGCTGCAACTAGTACATAATATGATTACCTGCTGCGGATCTTGCTTGGTATAGATCTTTACTAAGGCATGCCCTTTTATATTTCATCGATGAACATTTATATTGCCCTTTTATCCTGTGTTGATGAAACTTCTCCCAAACAAAGTTTGGTTTCCCTGTTTATCTGTACATGCCTACAACTTTATCTGTGTACATGTCTATTGTTGTATGAAGGGATATGTCTAATGATTATAACCTGTTATCTTCTTAGGTAATACTATCAAGGTCTGACCTACTTCAAGGAGCAAGGTGAACCAGGTGATTGTTGATCAACATGAACCTATGTTGCTTGGTTCTTTAATTGCATCCATATGTTGTATCTCGTCGTCACTAATTGTTATTCTTTTCGTGCCAAGACATATCCAACCCATCAACATTCAGGCATGGCAAAGACTGGGAAGAAGCAGTTGGCTGGTATGCGGCTTCATCCTAACATCATCGTGTCTAATTGATGCTTTTAATCGGGTGCTGGGATTTTTTGGTTCTGCCTGAATATTTCTGTACCCTAGGATTAAATGAAACTAAAAGCTGAAAATTTCTATGATTAAACAATTTACCTTAGTTGTTCGAGTTGGCTTGCTTCTATGCATTTCAACCATCAATCTAATGGTTACATGTTTCTCCCATACATGTAAAGAAGCGCCCCTCACCGAGATAGAGAAGGACAGGGCTAGGACAATGATGCGGAACAACCGTGTCTTGCAGTCCCTGGGTATTCCTGCCGTAGTGTCAATATTTAGGAAGTCACGTGGTGGTCGAGGTGGAGGTGGTTCCACACTTTCAAATGATGAGTCATCTGCAATAACACAAGGTGAGAGCTCAGATTATCATCCGAGCAATGACCAATTGGTTGACCAGGAGGATGGGGAGGTTGAAGGGAGTATAGGGGAAAACATTGAGAAGGTGCATTCTGCTTATCATGTTTGGAGGGCTGGCATTACTTGTATCTGTTTTCTTATTTCTGTCTTGCTATAACCTGTGATCTAATGCCATTTTTGTTTTGCTATTTTTGCGAGGCATTGAAGGATCCCAAGAGTAGAAAGAAAAAGGCATCTGTTAGAAAGACAAGCCCAGTGGAGGAGGAGTAAGAGGTTGCGGAAGGAACAAAGTTCAATGCCTCCTCGTTAGAGTGTTTGCCGATGCTCCAGGAGGGAGAAAGAGGCATCTGGAACCTGTTGCTGAGGCTCCTTCCAAAAGAGTCACCAGGAGGACATCAAGTGAAGCGTCTGCAACCAACAATGAAGATACTCCGCCCCGCAACAATCGCAGTAGCTCACCGCAGATTGATGAAAGGATCAATGAAGGAAGCACTGTTCGCAGGGACACCGGTCCTACTGCATCTGATGTCATGGACCATCAGCACTTTGATTCTGATGGTTTTCTTGATCCTGAGGGTGATGAAGGCAAGTTTTTGTTGGACAGGCTGTCCTCACTATCTACTGCCTTTTTTGTTTATCTTTATAAACTCTTTTGGATGTGGGTGCTGCTTTCTGACATGTTCTTTGTATGTATGCTATTCAGGTGGAACCATTGCTGCAGGTGGCCATAAAAGGAAGGGCACCGGGCTGGAGCAGATTTGCAAGGGGATGGGAGTCAAGCTTACCATTGAGATTCCTCCAGGGCTGAAACGTCCTGAGAAGCCTTTGCCTGCTGCCAAGTTTGCATCGGAGGGTGGAATGCTTGCAAGAGGCCAGATGCCACTCCTTCCGCATTTCAAGTTGTACAAGAGGGATGAGAATTTGTTGGCCGACTTCGTTGGAAAGATGGGGGTAATCTTCTTCATCACCAGTTCATTAGTTAGATGATAGGAGTGCTTGCTTGATTGTTCATAGTTCATGATAACTAACCTCGTCCTTGCCCTTGTTTGCTTTGTAGGCAAATTTCAACATGGACACAGAGTCGGAAGACATCCGAAGGCTTGCTATGACGTATCGCGGAAAGTGTCGAAGAACAGGCGCTACATCCTGAAAAGGGACTACTTCGACAAAGTACCATCAAATGAAGTCAGCATCAAGTCCCCTGTTAAGGATGTCTCAGATGAAGAATGGGAAGCTCTAACTGCTCTGTGGGTAACCCCAAGACATAGGGTATGTTTTTTGCTTCAGTTGCAGTCATTAGTGCTTGCATGGTAGACATGATGCTCATCGTTATAGTGTGCACACTGCTGAATATCATGATTGTGCCCTTCTGCAGAACACATGTACCAAGAACAAGGACAGTCGTGATGCGGTCAAATTTGGCCAAAAGACTGGCTCTCGTAGCTATGCTGCTCATCTGTATGCAACTGTAAGAACACTCTTACAGAATTTCCTTTTGCATCTTACTCTTGTCTCCACAAGCTTTATGTTCTGATTCTTGGTGAACATCATTTCCAGAGGGAGGAGCGCAGAGGTGAAGAGCTAGATGCAGTTGACATCTTTAAAGCGACCCATCACAGCAAGAAGGATGGTTTCTCTGAGGAAGCTCTAGCTGCAATAGTAAGTGCTTGTTCATTTCACTTTTGTGAACCATTCTTGGACCTGTGCTTTTCCTGAATTGATGAATCTTTTGGAAAACGGATCTCCAGGCTGATATGGAAGCTGAGATGGCTACTCCTGTGCCAGAGGTGCACCGCCAAGGTCTGCAGTCGCTGTTGTTGCAAAGGTTCTTAGCAAGGAAGCCAAGCACAACACTTTCCTGAAGAATGCTGGACTTCAGCCCAGTTCCACTGTCAAGCTCAACAAGCCCATCGCAGCTGCTGTATCGGCGCATATTCATGACCTGGAAGCACAGCTGAAGAGGTCCCAGGAGGAAGCCGAACGGATGAAGCGGCAGCTTGTCGCCATCATGGAAGAAGCAACTGCCCGTAAGGAGAAGCAAGCGGCAAATGAAGCGGCACAAGCTCGGCCGTGACAAGGACTACATGGAGCTCCTCAAGCGGACCGAGGAAAGTGATAGGAGGCTTGCTCACATGATGTCCATCTTCGGAGCTTCGCGAATTAGCTCCTGCCGCCGGTCGTATCCCTTTTTTGTGTCCCGCCATGGAACTTGGTCACATCCTGGCAGCGTGACAATAACCTGTGAACTTCTTATTGGTGAATCTGTGAACTTCTTATTGGTGAATCTGTGAACTTTCTTGACATGTTGGTGAATCTGTGAACTTTCTTGACATGTTGGTGAATCTGTAAACCTGGTCATTTTGCTGCTGTGACTCTGCTGTGAAATTTGCAGATTTGAAATGTTGTCTTTTATATTTTGCTATTGAATTTCCTAATTTAATATATGCACTGTTGGGCTATTGTGGGCTCTTAAAAGGCCAAGGCCCAAAGTAGCCTAGAAATATATGGGCTCTTGAAAGGCTACAGCCCAACAAATAATTGACCCTAAAAAGGCTGAGGCCCAAAAACTTTGTGGACCCTAAAAAGGCCTAGGCCCAAAATCTTCATGGACCCTAAAAGGCCAAGGCCCAAAATCATAATGGACCCTAAAAAGGCCAAGGCCCAAAAGTGTAACGGACACTAAAAAGGCCAAAACCCAAAACTGTAATGGGTCCTAAAAAGGCCACGGCCCAAAACTGTAATGGGTCCTAAAAAGGCCACGGCCCAAGACTTTAAACAGGCCAGGCCCAATGAAAATTGGCCCACGCCTAGTAAGTACAGCAGCTAAAAAGGCCGTTGAAAAAAAAAGCTAAAAAGGCCGAGGTAATAAGCTAAAAAAAAGGCCAAGGCCCAACAAAGCCGAAAAAAATAATCAGTACTAATGGGCTCAGCCCACATAAGGAGATGAATGGACCGGGCTGAATTCAGATAATGACGTTTCTAATTCTTCACAATTTTGCCACGTCGGATTGCCACGCTGGACTCGGGGGCAGGTGCCCATGACGTTTTGGGAACGTCATGCCGTCGCGTGACGTTTGCAAACGTCACAAAGATCTACGACGTTTTCAAGTGGAACGTCGCAAGCAGTCACTGCTGACTCCCAGCTTTCAACGTTTTGAAATGCGTCACTGTAACGTCACAAGTAACCTTCAGTGACGTTTTAGTGACACCTTTTTTTTGTCAACTTATGGCAGATTTCTTGTAGTGCGTGGGCGGCGCCGGCGGCGGCGCAGGGGACTCCTTCCCCGCCGCCGGCATCATGGGGGAGCACCGCCCCTTAGCCTTTGATGGCGTGTAATACACACGTTCGTTGGGAACCCCAAGAGGAAGGTATGATGTACACAGTAGCAAGTTTTCCCTCAGAAAGAAACCAAGGTTTATCGAACCAGGAGGAGCCAAGAAGCACGTTGAAGGTTGATGGCGGCGGGATGTAGTGCGGCGCAACACCGTGGATTCCGCGCCAACGTGGAACCCGCACAACACAACCAAAGTACTTTGCCCCAACGAAACAGTTGAGGTTGTCAATCTCACCGGCTTGTCGTAACAAAGGATTAGATGTATAGTGTGGATGATGATTGTTTGCAGTAAAACAAGAAAGAACACGTATTGCAGTAGATTGTATTTAATGTAAAAGAATGGACCGAGGTCCACAGTTCACTAGAGGTGTCTCTCCCATAAGATAAATAGCATGTTGGGTGAACAAATTACAGTCGGGCAATTGACAAATAGAGAGGGCATGACAATGCACATACATGATATGATAAGTATAGTGAGATTTAATTGGGCATTACGACAAAGTACATAGACCGCTATCCAAGCATGCATCTATGCCTCGAAATGTCCACCTTCAGGTTATCATCCGAACCCCTTCCAGCATTAAGTTGCAAACAACGAGACAATTGCATTAAGTATGGTGCGTAATGTAATCAATAACTACATCCTCTGACATAGCATCAATGTTTTATCCCTAGTGGCAACAAGACATCCACAACCTTAGAACTTTCTCGTCACCGTCCCGCATTTAATGGAGGCATGAACCCACTATCGAGCATAAATACTCCCTCTTGGAGTTAAGAGTAAAAACTTGGCCGCAGCCTCTACTAATAACGGAGAGCATGCAAGATCATAAACAACACATAGGTAATAGATTGATAATCAACATAACATAGTATTCTCTATCCATCGGATCCCGACAAACACAACATATAGCATTACAGTATAGATGATCTTGATCATGTTAGGCAGCTCACAAGATCCAACAATGAAGCACATAAGGAGAAGACGACCATCTAGCTACTGCTATGGACCCATAGTCCAGGGGTGAACTACTCACTCATCACTCCGGAGGCGACCATGGCGGTGCAGAGTCCTCCGTGAGATGATTCCCCTCTCCGGCAGGGTGCCGAAGGCGATCTCCTGAATCCCCCGAGATGGGATTGGCGGCGGCGGCGTCTCCGGGAAGGTTTTCCGTATCGTGGCTCTCGGTACTGGGGGTTTCGCGACGGAGGCTTTAAGTAGGCGGAAGGGCAGGTCAAAGGGCGTCACGGGGGCCCCACACAACAGGGCCGCGCGGGCCCCTTGCTGGCCGCGCCGCCCTAGTGTGGCGGCGCCCCGTGGCCCCACTTCGTCTTCACTTCGGTCTTCTGGAAGCTTCGTGGCAAAATAGGACCCTGGGCGTTGATTTCGTCCAATTCCGAGAATATTTCCTTTGTAGGATTTCTGAAACCAAAAACAGCAGAAAACAACAACTGGCTCTTCGGCATCTCGTTAATAGGTTAGTGCCTGAAAATGCATAAATATGACATAAAGTATGCATAAAACATGTAGATATCATCAATAATGTGGCATGGAACATAAGAAATTATCGATACGTCTGAGACGTATCGCATCCCCAAGCTTAGTTCCTGCTCGTCCCGAGCAGGTAAACGATAACAAAGATAATTTCTGGAGTGACATGCCATCATAACCTTGATCATACTATTGTAAGCACATGTAATGAATGCAGCGATCAAAACAATGGTAATGACATGAGTAAACAATCGAATCATCAAGCAAAGACTTTTCATGAATAGTACTTCAAGACAAGCATCAATAAGTCTTGCATAAGAGTTAACTCATAAAGCAATAAATCAAAGTAAAGGTATTGAAGCAACACAAAGGAAGATTAAGTTTCAGCGTTGCTTTCAACTTATAACATGTATATCTCATGGATAGTGTCAATGTAAAGTAATATAACAAGTGCAATATGCAAGTATGTAGGAATCAAAGCACAGTTCACACAAGTGTTTGCTTCTTGAGGTGGAGAGAAATAGGTGAACTGACTCAACATAAAAGTAAAAGAAAGGTCCTTCAAAGAGGAAAGCATCGATTGCTATATTTGTGCTAGAGCTTTTATTTTGAAAACATGAAACAATTTTGTCAACGGTAGTAATAAAGCATATGTATCATGTAAATTATATCTTACAAGTTGCAAGACTCATGCATAGTATACTAATAGTGCCCGCACCTTGTCCTAATTAGCTCGGATTACCAGGATTATCATCGCAATACACATGTTTTAACCAAGTGTCACAAAGGGGTACCTCTATGCCACCTGTACAAAGGTCTAAGGAGAAAGCTCGCATTTGGATTTCTCGCTTTTGATTATTCTCAACTTAGACATCCATACCGGGACAACATAGACAACAGATAATGGACTCCTCTTTAATGCATAAGCATGTAACAACAATTAATGTTCTCATATGAGATTGAGGATATATGTCCAAAACTGAAACTTCCACCATGGATCAAGGCTTCAGTTAGCGGCCCAATGTTCTTCTCTAACATTATGCATGCTCTAACCATTAAATGAGTGGTAAATCTCCCTTACTTCAGACAAGACGGACATGCATAGCAACTCACATGATATTCAACAAAGAGTTGATGGCGTCCCCAGTGAGCATGGTTATCGCACAACAAGCAACTTAATAAGAGATAAAGTGCATAAGTACATATTCAATACCACAATAGTTTTTAAGGCTATTTGTCCCATGAGCTATATATTGCAAAGGCGAATGATGGAAATTTAAAGGTAGCACTCAAGCAATTTACTTTGGAATGGTGGAGAAATACCATGTAGTAGGTAGGTATGGTGGACACAAATGGCATAGTGGTTGGCTCAAGGATTTTGGATGCATGAGAAGTATTCCCTCTCGATACAAGGTTTAGGCTAGCAAGGTTATTTGAAACAAACACAAGGATGAACCGGTACAGCAAAACTCACATAAAATACATATTGTAAACATTATAAGACTCTACACCGTCTTCCTTCTTGTTCAAAACTCAATACTAGAAATTATCTAGACTTTAGAGAGACCAAATATGCAAACCAAATTTTTGCAAGCTCTATGTATTTCTTCATTAATAGGTGCAAAGTATATGATGCAAGAGCTTAAACATGAGAACAACAATTGCCAAGTATCAAATTATTCAAGACATTTTAGAATTACTACATGTAGCATTTCCCGATTCCAACCATATAACAATTTAACGAAGAAGATTAAACCTTCGCCATGAATACTATGAGTAAAGCCTAAGGACATATTTGTCCATATGCAACAGCGGAGCGTGTCTCTCTCCCACACAATGAATGCTAGGATACATTTTATTCAAACAAAAACAAAAACAAAAACAAACCGACGCTCCAAGCAAAGCACATAAGATGTGATTGAATAAAAATATAGTTTCAGGGGAGGAACCTGATAATGTTGTCGATGAAGAAGGGGATGCCTTGGGCATCCCCAAGCTTAGACGCTTGAGTCTTCTTAGAATATGCAGGGGTGAACCACCGAGGCATCCCCAAGCTTAGAGCTTTCACTCTCCTTGATCATATCGTATCATCTCCCTCTCTTGATCCTTGAAAACTTCCTCCACACCAAACTCGAAACAACTCATTAGAGGGTTAGTGCACAATAAAAATTTACATGTTAAGAGGTGACATAATCATTCTTAACACTTCGGACATTGCACAAAGCTACTGGACATTAATGGAACAAAGAAATTCATCCAACATAGCAAAAGAGGCAATGCGAAATAAAAGGCAGAATCTGTCAAAACAGAACAGTTCGTAAAGACGAATTTTAAAGTGGCACCAGACTTGCTCAAATGAAAATTCCCAAATTGAATGAAAGTTGCGTACATATCTGAGGATCACGCACGTAAATTGGCATATTTTTCTGAGCTATCTACAGAGAGGCAGGTCGAAATTCGTGACAGCAAAGAAATCTGTTTCTGCGCAGTAATCCAAATCTTGTATGAACCTTACTATCAACGACTTTACTTGGCACAACAATGCACAAAACTAAGATAAGGAGAGGTTGCTACAGTAGTAAACAACTTCCAAGACTCAAATATAAAATAAAAGTACTGTAGTAAAAACATGGGTTGTCTCCCATAAGCGCTTTTCTTTAACGCCTTTCAGCTAGGCGCAGAAAGTGTATATCAAGTGTTATCAAGAGACGAAGTATCAACAGCGGGGTTTGGAGTTTTCTCAACCATGCATAGTATTTTGGATACATAAGTTTCAGCGGCTCCCTTTTCATTAGTCTTGGGCTTGCTACTCTCATCAAACAAATTTTCAGGAACAAGCCAAGCATAATTATCATCTAGAGCTTCATGCATCGCTAGGAGCTTACATGGTATTGGTGCTTTAATCTCCCCACCATTATTAACACTATTAGTGTACTTAATTCTATCCATATCCATTTTTTCAAGTGTTCTTTTAAAATCGGTGATCGTACCAAGCCTCTCATGCTTACTAAAAACTTTTCTAGCTTCTTTAGCTATATCCGCAAATTCTCGCACTAAGACTTTTAGAACAAAATCTCTCTCTCTCCCCGCTCCATATCGGAAAGTGTAAGAAACATGTGTTGTATCATGGGGTTGAGACTAATAAATCTAGCTTCCATCATGCGTACCAAACAAACGAGAGGCATCTTCATAAGTAGGGACAGCTTTTGCAAGGGGTATATCTTTAAGATCTTCATGCATACTAACATGGGTGAAAAATTCTTCTATATTATCTCTTCCAATTATAGACCCTTGTCCCACAGGTATATCTTTTACAGTAAAATTAAAAGGAAACATGTTGAAATAAGTAAAGCGAATGCAAGTAACTAATTTTCTTTTTGTGTTTTTGATATGGAGAACAAGACAGTAAATAAAGTAGAACTAGTAACTAATTTTTTTTGTGTTTTGATATAATGCAGCAAACAAGAAAGTAAATAAAATAAAGCAAGACAAAAACAAAGTAAAGAGATTGTATTGTGGAGACTCCCCTTGCAGCGTGTCTTGATCTCCCCGGCAACGGCGCCGTAAAAAGAGCTTGATGGCGTGTAATACACACGTTCGTTGGGAACCCCAAGAGGAAGGTATGATGTACACAGTAGCAAGTTTTCCCTCAGAAAGAAACCAAGGTTTATCGAACCAGGAGGAGCCAAGAAGTACGTTGAAGGTTGATGGCGGCGGGATGTAGTGCGGCGCAACACCAGGGATTCCGGCGCCAACGTGGAACCTGCACAACACAACCAAAGTACTTTGCCCCAACGAAACAGATGAGGTTGTCAATCTCACCGGCTTGTCGTAACAAAGGATTAGATGTATAGTGTGGATGATGATTGTTTGCGTGAAAACAGTAAAGAACACGTATTGCGATAGATTGTATTTAATGTAAAAGAATGGACCGAGGTCCACAGTTCACTAGAGGTGTCTCTCCCATAAGATAAATAGCATGTTGGGTGAACAAATTACGATCGGGCAATTGACAAATAGAGAGGGCATGACAATGCACATACATGATATGATAAGTATAGTGAGATTTAATTGGGCATTACGACAAAGTACATAGACCGCTATCCAAGCATGCATCTATGCCTAAAATGTCCACCTTCAGAGTTATCATCCGAACCCATTCCAGCATTAAGTTGCAAACAACGGACAATTGCATTAAGTATGGTGCGTAATGTAATCAATAACTACATCCTCGGACATAGCATCAATGTTTTATCCCTAGTGGCAACAAGACATCCACAACCTTAGAACTTTCTCGTCATCGTCCCAGATTTAATGGAGGCATGAACCCACTATCGAGCATAAATACTCCCTCTTGGAGTTAAGAGTAAAAACTTGGCCGAGCCTCTACTAATAACGGAGAGCATGCAAGATCATAAACAACACATAGGTAATAGATTGATAATCAACATAACATAGTATTCTCTATCCATCGGATCCCGACAAACACAACATATAGCATTACGGATAGATGATCTTGATCATGTTAGGCAGCTCACAAGATCCAACAATGAAGCACATAAGGAGAAGACGACCATCTAGCTACCGCTATGGACCCATAGTCCAGGGGTGAACTACTCACTCATCACTCCGGAGGCGACCATGGCGGTGAAGAGTCCTCCGGGAGATGATTCCCCTCTCCGGCAGGGTGCCGGAGGCGATCTCCTGAATCCCCCGAGATGGGATTGGCGGCGGCGTCTCTGGAAGGTTTTCCGTATCGTGGCTCTCGGTACTGGGGGTTTCGCGACGGAGGCTTTAAGTAGGCGGAAGGGCAGGTCAAAGGGCGTCACGGGGGCCCCACACAACAGGGCCACGCGGGCCCCTTGCTGGCCGCGCCGCCCTAGTGTGGCGGCGCCCCGTGGCCCCACTTCGTCTTCTCTTCGGTCTTCTGGAAGCTTCGTGGCAAAATAGGACCCTGGGCGTTGATTTCGTCCAATTCCGAGAATATTTCCTTTGTAGGATTTATGAAACCAAAAACAGCAGAAAACAACAACTGGCTCTTCGGCATCTCGTTAATAGGTTAGTGCCGGAAAATGCATAAATATGACATAAAGTATGCATAAAACATGTAGATATCATCAATAATGTGGCATGGAACATAAGAAATTATCGATACGTCGGAGACGTATCAGCCTTCTTCTTCCTTGAGTTGGTGCTGGTATAGATGAGTGTTTCCCCCTCCTTGGCTGCTGCCAAGGAGGAGGATTTTCGTGACAATGCTTGGGGCCTCCAAAAATAGGGTTTCCCATCAATATATAGTGTTGGAGATGCAATCTAGGCCATGGGATGGATGCCCCTTTGATCCAAGGGCTCTTGGGCACCTCTAGAACCTTCCTAGGACCCCCCTCTGTCCTTCATGAGCCTCACAACTCGTGGCTGGGCCGAAATATCCAGGTATGGAAAGAGTTTGTGTCAAATACATCACCAACTTCCGGAGTCCTGAGACTGCACGAACCTCCACTGTAATTATGCTCTGCCGGATGGATCCGTTGTCCGTTCTGGACGAATAAGATGTCCAAATTGTTTGGTTTGAAATTCTCTACAACTTTGTATTTTACGACTTTTCCATTGGAACGTCGTTTTGATGGAGTTTCGAAGCCATCTTTGAAAAGTGTTCAGCAGGGACAGATTCCGGGAAATTCCAGATTTCACCATAATGAGCTATTTCCTTCCATATTTGCCTATTTCCTGCACAACAAAGTTGAAACCAAGAACTTGTGCACTTTTGCAACTATTAATAGGTTAGTCCCTTAAAACATATAGTAATTGGTGTAAAACAAGCATGGAACATCAAAAATTATAGATACGTTTGCGACGTATCAACATCCCCAAGCTTAACTCCTGCTCGTTCTCGAGTAGGTAAGTGATAAAAAAAATAATTTTTGAGGTGACATGCACCTTCAAAGTTCAAAGGATGACTAGATACAAATAATTTAAGAACAATTAATAACACATCCATGATTCAATCAATAATAATGTTGGGACCATGCACATAGAACTAAGAATGACAACTATGCTCTCATAAGACGGTGCATATAACTTAGAAGATGAAGACTCAACATAAAAGTAAAAGAATGGCCCTTCGCAGAGGGAAGCAGAGATTAAACATGTGCTAGAGCTTTTTATTTGAAAACATAGAGATATAAAATTTTAAGAGAGGCAATTGTGTCAACGGTAGCAATAAGTAATATAGGTTATGTATAAAACTTCCTATAAGTTGCAAGCCTCATGCATCAATACTAATAGTGCCCGCACCTTGTCCTAATTAGCTCGGATTTACATGGATTATCATCGCATTACATATGTTTCAACCAAGTTTCACAAAGGGGTACCTCCATGCCACCTGTACAAAGGTCTAAGGAGAAAGTTCGCATTGGATTTCTCGCTTTTGATTATTCTCAACTTAGACATCCATACCGGGACAACATGGACAATAGACAAATGGACTCCTCTTTAAGCTTAAAGCTTTTGGCAACATAAATTTCTCATAAGAGATTTTTGAGGTTTTAATGTCCATGCTGAAACTTCCACCATGTAAACATGACTTTGGTTAGCGGCCCAATGTTCTTCTCTAACAATATGCATACTCTAACCTTTTATTATGGTTATCTCCTTTACTTCATACAAGACGGACATGCATAGTAACTCACATGATATTTATCAAAAATTTGATGATGGTGTCCCCATGTCAGCATGGTTGCCACACAACAAGCAGCTTATAAGAACTAAGATACATAAGTGACATATTCCTCACCACAATATTTTTTTAGGCTACTTTCCCATGAGCTATGTATTGCAAAAACAAGGAATTATTTTGAAGGTTTTAAAGGTAGCACATGTAAATTTACTTGGAGTGGCGGTGAAATACCACATATAGGTAGGTGTGGTGGACACTTTTAGCATATTTTGGTTTTTAGTGGTTGGATGCACGAGTAGAGATCATACTCAGTAAAGAATGAAGGCTAGCAAAAAGAAAGATAACGACCAACTAAGAGAGCAATAATGGTCATAATCATGCATAGCGACAAAACTTAGTAATTAAAACACTAGAAGATTAGTATAAAATTATTCCGCTATATAACAATGAATTAATACATACTCCGTATAAGACTCATAAATAAATCAAGCTAAGAAAAATTCTCATTGTCAGTAGTATGCAATGGGTCCATTGTTGCATAATACATAATTAAGTATCCATGTCTCAAAATATGATCAACACCATGAAAGATGATTTTCAATACTATAGCGGTGTATATTTTGTCACACCTATTGCACGAACACTTACAAACGGATCAATTGATAAAGATATGGCATGGGAAGATAGCAAGCTAGCAGTTGGTTTCTAGATTTTGCAACATATCACAATCCCCACTAATCTGCAAAAGTTAAATAACATATCTGATTATTGAGACTTTTAAACACTTTTAGCAGCATGATAATTGATATACGTTTTATTTAGAGAATAAGCAGGCCTCACACAGTTTCAACTAATCTGAAAAGGGACAATAATAAGGCATGTCATTTCACCAATATGATGGCATCTATCAATCAGTGAAAAGGAAAGGAAAAATGTCCTAATCACACATCAATATTAGAATCTAGCGCTGCTATATGTGACTGATTGATCAGACTACACCTGCTAAGAATGCAAAAATTCAGCCATACACAGTGAGTCATAAATCAAAAAAACATCTATCACTCCTTGTGCATATTTTTTTCGATAGGTCATGGCCTCATGGGATACCTGCACCTTTTCCCTTTATCATGAGTTGCCACCATCAGACAATATACGTGCGGAGAAGGGACAGGAAATTCGGGAGAGGGGAAGCGGGTAAGTTGAGGAAATATCACTTTGCGATGATCTCCCTGATCTTTTTCTTATCTTTTTATCTGGTCACCTGCAAAGGAATGACTAATGATATTTTAGAATTCTTCCTTGTCTTCATCTAAGGAACATAGATCAAAACTTGAAAGCCAAGCAAAAGATATAATAACCCCACAAATTAGAATAAACTGTCAACCATATATACAGATAATGTGAGCATTACAGTAGCTATTAGCAAAACCCAAAAGGTACATAGGACATGACAGATCAAGTCGTTCCCTGGCCATGAGAAATAACAGATGATCTGACCAGCAATGGGTGCATGCATGCATTCAGACTTACAGGTTGTTGGAAGACATGAATCCCATGCATGTCCTGCCGGCCACCATTTGATCATCGACTAAACTGATCGTGGAACCTCCAGAAACCATGCATGTCAAGTCAGTCTGTGAGGACGGCAAGCCGGAGAGACAATACGTGTTCTTGTGCACCTTCATGGGCTCCTCCGCGTCGAAGGGGTCGGCGACGTCGTGCCTCGAGTCATACAACCAATCCGCCAACGTCGCTGCTCTGCCCCAGCACCGTTACACCGCGGCCCTTGCTGGCGCAGCTCACGCACTGTTGTCAGGCCGGCCATGTGACGGGAATATATGGAAGACTTCTCTGGTCTAGTGAGGTACTTAAAGGAGGAAGCAATTGCTGAGATGTAAGTTACTGCCAGATTTGATTCAGAGAAGATGAAGAGCGATCGGAAATGAAGAGGTGACACTATGAGACGATTACTTGTAGGGATTAATGGTGAGTCTACATGGAGCAATGGGGAAGGAAGGTGAGAGGAAAAACAACAGTTCGTCATGAGTTAATGAAGAGGTGAGCAGACAACCGAGAGAGTCCATGCATGATGTGGTGCGATGGAAGCAGGGATGAAATAAAGCAGGGCATTGAGCGGATTTGCTTGGAAACTGAACCGAAGGGAAGGCTGATGTGGTAGTTAAGATGATGTGGAAAAATATAATGACATGACAGATTAGGATTGCTCAAAGATGCTTGATGAGGTGGATACCTTGCATGTTGAGAGAATTACCCTTAGTGGGTTGCTCCTATTTAGGTATTATAGATATGGTGATATTAAAAGTCTAAACTAAATGATCAATTCAACCCAATTGAAACATTAGAGGAGATCTTCCATTTGCATCACTATTAATATGAAACCTTTTTACTCGTATCCAACACCAATCAACTTATTTGAAACAACTCTCATTTATAATATTCATTAAAGATCAGAGAGCTAATTATATATAACTGAAGCATACTAACAAGCTCTGAACAAAATAGGAGTGAAAAACCAGAGCTAAACGCAGTACTAGCAAAAATAAAATGCTCGTTGAACAATAAGAGTGAAAACTAGAGCGTTCATATAATTAAAACGGAGCGTGTCTCTCTCCCAAACAAACATGGTATGATGGTGCCCACTTTATTGAAAATAAAATACACAACAGAAAATAAATACGCTCCAAGAATAACACATAGTATATGAAGCAATAAAAATATAGTGAACAAAAACATGACCTGATATTTTTATTGATGAAGAAAGGGATGCCTTGGGCATCCCCAAGCTTTGACGCTTGTACTTCTTGAATATATCTTGGGGTGACATGGGCATCCCGAAGCTTGATCTTTTGTCCATTCTTCATCTCATCTCATCATTCTTCTTTCCTACACTTGAAAACTTCCTTCATACAAAACTCATCACAAATCTCATTAGTAGCGTTAGTGCAATGATAATATTAATCAAATCTACAAAGTTCAGTATGACGTATGAAAAACATTTTAATAAGCATTAGCTACTGTAGCACAACTTCAATAAGGTTCTTTGATCAAGAGAACTCAAAAAGGTGGGCAAAAAGATGCAAATGCAAAACAGTGCAAGAATCTGTGAAAAAGGTGCTCGTAAATTGGCATCTCAAAATTACGTTCTGGTGATTTTTGGCGATTTTTCTCGTGACGAACCAGAAACAGTAAACAAGATTGCAAATCTCCCAAATACCACTTTCTTACCATTAAAGGCAATTCTTGGCACAAAAACAAAACAAACATGATAAGGAGAGGTCATTACAGCAGTAATGACTTCCAAGACTCAAAAAAGCAGTAAATAACAGAAATATAAACATATTGGGTTGTCTCCCATAAAGCTCTTTCTTTATAGCCATTTAAGATGGGCATGATTATTTGATGGAGCTCTCAAACCCCCCCGCCCCCTTTTTTTGTTTTTTCAATTATAAGTGAAACTGACAAATAACAAGAACCAAATAAAGAACCTAATAAAACTAAATAGGATAAAACCAAAGATAATAAAAGCAACTATATACAATGCTTACATGTGGATGGGTAATATTGAGTTTGAAGGAGACAATCTCATGTTGGTTGATGAATAGGGGGATGCCTTGGGCATCCCCAAGCTTAGATATTTGCATATTCTTGAATATTCTCTTGGGATCCATCTACACATCCCCAAGCTTGAGCTCTTGCATCCTCCTGCTCATCTCATATCACCATATTGATTGGAACTTAAAAACTGCATCCACATAAAGCTTCACAAAATCATTAGTAGGTTAGTACTCATTAAATAAAATCCATAAGTGTTCAAGTATCCATAATTTCTATAAAATCTATCAAATATTTAGCCACTGTAATACTGAGGTTTCTTATTATTTCAATCGTACGTCGAAAACGAAGGAAACTTTTGAATCCTAAGTACAATATTTAAACAAAGAGAATAGAAATCTATCAAAACTGAACACTCTGTAAAGATGTCACTCAATGAGATAGTTACGTAGCTCAAATCGAAAAACTCATGATTAATGAAAGACAGATCATAACCTCAGGTCTATGCACAAAAAAAAATTAAGATCAAAATGCCATACTGAGATTTTTCACGAATTTTTGCAGCACATCACAGGAAATCTGTCTCAACAGAATCAGTCCGTAAAGATTGAATTATTAGATTTGTCTACGTACCTCAAATCAGAAAAGTCAGAACTAACGAAAGTTAGATAGCAAGCACTACTATGCACTCAAGAAATTTCAGATCAAGATCACGTTCTGGTGACTTTTAAAATTTTCTAAAGTGGAGCACAGGAAATCTGTTTTCTAGGCAGCATAGTGACAAACTTGCATAACAAACTATGGGTTATCTATACATTCTATTTACAGCGGGATATGTACACTATATACACTATTTACAAGTTTTTTATGAAAAAGCTTCCATGAAAAGAATTGTTTTGGTTTCGCATGCATGAACACAAGTGTTCAAGGTCGACCCCCACTTCACCATTACTCATCTTTCCAATCACTTTTCTTTTCTGAAAACATTTTTTTATTTTTTTATATAAGAAGTACAACTAATTTTTTTGTAATTCGCATTCCCTATCCATACAAGAGATAGAGAACAACTAGGTACAGGAAGTAAAACTACTTAGAGATAAAGCAAACAAGTGCACACGAAAATATTCACCTACGCTATGGCTCCCCGGCAACGGCTCCAGAAAAAGGTCTTGATAACCCACAAGTATAGGGGATCGCGTGTAGCCTTTTCGATAAGTAAGAGTGTCGAACCCAACGAGGAGCTAAAGGTAGGATAAACATTCTCTCAAGTTCTATCAACCATTGATACAACTCTACGCACACTAAGCGTTTGCAATATCTAGGAAATAAAACTAGAGCGATAACGGGTATGAGAGGTGACTTTGCAGAACAATAAAATACACGGAATAAATGTTAGTGCTGCAGTAATAAAACAAAGTAAACTAACAGTACCATGAGTGTGGAAAAGTGGTGGTAATAGTGGTGACTTTGTCCAAGATCAATTAGTGAAGATCTTGGGTTCAATGTCTTCGATGCAGCTTTCTATGTAGGAGAGGCTAAATATACATGCTCTCCCTCCGGGATTACAAGTACTATATGATTGGCTTGCTAGCAAACATCCGTAAATACTAGCAAGCATTAAGGTTTCCCCAACCATAGCCTTAAGTAAATGGTCCTCTTACTCCCATACATGCAACTATCCGGTTCGCGTCCTTAGGTTTCTGTCACTTCGGCAAAACTTCCCCCTTCTAGTATACAAGTACTACCAGCCCTATGGTGCTTGATCCATGCGCGCACAAATATAATGGGCACCAAGGGCGGTAACATATCAACATACAACTCTAATGAACCAAAGAGAAACAACCAATCAATCAAAGAACAAATAAACTATGGCAACATGACATAGATCATAGGATTATAACTTATAGCATCAAACACCATGTCTACATAGGGCGGTACAGAGGTTTGTGAGAGGATGGACCACTGAATACAATGAGGAGTTGGTGATGGAGATGGCGGTGAAGACGTTGGAGGGCTCAGCGAGGAGCGCCGGGAGGCGGAGGCGTGGGCGGCGCCGGCGGCGGCGCGGGGGACTCCTTCCCCGCCGCCGGCAGCATGGGGGAGCACCGCCCCTTAGCCTTCTTCTTCCTTGAGTTGGTGCTGGTGTAGATGAGTGTTTCCCCCTCCTTGGCTGACGATTTTCGTGACAATGCTTGGGGGCCTCCAAAAATAGGGTTTCCCATCAATATATAGTGTTGGAGATGCAATCTAGGCCATGGGATGGATGCCCCTTTGATTCAAGGGCTCTTGGGCACCTCTAGAACCTTCCTAGGACTCCCCTCTGTTCTTCATATTCCTCACAACTCGTGGCTGGGCCGAAATATCCAGGTATGGAAAGAGTTTGTGTTAAATACATCACCAACTTTTGGAGTCCCGAGACTGCACGAACCTCCGCAGTAATTATGCTCTGCCGGATACATCCGTTGTCCGTTCTGGACTAATAAGATGTCCAAATTGTTCAGTTTGAAATTCTCTACAACTTTGTAGTTTACGACTTTTTCATTGGACGTCGTTTTGATGGAGTTTCGAAGCGATCTTTGAAAAGTGTTCAGCAGGGACAGATTTCGGTAAATTCCAGATTTCACCATAATGAGCTATTTCCTTCCATATTTGCCTATTTCCTGCACAACAAAGTAAACCAAGAACTTGTGCACTTTTGTAACTATTAATAGGTTAGTCCCTTAAAACATATAGTAATTGGTGTAAAACAAGCATGAAACATCAAAAATTATAGATACGTTTGCGACGTATCATTGGCCGGGTTCGACACTCGTATTTATCGAAACTAGTACAAATGCCCGTGCGTTGCCACGGGTATTCAAATTTTATTTCTCAATGCATATATAATTTACAACAAAATTTAAAAATAAATCAGGGATATCATAATATACTACATCATGATAATACCGAACACGATAACAAGATAAACATTGTTATGCATCTACGTAGTTCCAAATTCTAGATCTTCTCGTTACTCTTCCGCGGCAAGTCTCACACCTTTGTTCTGCCAGTCATAACTATCAAACAACACTTTCATATTCATAAATATCCGGAGACAACCCTGAATCGCAGCCTTCTGTGTTCAACATATAAAAAGGGCTTAGCAAATTTTTAATAACGGCTAGGGTAAAAAACTCCGTCAGCAGGCCGGTGGTACGGATGCTAATTGTTTTTGCAGTGATGTATCCTCATAAGAGCTGAAGAGTATTTATTACGAGGATGAGAGTATTTATCCTCGTGTGAACTTGTAAAGGGTATATTAGAATATATTTAAATACACAATGATAATAAAGATAGTGTGAACCGTGAAAAAGAAGATATTGTGAATTTATATACGAGTGTTGTATAGTATATTATTATAAGAGATAGATTACTACGAAGAGACAAAACAATTATCGTAGCCATCAGTCATCTACTCCTTTCGCCCTACCAACCACACATGAATTATCGTAGCGAACAACCCCTTTCTATCCGCACCTCGTCTTCGCGCCACCAACATAGAATCCCACCCCAATCTTGCTCGCCAACCCCTCGTTCTGCCCAATTTTATAATTATTTGGCACCACCCCATCCCCTTCCTCAAATTTCCCCGTGCGCCGCCCAACACAAGGACTCGTCAACATGCACCACATGACACCGCCCAATCTAGGGACTCATCGTCATGCACTGCATGCCATCGTGAGAGTACCAACCTACCAACCATTCACATATTCAATCCATATAACTGGATCTAGTAACATCCAAGAATTGGTCTCACCTGCGCCGTGCTAACAGTGCATCCCGCGAACAGCGGCGGCCATCAGCAGCCCTCCTCCGGCTGCCTGCACAAGGAATATGCAATTTTTTCAAAATTTGGGAGAAGAGGATTGGGGATTGCGGGCTGGGCACTGCTCATACCTCGAGAAGCACCTCCGGTGGTCGATGTTCCGGTGCCTACAATGCCGCTGGACGGTTCCATCCACACGGCTTCAGCGGGTCGATGTTCCGGTGCCTACGACGCCGCTGGACGGTTCCATCCGCATGGCTACGGCCTCCCAACGCGAGGACCCGGTGGTGAAGGGAGCCTAGGAACGTAGCTATGAGGCGAGATTGGGGGCGTGGAATACAATGGAGGAGGTGCCGCTTGTAGAGTGACCCGCACACTCCACGACGCCGGCTAGCCCATCAGCAATGGATTTTGCGAGAGGTACATGCCAGAGCAGCGCCAGACAGTGGCGATGCTCGGGCGGCCCAGCCAGAGGCGAGAATAGAGCGCCGGAGTTGAGGCGAGGCTGGGGAGAAGGAGGATGAAGCCAAAATGGTGTTATTTGAAAAAGTGTTGGACGAAACAGAGGAAATTCGTCCTTTTTTAAGTAGTAGAGATATCTCTTGTTATGAAGTCCAAAATAAAATCTTAATAAATAGCTTAGTTTTCTTGTTTTATTTTCTTATCTTGAAGAAATACCAGATGAACATAATAGAAATATATTTGAGGAGATTTGAGACAGTAGGTGTACGACTAAACATTTGGCATATGAATTCCCAACAGTGTCAAGATTAGGAAGCTAACATGCTACCAAATCTTTCCTAGTTATCTAATTCTTGAATTGAGTGGCAACCCTAATAAGTCCAGAAGAAACAAAGCGTGCAATAACTTTACCGATGAATACAAAGAAGTACATGCCATATCACATTAAAAGACCATGTACTTACTTTTAATTGCCATCTCGGTACATCCCTAGTACAAACTGTACAGGAAAAAAAAGAACCCCACCAACAATCAGTCTGACCACCTTGAAAGAAATTAGCAGAATCAAAATTGTGGGCGCCGAGTGAGAATAGCATTGCATGGCCTTCTCTAGGTGATAACACAACTTATTGACAACTGTAAATCATTTCAACACAAATTGGATTGTGTGCTAGGCCATCATCGCATAGTGTTAATGTCGCTGCCATGTGCCATGGTCAACTGAAGGAAGAGCATGAATCGCCGGTGGGGTTAACTGGTACTACACCGATCCTCTATCAACCTGAGGTAGATCTGCTTCACTATCGAACTGTTTTAATACAAAAAAAAACCCGGAAGCCTTTTGAGTAACTACTGTGTAAAAAAAATCTATCGAAATGCCAAAAATTATCGGAGAAAATGGTGTACAACCGAATCTTGTGAACCCTAAATTAAAGCTGAGTGTGGCCATCCGATCAAATAGAGTTTCCGCTACTGCTTAAAATGAACATATCTATGTAGAAGCAGAGGACATGATGCAATAGTTAATACATACACCAGTGGGACTATTGGGGAACAGTTAATAAGCAAGTTACACAAATCTACACAATCATTTCTGCAATATTCCCTTTTGTAAGTTCTGCTTCTTATATATTTATGTTCTTATTTTATGAAATTGCTAACAATTTGATGGAAATTATAGTATCACATGTCTATTTATATACAGGTTCGGTACACAAGTCACCGCCATTAGAATGGTCAATATCAAGAACTCTCTAATTGGTACCATCATGAAGAGAAGAGCACTTTCCCTTACAGAAAATACTTCATTACATCTAGGGGTATAGCAACTGACCTGTCAACGATATGCCATATATATACACTTCTGGCTCATAGTGTTCTCCCAGAAACCGAACATGAAGGAGATGATCCACGGAGATCACCCTGGAAAGTGAAAAAAGAACATTGTTCTTCAAGAAAATCCTCTATAGATGGCGACTAACTGCCATAGTTCTTTCCACTGAAGTATAATATACTTAGAATCTTTACATTAAACATCTAAGAATTTTCGGTAATCCAGAGGGAAAAACTGCAAGTAGCAACTCTAATTTTAAGCACCATCAAAATGACGAACTGTAGTAATAATGCTAATATCAATGGCATTTACCGGGCATAAATTAAAACATTATATTCTGCTTGTTTGGCTTCCTATCTTTCCATCTCATGTGGCAGTGTATTTACCTCTCTCTCCTACAAGCTAAGACCTCACAACTGGAGAACCAAGTATAAGCTGTAGTTTCAGATCTTCTAGCGCAGTTGCCAGTACAGAAGAATCGCATTGGCACTTATTGAGAGTGTGGCGCTCGAGCTCGGAAGATTCTCTCCAGAGTTTAGTATTCATATCACCATACATATTACACATGGTACTGTTACACATAAAACAATAATACAAGTACACAAGAATATGCAAGCTTGGTTTCTATAAATAAGATTTTGTAGTAACCATGAGATATACCTGGAAGGGTCGAACCACAAACTGAAGTAACCATGAAGGCATTAATCCGCTGAAAATAAAAATGGAGTCAAGCCACTTCTATAGGCCTAATACTCCAGCAATCACCTCGCTTGCTGAGTGTAGTAGGCTAATCACCTCGCTGATCTGAATCACCAACTTCAAACGAGGAATCCGAAAATTACTGTATACTTACCTGCAAGATAACCTATTGTCTAATGAAGATTTCCCTAATGTCATATCTCATCAAGCTGCTAAAATATATTACCAAGCTCACTGTAAAGTATTTCAGAAGGAATACTTTATAGTAGTGGAGGCCAAAATAAAATACGTAGATCTGTGTGAAATCGCTTCCATACGTAGATCTAGAAGTTAGAATGTAGTGGATCTTTCTTAGTAAGATGAAAAAGGCATGTGCTTTGAACTGGGTATACATGTTCTACTTTATACAACTGGTTAGCGATTTAACGTACGTGCACACTTCATCGAGCAAACTGGTGAGACTTACCAGAAGCAACATAAACATATCAATTTCACTAAAAGATAAGCAACTATATACATGTATAAATTGACACATGCGGTAGTAGCGAAGCACAAGGAAGCTTCAGTTGTGTATCTTTCTGCGCACATACTTCACAGAGTTACTTACCGAAATAGAAATCCAACCAATAGTTCAGTTCATGCACGCTGAGATAAAAATCTGGAAAAATATGGAGAAAAAACAAGGATAATTACATAAGAGAACCCACTTCTTGATGCAAGCTTTACAGCCAACACAAACAATACACATAAGAGAGCTCTACAAACTCACTGATATTTTCGTAAGGAAAATAAATAACAGGGAAGGAATATATTGCTTCAATTATCACCTTATTTCAAGCTTGTCATCTCATCTAAATTATTGATGTGTTGGTACCTCTAAAGCAGCAACAACAGAAGTACATATACAATCATCAGTGGGCATAATTTCAATCAAAATACATGTTTTAAATCATGACAACAGTGCCACAAGTGTTCCTGCTCTTCTCTGCCAAGTACCGGTGTCTGGCAGCGAAGAGGATCTAACTCATGTATTGATTGGTTTCACCCACCTTCAGGTTCTTGTCACACATACTAAGAGCTTCAAAGCTAAATTTGCGCTAGTACTCCGACCATAGTACTCCCACCGGTATTTTTCGTAATCATTTGCTTTGTCAATGGATAAATCTACAACCAAAATATTTAGCAAGTCGTACATCAATTACACCGCAAGACAATCACCTATTTACAATTTGAAAAAGGCATATGACTGCACATATTTAGCAAGGGGCAAATAGAATATTAGGAATTTCGTGCCATGTGGAGGTGAGAGGAAAGTAGCAAACCTTGTGGAGACAAATCGATCTGGCAACGCGTTTCCCTCGACACCAGCCGTATGCTCCGCCTCCTCTGGATCGATCTGACCATCCCATCACCCGCTCCACTTCCTCTGGATCGATCTGGGCCAGATGGCGCGCTTGGTAGTATGGCCGAGCGGGATGTCAGCCGCCATGAGCGCTCCGTGTAGCGTCGGCCGGAGCTCCTGGGCGCGGAGTCTGCGCGAGAGAAGGGCGCGGACAGCGGGAGGTGGCAGGGTGGGTAGGAGGCCGTGACGCAGCAGGTCAGAGGGGCGGCGTTGGAGCAGGGGCACTCGGCGCCGTCGCCGTCGAGGCGGAGCGGAGCGGTGTGCGTGGGGAGGAAGACCGGGAGCGAGAGAGGATAAGGGGTCGTCGGCGCTCATCAGGAATCGTCAGCGCCACTGGAGATCAACCTGCGGCGGTTCGGTAGCGGGGAAGAGAAACCCTGGGTGTGGAACAGACCCTGAGTTGACGTCCAACGTTTTGTTTCTGGGCTTGGCCCATATATGCGTTCGCTCGTGGGACGGAGCGACGACGAAAGGTTGGTCGTAGGGGCAGAATAGGGAACACCTTCCTCCTTTTTAAGTAGTGTAGATAATTTGCTGTTATTCATTGATATATTTCATATTGGGACACAATACTTATGTTATTTCATCTATTTTGCATGTTTCATGATTATTTGGAGATTGAGCACCGGAGCCAGGATTCTGCTGGAAAAAGCACCGTCGAGATGCGATATTTCGGAAGATCAACCGTGGAAGGAAGTTTTACAGAAAATCCTATTTTTCCGGATGACGGAGGAAGCCGGAAGGGGAGCCAGCTGGACCCGAGGTGGGCCCACACCATAGGGTGGCGCGGCCCATGGCTCGGCCGCGCCACCATGTGGTGTGGGGCCCCCTTGGCCTCTTTCGCCTCCTTTTCTTCGCGAAACCCTTCGTCCCGAAGACCTAAGCCACAGAGGAATCCTCACGAAGGGTTACAGCCGCCTCGCGGGGCGGAGAACACCAGAGAGAAAAGAGCTCTCCGGCGGGCGGGAATCCGCCGGGAAATTCCCTCCCGGAGGGGGAAATCGACGCCATCGTCACCGCCATCGAGCTGGACATCATCTCCATCACCATCATCATCATCTCCACCATCATCACCGCCATCTCCACCGCTGGACATCGTCACCGCTGTAGCAATTTGGGTTTGATCTTGATTGTTTGATAGGGGAAACTCTACTTGTTGTTTATGCTATTGAGTGAAACCATTGAACCAAGGTCTATGTTCAGATTGTTATTCATCATCATATCACCTCTGATCATGTTCCATATGATGTCTCGTGAGTAGTTCGTTTAGTTCTTGAGGACATGGGTGAAGTCTAATTGTTAGTAGTGAACTATGGTTGAGTTGTGGTGTTATTCTTCTAGTGGTGTCGTGTGAACGTCGACTACACGACACTTCACCATTTATGGGCCTAGGGGAATGCATCTTGTACTCGTTTGCCAATTGCGGGGTTGCCTGGAGTGACGAAACCTAAACCCCCGTTGGTATATCGATGCAGGAGGGATCGCAGGATCTCGCAGTTTAAGGCCGTGGTTAGATTTATCTTAATTACTTTCTTGTAGTTGCGGATGCTTGCAAGGGGTATAATCACAAGTATGTATTAGTCCTAGGAAGGGCGGTACATTAGCATAGGTTCACCCACACAACACTTATCAAAACAATGAAGATTAATCAACTCGTATGTAGCGAAAGCACTAGACTAAAATCCCGTGTGTCCTCGAGAACGTTTGGTCATTATAAGTAAACAAACCGGCTTGTCCTTTGTGCTAAAAAGGATTGGGCCACTCGCTGCAATTATTTCTCTCGCATTTTACTTACTCGTACTTTATTCATCTCGTTACATCAAAACCCCCTGAATACTTGTTTGTGAGCATTTACAGTGAATCCTTCATCAAAACTGCATGTCAACACCTTCTGCTCCTCGTTGGGATCGACATTCTTACTTATCGAAGATACTACGATACACCCCCTATACTTGTGGGTCATCAAGTGTCCACTAGTGAAAGTCTAATCCCTAGGCCTTGTTCCTAAATACTGCTATCGCTGCTTGTTTACTGTTTTACTGCATTACTACTGCTGCGTTACTACTGCTCTTACTTATTTATACCACCTGTATTTCACTATCTCTTCGCCGAACTAGTACACCTATTAGGTGTGTTGGGGACACAAGAGACTTCTTGCTTTGTGGTTGCAGGGTTGCTTGAGAGGGATATCTTTGACCTCTTCCTCCCTGAGATCGATAAACCTTGGGTGATCCACTTAAGGGAAACTTGTTGCTGTTCTACAAACCTCTGCTCTTGAAGGCCCAACACTGTCTACAAGAATAGAAGCTCCCGTAGACATCAAGCTATTTTCTGGCGCCGTTGCTGGGGAGGAAAGGTAAAAGGTACTCACACTCCGGATCTCGGCTACTAAGCTATTTTCGCCGTTGTAAGTACTCGAAGCTATTTCCTTTAGATCCTGCAATTGCATCTTTTTGTTTCTTGTTTACACTAGTTTGGCGTAATGGACGACAATGAGCTTCTTATTCTATTTCCTGATTTAAGACATGGATGGTTTGATGCGAAAATTAAAAAACCTATGGAATCTTATTTGCATGCTGGTAGTAATATTAGTATGAACGCTTTGAACACCATTGTTGCTAATGATATGGAAAATTCTAAGCTTGGGGAAGCTGGTTTTGATGAGCATGATCTTTTTAGTCCCCCAAGCATTGAGGAGAAAATTTACTTTGATGATACTTTGCCTCCTATTTATGATGATTATAATGATAGTAGTCTTTTAGTACCGCCTGTTATGGAGGATAAATTTGATTATGATTACAATATGCCTCCTATATTTGATAGCTACTTTGTTGAATTTGCTCCCACTACTACTAATAAAATTGATTATGCCTATGTGGAGAGTAATAATTTTATGCATGAGACTCATGATAAGAATGTTTTATGTGATAGTTATATTGTTGAGTTTGCTCATGATGCTACTGAAAGTTATTATGAGAGAGGAAAATATGGTTGTAGAAATTTTCATGTTACTAAAACACCTCTCTATGTGCTGAAATTTTTGAAGCTACACTTGTTTTATCTTCCTATGCTTGTCACTTTGCTCTTCATGAACTTGTTTATTTACAAGACCCCTATGCATAGGAAGCATGTTAGACTTAAATTTGTTTTGAATTTGCCTCTTGATGCTCTCTTTTGCTTCAACTACTATTTCTTGCGAGTGCATCATTAAAATTGCTGAGCCCATCTTAATGGCTATAAAGAAAGAACTTCTTGGGAGATAACCCATGTGTTATTTTGCTACAGTACTTTGTTTTATATTTGTGTCTTGGAAGTTGTTTACTACTGTAGCAACCTCTCCTTATCTTAGTTTTGTGATTTGTTGTGCCAAGTAAAGTCTTTGATAGAAAGGTTGATACTAGATTTGGATTGCTGCGCAGTAACAGATTTCTTTGCTGTCACGAATTTCGACCTGCCTCTCTGTAGGTAGCTCAGAAAATTAAGCCAATTTACGTGAGTGATCCTCAGATATGTACGCAACTTTCATTCAATTTGGGCATTTTCATTTGAGCAAGTCTGGTGCCTCAATAAAATCCATCTTTACGGGACTGTTCGTTTTGACAGATTCTGCCTTTTATTTCGCATTGCCTCTTTTGCTATGTTGGATGAATTTCTTTGATCCATTAATGTTCAGTAGCTTTATGCAATGTCCAGAAGTGTTAAGAATGATTGTGTCACCTCTGAACATGTTAATTTTTATTGTCCACTAACCCTCTAATGAGTTGTTTCGAGTTTGGTGTGGAGGAAGTTTTCAAGGATCAAGAGAGGAGTATGATACAATATGATCAAGGAGAGTGAAAGCTCTAAGCTTGGGGATGCCCCGGTGGTTCATCCCTGCATATTTCAAGAAGACTCAAGCATCTAAGCTTGGGGATGCCCAAGGCATCCCCTTCTTCATCGACAACATTATCAGGTTCCTCCCCTGAAACTATATTTTATTCCGTCACATCTTATGTACTTTACTTGGAGCGTCTGTGTGCTTTTATTTTTGTTTTGTTATTTTCATTCTCTGAATAAAATGCTTGTGTGGGAGAGAGACACACTCCGCTGGTTCATATGAACACATGTGTTCTTAGCTTTTAATGTTCACGGCGAAGGTTGAAACTGCTTCGTTAATTGTTATATGGTTGGAAACGGGAAATGCTACATGTAGTAATTGGTAAAATGTCTTGGATAATGTGATACTTGGCAATTATTGTGCTCATGTTTAAGCTCTTGCATCATATACTTTGCACCCATTAATGAAGAAATACATAGAGCTTGCTAAAATTTGGTTTGCATATTTGGTCTCTCTAAAGTCTAGATAATTTCTAGTATTGAGTTTTGAACAACAAGGAAGACGGTGTAGAGTCTTATAATGTTTACAATATGTCTTTTATGTGAGTTTTACTGCACCGGTTCATCCTTGTGTTTGTTTCAAATAACCTTGCTAGCCTAAGCCTTGTATCGAGAGGGAATACTTCTCATGCATCCAAATCCTTGAGCCAACCACTATGCCATTTGTGTCCACCATACCTACCTACTACATGGTATTTCTCCGCCATTCCAAAGTAAATTGCTTGAGTGCTACCTTTAAAATTCCATCATTCGCCTTTACAATATATAGCTCATGGGACAAATAGCTTAAAAACTATTGTGGTATTGAATATGTACTTATGCACTTTATCTCTTATTAAGTTGCTTGTTGTGCGATAACCATGTTCTCGGGGACGCCATCAACTCTTTGTTGAATATCATGTGAGTTGCTATGCATGTCCGTCTTGTCCGAAGTAAGAGAGATCTACCACCTTAATGGTTGGAGCATGCATATTGTTAGAGAAGAACATTGGGCCGCTAACTAAAGCCATGATTCATGGTGGAAGTTTCAGTTTTGGACATATATCCTCAATCTCATACGAGAATAATAATTGTTGCCACATGCTTATGCATTAAAGAGGAGTCCATTATCTCGTTGTCCATGTTGTCCCGGTATGGATGTCTAAGTTGAGAATAATCAAAAGCGAGAAATCCAAAATGCGAGCTTTCTCCTTAGACCTTTGTACGAGCGGCATGGAGGTACCCCATTGTGACACTTGGTTAAAACATGTGTATTGCGATGATCCGGTAGTCCAAGCTAATTAGGACAAGGTGCGGGCACTATTAGTATACTATGCATGAGGCTTGCAACTTGTAAGATATAATTTACATAACTCATATGCTTTATTACTACCGTTGACAAAATTGTTTCTTGTTTTCAAAATAAAAGCTCTAGCACAAATATAGCAATCGATGCTTTCCTCTTTGAAGGACCTTTCTTTTACTTTTATGTTGAGTCAGTTCACCTATTTCTCTCCACCTCAAGAAGCAAACACTTGTGTGAACTGTGCATTGATTCCTACATACTTGCATATTGCACTTGTTATATTACTCTATGTTGACAATTATCCATGAGATATACATGTTACAAGTTGAAAGCAACCGCTGAAAATTAACCTTCCTTTGTGTTGCTTCAATACCTTTACTTTGATTTATTGCTTTATGAGTTAACTCTTATGCAAGACTTATTGATGCTTGTCTTGAAGTACTATTCATGAAAAGTCTTTGCTTTATGATTCACTTGTTTACTCATGTCATTACCATTGTTTTGATCGCTGCATTCATTACATATATTTACAAATAGTATGATCAAGGTTATGATGGCATGTCACTTCGAAATTATCTTTGTTATCGTTTTACCTGCCGGGACGAGCAGGAACTAAGCTTGGGGATGCTGATACGTCTCCGACGTATCGATAATTTCTTATGTTCCATGCCACATTATTGATGATATCTACATGTTTTATGCACACTTTATGTCATATTCGTGCATTTTCCGGAACTAACCTATTAACAAGATGTCGAAGAGCCGGTTCCTGTTTTCTGCTGTTTTGGTTTCAGAAATCCTAGTAACGAAATATTCTCGGAATTGGACGAAATCAATGCCCGGGTTCCTATTTTGCCCGGAAGCATCCAGAACACCCGAGAGCCGCCAGAGGAGGGCCCTGTGGGCCCCAGACGACAGGGTGGCGCGGCCCAGGCCTTGGCCGCGCCCCCCTATGGTGTCGTCGCCCCGTTGACCCTCCGACTCCGCCTCTTCGCCTATATAAAGGTCCCAGACCTAAAACCTCGATACGAAAAGCCACGGTACGAGAAACCTTCCAGAGCCGCCGCCATCGCGAAGCCAAGATCTGGGGGACAGGAGTCTCTGTTCCGGCACGCCGCCGGGACGGGGAAGTGCCCCCGGAAGGCTCCTCCATCGACACCACCGCCATCTTCATCAACGCTGCTGGCTCCCATGAGGAGGAGTAGTTCTCCATCGAGGCTCGGGGCTGTACCGGTAGCTATGTGGTTAATCTCTCTCCTATGTACTTCAATACAATAATCTCATGAGCTGCCTTACATGATTGAGATTCATATGATGATGCTTGTAATCTAGATGTCATTATGCTAGTCAAGTGGGTTTTACTTATGTGATCTCCAGAGACTCCTTGTCCCACGTGTGTAAAGGTGACAGTGTGTGCACCGTGTGGATCTCTTAGGCTATATTTCACATAATACTTATTCACTGTTATGAATGTCATAGTGAAGTGCTTATTTATATCTCTTTATGATTGCAATGTGTTTTGTATCACAATTTATCTATGTGCTACTCTAGTAATGTTATTAAAGTAGTTTTATTCCTCCTGCACGGTGTAATGGTGACAGTGTGTGCATCCGTGTTAGTACTTGGCGTAGGCTATGATTGTGATCTCTTGTAGATTATGAAGTTAACTATTGCTATGATGGTATTAATGTGATCTATTCCTTCTACATAGTGTGAAGGTGACAGTGTGCATGCTATGTTAGTACTTGGTTTAGTCGTGTTGATCTTTCATGCACTCTAAGGTTATTTAAATATGAACATTGAATTGTGGAGCTTGTTAACTCCGGCATTGAGGGTTCGTGTAATCCTACGCAATGTGTTCATCATCCAACAAGAGAGTGTAGAGTATGCATTTATCTATTCTGTTATGTGATCAATGTTGAGAGTGTCCACTAGTGAAAGTCTAATCCCTAGGCCTTGTTCCTAAATATCGCTATCGCTGCTTGTTTACTGTTTTACTGCGTTACTACTGCTCATACTTATTTATACCACCTGTATTTCACTATCTCTTCGCCGAACTAGTACACCTATTAGGTGTGTTGGGGACACAAGAGACTTCTTGCTTTGTGGTTGCAGGGTTGCTTGAGAGGGATATCTTTGACCTTTTCCTCCCTGAGATCGATAAACCTTGGGTGATCCACTTAAGGGAAACTTGCTGCTGTTCTACAAACCTCTGCTCTTGGAGGCCCAACACTGTCTACAAGAATAGAAGCTCCCGTAGACATCACTCCTCCTCCATTGTCACCACCGCTCCCTAGCGCCACCGGCCACAACCGCCACGCAACCTACCTCCTAGCGCCACCACCCTAGTCTCCACCACCAGGAGATTGCCGGGCCATGCTTCTTCTTCTCGGAGTGTTGTCGGAGTTCTACCACTGCCTAGATCTACTATAGTCGATTCTCGCAGAAGCGTTTTCGAATCTTCATCGACATGTTCCCTCATCAATAGGTCCTTGATCACACTTTGATGTGGTGTTCCTGATCTCGTAAGTGTGGATACCGTGGGATGTTGCACGTGAGACACTTGTTCGGGGGATCTTTTCACGGTCTGGGGGATAATACATCTCATCGCGACTAGACTAGACGAGTTTAGTTGTGGGGATGGAATCACGTCTTTATCAACCTCGGCATCAACAACTTTTGCTAGCTCGACCTACAAGTGTATGATCGGTTAGCTCCCCTCTCGCATATGATCTTAGTTACACACATAGGAATTTTTTGTTTTATATATACGTCCCCAGCCACAATCTTCCTCCATAGATGAAGCGGTACTGTGTTTTATTCAATAATTGACTTTTATTCCCCAAAAGTTCAAGAGCTTCTTCATTGAACAAATTTAATCCTCTAGTTGATGTCTTGGCCAGAATTAATCAAATATTTTTAAACATGCATCCATATTATTAGGGCGCCAGGTTTTTCTGATATTAATGAAAAAATTAACATATTATTATGTGCTTTTTAGTGTAGTCAGAATGTAGAAGACGGAAAGAGCAGAGAAGAAGTCGAGCTCTCTTCCTTAGGCCATCTCCAAGGCGGCGACGAATCTGGTCTATGTGCGTCTGAATGATTCGCCGCAAACAAAATATGGACCCAATGTGGTGACTCATCTGGTGGCGTCAGTCCATTGTGACCAAATTAAAAGCTGGTCCAAATCTTGACCTGCTTTGCGTGGATGCAGACAGGGGACAGACATGCGGTCTCTTCTACCGTGTCCGTATGTTTCCTTCCCGATGCCACTTATCAGCGGCCTAAGAACCCCCCTTGGTTCTATTAAATAGGACCGAGCAGCCGCGTCTACCCACGAACCCTATCGGGCTGTATGTTTCCTTCCCCGATGCCACTTATCAGCATCGTAGGAACCCCTCGTGGTCCTAAATAGGACCGATCAGCCGCGTCTACCCACGAACCCTATCGCCACTCCACTCCCACTCCACTACGGACAGGCACCCGCCGACACGAATTGTAGCTTCTACCCCCCCCCATGGCCCTGAAGCGGTGACACGGGAAGAAAAGCCACGACACGCCGTCGACCATAACCATTCGTCCAGCGCCCCGCTCTCTTTTGCTTGGCGCCGCCGGAGGAACCGCGGCAGCAGGTGAACGTGAGCACGGTCATGGCGAACGGCTTCTAGGAGGCTGGCGAACCAATGCCTTGGGGAGGGGACGTCCACCTCCCCCACGGTTGGTACCTGAACCCAAATCTGGTTCCAGAGTTGTCCGTCCTTGCATCTTGCCGCGCGCACCGGACTGAGATCCAACGTTGCCACGTGCTCTTCCCGTCTGACCTCCTCGACGACCCTACGTACGTCAATCATTCCCGCAATTGGTACATTCTACACATGGATCGTTTGTTCGTCATGAATCCACGCGCCGCACATTCTACGCATCGCAGGCGGCGGGGCGCCCCCCAATTTTTGCCACTAGCTAGCGCCACCGCCCCGGTGAAGGGGGGTGACGAAGTGGTCCACGCTCCCCCCACCACCACCACTACCACTAGAAGCGGAGGAGGAGGAGTTGGCCCTCTAGGACAACCTCTAGTGGAGCTCGCCAAGTGGCCCCACCTCGCCGAGGCGCGCCGCGCCTCGGCTCTTAAGGCGGTGTCGTAGGTGACAACCGAGCGGGATGTGTTCCTCGAGATGACGAGGGTGTAGAAGGAGGTCATGTGACAAGCGGCCTGCGAAAGAAGGCAGAGCGCTTGTAGGCGGCGGCATGGGCGACGGCCCAGTGGCTGGTCGGGGTTTCAGCGGGAGGCCAAGGCCGAGAGAATGGCGGCCATGTATAAGAGGGGACACATCCCTCTGAACACGAGGTCTCCCTGGGAGGAGGCGCAGTGGGCGGCTGTGAGCCATGGCACAAGTGGCCGGCCGAGGCTCGACCCAGCCGTCGTCATCAAGCTTGAGAATGGCATATATTAAATATGAATTTAATTTTTTTCGAAAATGGGCACTTTATTACTTAAATCAATAGATCCGGTCTCTGCATATATATCTAAAATGCACACAGCCGCACAATTATCTATTACAAAACCACACTGATGTACGAAAAAAACAACAAAGTTCAAGGAATGATAAAGGACTAGCTAGATGCATGCACATAGTGTATCTAGTTTTAATTTATATTTATCTTTTTATTTAATTTGGGTCGACTCATGATCCGAAGGTGCATGCACGAGCGCCAAGCAGCAAGCACCTTGTCCTACCAACCTATGGGGCTTGGAGGTAGACAGGTCGTCCACTCGCTCGTATGCAGATATTTTCTAGGCCTCGCAATTAAAAGCACATGGCCTGGTCGAATCTACAGGAGCGGCAGGCAGCTACACGATTGCAGTTTTTAACATAGGCACGTCGGAAAGATCTGGGCGCGATCCGTTTTGGTGGTTTGGTACAATCAGCCCATCTCCAACGGGCGAAATAGTCTCGAGCGGGGTTAGTTTGCGTCACTTCGAGGTGGATACATTTTGTTCACGCGTCCGTTTACATTTGGGTGTGACAGGGCGGGTGACACTTTTTTGTTTTGCAAACATATTTAAAAAGCATAGAAACTACTACATAGAACTATATAAGTAGAAACCTAGACTACTTGTTGCCCGACGGCCCGGCCCCGTCGTTGCACCCCTCCCTCGTATGTTTCTCCACCGCCCGCCGTGCGGCCGCTAGGGTTCGTTGCGCCGCCGCGTTCGCAGCATCACGTTCGCGGCATGCCGCAGCATCACGTTCGCGGCATCGTCCTTGAGCGTCTCGAAGCACTCGACTAACGCCCTCTGCTCCACCGCCTTCTCCTCCGGGGTAGGCGCATCAGGGTCGTCGGAGGACCATGAGATGTTGAAGTCGTCCTCCTATGCGGCTGCGGCGGCCGCCATCCTGCGGCGTTCCATCTCGGTATCGAACGCCACGTGGCCCGCCAGCTCCTCCTCTGCTTCTTTCGCCGCGTCAGCTAGAAACTTGACGTCCCTGACCGGGTCGAGGAGGTCGCCTGTGCTGTCGTCGTTGTCGTCGAAGTCCTAGTCGGAGCTCGAGGCCGGGGAAGGTGGAGTCGAAGGAGGAGGCGTAGTCGCGGCAGCCTGGCCGCGTCCGGCGCTGCTCATGGTGGCTACGGTGGAGGTTGCGCGGCAGCGGCGCTACCGTGGAGGTTGTGCGGTGGCTAGGTTTAGTGTGGGAGGAGATGAGATGCGCGCGCCCCTGTTTATATAGGCCAGAGGCAGGCGACGGTCGCGGCACGCGTGGCATCGCCATTACTTTGTGCGCAGAGGTAGGCGACGGGGCGCACCACGCGAGGCGTCGCCATTAACATGGCGCAGACTGCCAAAGCGACGCCTCGGCGTCAGTATGCGGCGCCGCTGAGAAGACGTATCGAGTCTGGGTCACTGCTAGGCCCGGCGAAACGTGCGCTAGACGCGAGCGGACACTTTGCGTGTCCGCGTAGCGTCCGCAGAGACGCATCCTAAACGCATATTTGGACTAGATTTGCGTTGCCCCGCTGAAGATGGTACGAGACACATTTTTCTGGCAGACACATACGGTCGCTCAGCTGCTGGTATGCCCTGAGGCCGTTGGTCTCATCAGGGTCTACGAAAAGCCTCGTCAGAGAGATGGACATTTCCTCCAGGGAAGAAGTAAAGTGTTCACGGAGAGTGAAGTCTGCGTCATTAAAATGTTCTGACGTGCAAGGTGATATTTTTTCGCCGGAAGTACGTGTTCGCTGTCCACGGTTGAGCACGCAAGCCTAGCTGCAGGGAGGGCGGAGTACGACCAAAAGCGTGCACGAGGTTGCCCATGGTTTTGGTAGTACTCCGGTGTCGACACAGTCCAGCCAAGCCATGACGCGCCCTCATGGTGGATCTGACTCGGCGATGAGTAGTGAGGCGTATAGGGGGCGTATAGCAAAATAAACTACTACTAGCACGGAAATGTTAAACGAATATTGTACTCTGACCTTGAAGTGTGATACTTTTGTCCGCTCAGGAATTTGTTGCTCGATCACCTGTCTCATTACTGTTAAATTTTGAGGCAAAATCGCCGGTGAAGCAGCATCGTTACTGAAGCAAATACATCGCGAACTCCTAAGCTGCAAACGCTTCTCCACACGCGTCGCCCCCTCCTGACAACCGAGGGAGCGAACTCTAATCCTCTCCACCACCGGCTCCCTCCCCTCGCCTTCCTCTCCTCTTCGCCACTCCCAAAGGCGCTGCTGGTCAAAGTCCGTGTTGCCGGTGAAGGTGGTGGCGGGGATCTAGGCCGTTAGCTCCTCGCATGGGAAATCGGTGGAGGAACTCGGAGCGGGGTCACCGTGGCCATGGCGGCTACACGGGAGGGCTCTCCATGTCGGTGGTCTCCCTAGGTGGGGGGACTGGAAGCCACGACAGCGACCCTGGGTGAACGACCTCGGCCCTATGGCAGGTGGCGGCCATGGTTTTGGGCTGACCATCGTTCTCGGCCGCGTGGATGGTGAGGCGACGGAGGATGTTGGTCGTGGAAAATGGGCGGTTATGTCGGCCCGACTACCAGATCGCAAGATGAAGCTTTTTCCTTTCATATATGTTCGTCCCCCTTCCACATTTGTTGCTCGATGGTATGCCCGCCAGAGATAGGTGTTGGTCAGGTGGGTGTGCAGGTTATGGTACCGGGGGAAACCTTTGGGCAACCACGACGAGGACGCCGCCGTCGGTGTCGTGCTCCTTATTGAAGGCCTCGTCGAGGTATCATCCGCACTACTACTGCTCTGCGTGGGCGAAAGCCTTACGTTCTCCTTGTGGACGGCGACGACGTCACCCCCTTCTTGGAGGCGCCGTTTTGAGGACTTCTGAGGTGGGGTTTGTACAATGTCGTCTGGGTGGCCGTGTCGACTTGCTTTGTTCGGCGAAGTCTTTGCCTCGTGTCGAATGGCAAGTGCCTGACATCCAGCTCTGCCGCCCCATTGCCCCCGCTTGCTAATACATCTCAAATGTATCTACTTTTCCAAGCACTTTGCTCAATAATTTGCTTCAGAATCTCACCATACTTGAATGAAAACTGTTGAATCAGATGTTGATTTTAGTAAAGTCTCCTTTTAATCAAGTTTTCGCAGGAAATAAAACCAGGAAAACATACAAGGGAAATTTTTCATGAAAAGGAAGGACCTGGAACGTTGGATCACGAGAGGGGAGCCACGAGGCGCAAATGCGGCCAGGTGGCGTGCCCTGCTTCTTTGGGCGTGCCACCTAGGCTCGTTTGACCCTCAGTCGCCGTCTCACCTCCCCCCTTCGCGTGGTGCCTTATCTACCCTAAAAACCTACCACCCTAAGAGGGCACGACGTTTCGCAAAACAGAGCGCCATCGAGACCACGATCTTCGTTTCGGGGGTCAGATTGATCCTGCTCTTCACCCCGGAGAAAATAAGTTTGAGGGCTTCTTCATCATCACCGCCACCGACATCATCATCAACCATCATGGACTCACTCTCCATCACCATGAGTGAGTAGTTATCTGTATGCTTAAGAGATGAATGGGTTTTGGATGAGATTGATCATGTAATCATCCATATGTATCGAGATTTGAGGTATTCTTCTTGAAGATATTCATGTATGAGTGTTGGTACACCTTTGCTATGTTTAATGTTTGTTACTAGGGTTTGAGTGACATGATTTCAGTACTGAAACTCTATTGATTTTTCATATATATGAGATTGGTATTTATTTGCAAGGTGTATTACCTGTTATTATGTTGACCCTGCGAATCCCTAAGGTGACAGATAGGAAAAAAAACAAGCGGAATATGTGATAGTTCAAGGATTATGTGTGTTCATGAATCTTAATGCTTTGTTCCGGTCTATTCAAAAGGATAGACCTTGATTGCTTGTAGTTCCAAGTTAGCCCCGGTAAAATGGGCAAGCAGGACAAAAGATGTTATGCAAATTCTATTACTTAGTACACATAACTATATCTGAATCACGCACCTACACACAACTGAATTAGTGATGAATGCTATGTTAGTTGGATTGCATTATATGATCAATATCATCCGTATATTACCCCATTGTTGTTTCATGCCTACGTCTTTAGCCACTGAAAGTTTCATACTACTACTTCCGGTGAAAACTGGAAATCAGCTGCTTTTATTTACTGTTTGCTTTTACTTTTTTGAATCAACTGCTATAAAATCACCACTTTCTTCGTGAGTTTATTGATATACATGTGTGGTTGAGAGTGACGTCTCAATTGCTAAAATCTTATTGATATTCTCGTGTTCCCCTTGAGTCGAACTATAAATTTAGGTAATACTTCCCATCGAAGATTTCAGCGATCCCCTATACATGTGGGTATCACTTGCTAGTGGGTCGACATTCACAAGCCTGGACAGAAGGGAAAGGGTTCCGCTTTACGGTGGTAGAGACTATGGGTTGGCGAGTGAGTGTACATTCCATGGAGGTCTTGTTCCTCCGCGTGGTTGGGCTTTGCCCTCTTCCGTCGCTTTCTCTGCGGTTCGTCTTCTTCCTGCAGCTTCGGTTGTGTGTGGTAGTTGTTCGTGTGTAGTTCGTGATCTTGGTGAAGCTCCTTGCCAGCCTTGTTCGACTGTGTTCTTGGTGGAACTCCTTCACCTCACGACGGTATGGTGCACTTCGATCTAGGGCGAGGCACTCGGGGTCCTTTTCCGGAGGTTGAGACGGTGACGGTTTTGGATCTTGGCCTATCCAGCGGGAGCAGATGATGACAAGCTCCGGTGGCCTCCCCAATCTCTTCCTTCCTAGTGTTGTTCTTGATGCCTAACGGTGGTTTAGGTGTCTCAAGTTGTAATCTTTGTTCGATCTATAGTTTGCTGGTGTTGCCTTTTCATTTGAGTAGTCTGTAAGCTTGTTTGTTCATGCTATTTGTGGATTTATTAATTTAAAGTTGGGCTAAAGTCTTATGTTTAAAAAAACAAAGGGGTACTATGTGCTAGCTAAGAGCATCCTAGCCGGCTGCCCCAAACGGCATCTGGCGGAAGCGCCAGACAGACCGCTTGGGAGCGCCGGATTGGGTTGCAAATTTTGGGAACGGCTCTGCCCAGCGGCATCCCAGTCCCCAAATCAGTGGCCGGCAAACATAATTTTGAGAAAAAATAGAGACATAGTAATAGATTCAAATTTAAAGTTCCCGCCAAACCAAAAGGATCGGCCAGTCTGGCGATAAATATTACATGACATGAATCAAATAGACGATGGTGGCTGCTGCTCGCCTATCGGAGATTTCTCCTGCTCGCCAGGTGACGCCTCATGTCATCGCACCTGGTTGCCCATAGCAGATGATACGTACCGTACCGCTGGCCGACGAATGCCCATTTCTTGCAAGATGGCGTCTCAGATGAGGAAATGCACCGCTTTCACATCTTCATCCATGTCCGATGTGTCAGTCTTCAATATGAGGAAATCTTCCTTCCGCTTCTTCACCGCCACTCTAGTCGTTTTGACCACGATCTTCTTGTCTAGCCTCTCGGACGTGGTTGCGTACCTTTGTTTGGTTTCTTCAGCTCGCATGGCTGACAATGTCGTGATATCCTTATTCCACTTCTTAATGGAGGATTGTGCCCACTCCGATGGTGCGGCGTGTATCACAGCCGCCTTGGCTTTCTTGTTGCCAGTGGGACGGCCAAAGGGGTGTCCAAATCAATGACGGCGTCGAAGACCTTCTTCAGTGACAAGTGTGTGAGACGCCATTTCTCGCAACTCTTGAGTTTGATGAAGAAGAGCATCAAGTTGAAGTTGCGGCCATGCCGCGGCCTGTAAGAGCCAAGCGAGCGGTCAACTTGAATCTCGGCGTTCATGCCGCTCTCCTGCCTTGCGTGGATGTTCTCCACGTACGTAGCCATGAAATGTGTTGAAGATGCCTCGTATGATTCCCCACCGGCTGATCATGGCCTTTTGGCTGCGCCTCATCTCCACGTCGTGGTACTCAACAGCGATGATCTTGCGCTCATTAAACTCGGTTTTGATCCTCTTCCAATAGGATTCGTAGCCTTGGTTTGGCGTCGATGATAGCATCAATACTCACTGCCTTCTACGAATCACACAAGCATTGGTTTTCCAACAGCAACCAATTTCCCCCCGGGAGCCGCCGCCCTTCCTCTTGGCTTTCTTCTTGCCGGCGTGTCCACCAGGTCCCTCTTCAATGGTGTGTATACCATCTCCCTCATCGACGATGTCTCCATCAGCTTCCTCTTCGACGCCGTCATCGACATCATCTACATCGTCCTCATCATCTTCTTAATGTCTACACACGTTTCTATTCTTGTAGACAGTGTTGGGCCTTCAAGTGCAGAGGTTTGTAGAACAACAATAAGTTTCTCTTAAGTGAATCATCCAAGGTTTATCGAACTCAGGGAGGTAGAGGTCAAAGATATCCATCTCAAGCAACCCTGCAATTAAGATACAAGAAGTCTCTTGTTTGTGTCCCCAACACACCCAATACACTTGTTAGGTGTATATGTGCATTAGTTTTGAAAGCACATATTGTGTTACGTGCAGAAGAACATGTATGCTACTTATTTTGTTCTATGCGAGAACGGCCATATATAGCCTCACGGAGGGAGAGAAGTAGTGATGTGCTGCATGTATTTCACGGATAGTAGAAATTGTAATTTTTTGGGATCACCAAGATGCCTATACGGAATTACATCAAATTACTTTGTACTAAAATACAATTATCCTAATTTATCATCTCGGGTAATCCATAAAAATTACCGGATAATCCGCATCCACTGGATTTTGGGGGTACCATATCCTCTACCACATCTGCACTGATATCCGGCTGACACTATCCGTATCTATATCCATATCCGACAGACACTTGACGTATCCTTAAAAATGGATGCGGATTCAGTGCGGAAAATATCTGCTCCATTTACATTCCTACTTATCTTCGACATAATATCTAGCTAGGTGGTTTGTGGAAACCTAGGAGAGGTCACGGTGGGCACAGGTAACCGTGTCCATTGTTGTTGTTATCAGCACAACTTAATAAAAATATAATTCTTTCCATATGTAAGAAACAATTTTCACTTTTCAAGATTAGTACATAGCCATTTCAAGGCAATAAAAAAGCTTATAAGTTCGGTTGGAGGTACTCAAAAGATCTGCACTGAAGATATATTTATTTATCTTGTTTGGCAGTTCAGTCTGCATTGCATGACAAGTATCCTCATTTTTCATGTACCAAGATAGAGACCTCAATAAAATGTATTAAGTTCCTAGAATGCCAACTTCATGTGGACAGATGTGTAAATATTAGTATTAGCATATCTAAATTTTATCTTATAATTTATGCACTGGTTGTTGAAATTTTAATTTCACCGAAATGAAAAAAAAAATATTAAAAAATTCATATTTAGTAATCAGTCTGCACATCAGGATTGGTTGTGCAATCCTTGATCTGTTGACACTCCTAGTTATGCTATCAGACGACATGTTGTTTTCAATTATCTGTTATAATGATTATATTTTGCATCAATCTCTTGTAAAAATGATAGCACAATAGTAACTCTTACTATTACAGCTGATAAGATACATGTACATGCTAATCTGGTATATAGGCATAACCTCATTTTAAGCTCTAATACACCTTTTCTATGTTCAACAGGTGCATTTATGTGCACAATTACTAGTGTTCCATAAGAGGCTAAGAGCCTTCGCCCCATTGGTTCAAGGAACTCCTTGCACTGTTAATTACTTTCCAGATGAACTCACTACCATCATATGGCACGAAAAGGGCCGCCACTCATAGTCTTCCTGTCATCTTTCTTTCTTTAATCACACTTTGGGTATTCATATTTCATAGTCAAAAGTCCTTGAAAAAATTATCCATAGTCAACCTACTCATTCAAGAAAAAGAAAAACGCATTGTCCCCAGAATATGATGATAAACTGCCAATCAGCTTCTGCTGGGATAAATCATTTACCAGGAATTAATAGTAAGGTTGGGATGCGGCCAATTAACAAAAGAATTTGCGTTCGTCTGTATTGGTCGGCAGCATTCTCTTACAAAGTCTATAATAAATAAAGAAAATGAAATACTCCAACACGCAAGCAAATGATAGGGGCTGTTCTTTAATTAGGTTACAGATACAAGAAAAAGTAAGAGAGTGGACTTTTCCCAGTGATTCCCTATAATACCATACTATCGGCAATCAGTAACATCAGAATCTAATCCCCGACTTGCATTGTTGCAGGTCGCCTCGTGAGCAAATTCGGGGCTCAAATGCTCGTATAATTCGGTCAGTCTGAAGAAACGCTTCTGGATCATTTGGCTTTGTGCTACGGTAGCGCCGTAGCGGTAGCAGCAGCTGCTGCGCGGAGAGGCAAGGAGCAGAGAGTGGCCATGGACGCCGTCGGCACGCGGATCGTGTAAGAAAACGTGAGACAATGGTTTGGAGGCAAGTGCACAGCTCTCCAAGGGCTGGCTGTCATGCGCTTTTATATTGATAGTTAGGGTTTTACAACTTGTACAACACGGTAAGATCTCAACAACTATTGATCTAATCTATATGGTTAACACAAACAGATAACTATCGTGAGATACTAAACAGCTACCTAACAATATACAATATATTCTAACACCCTCCCTCAATCTCAACTGTTAGACAGATTGAGATTGCGCTTGCACCATTGAAAAGCTGGATCCGGAAGGGGCTTGGTGAAAATATCTGCAACTTGATCATGAGAAGAAATGAATCGAATCTCCAGTTGCTTCCGAGAAACTCTTTCTCTAACAAAATGAAAATCCACCTCAATGTGTTTGGTACGAGCATGAAACACTGGATTTGCTGAGAGATAAGTTGCACCAAGATTGTCACACCATAATATTGGAGCTCGAGACTGCGGAATGCCTAGCTCACCAAGCAAAGACTGCACCCAAATAAGTTCTGCAGTGGCATTAGCAAGCGCCTTGTATTCAGACTCAGTACTAGATCGGGACACCGTAGCTTGTTTACGAGCACTCCAGGCGATCAAATTTCCACCAAAGAAGATAGCATATCCCCCGGTTGATCGCCGATCATCAACATTCCCCGCCCAATCAGCATCAGAGAAGGCGGACAGTAAAGTAGTCGAAGCTGGACGAAGAGAGAGGCCAGTAGTAACAGTGAACCTGATGTAGCGAAGAATCCGTTTGACAGCGGACCAATGACAATCCCTTGGAGCATGTAAATACTGACACACACGATTTACCACATATGAGAGATCAGGACGTGTGATAGTTAAATACTGCAAACCACCCACTATACTGCGATATAATGTAGCATCATCAGAAGAAAGAGGAGTACCATCCGTCGCCGAGAGCTTGTCTGAAGCAGACATGGGCGTGTGAGCGGGTTTGCACTTGAGCATCCCAGACCGGCGAAGGAGTTCAGAGGCATATTTCCGTTGAGAAAGCATCAGACCACCACCCGACGGAGACAAAACTTCAATACCCAGGAAATAATGAAGCATACCAAGGTCCTTAACAGCAAATTCTGTCCTCAAATCCACAACGAGCTGCGAGGAAGCATGTGGCGACGAGCTGACAACTATAATGTCGTCCACATAGACCAGAAGAAACGTGACTGCATGATGATGCCGAGCAATGAACAAAGAAGAATCCGCAGCCGATGCAACAAAACCAAGAGTATGAAGAACTGAACTAAGACGAATATGCCATGCTCTGGGTGCCTGTTTGAGACCATAAATAGCCTTCTCCAGCCGACACAAGTGGTGAGGACGAGTCTGATCTTCATATCCGGGAGGCTGCCTCATATACACCTCTTCCTCAAGTATACCATTAAGAAAAGCATTTTGAATGTCAAGTTGGCGAAGATGCCAACCACGAGAAACAGCCAAGGATAACAGAAGACGAATAGTCGTGGGTTTCACCACAGGGCTAAAGGTATCATCATAATCCAAGCCTTGCCGCTGTTTAAAACCTTTGGCAACGAGACGAGCCTTATAACGCTCGATAGATCCATCAGCGTGATGTTTAACCTTGAATACCCACTTGGAGTCAATGACATTCACACCAGCTGGACGAGGAACCAACTGCCAGGTCTGATTGCGAAGTAACGCAGCATATTCAGAGTCCATCGCAGAACGCCAGTGTGGCAGAGCCATAGCAACCCGAAAATCTCTTGGTTCAGCACTCTCAGACGTCACTGCATGTGCCATGCAACGCGTGAGCCAGGCCACGGTTCCATCCGTGCGCTCGCGAGGCCGACGAATGTTGTTACGGAGACGCGTCACTGGTCCAGTTATCGGTGCAGGGGGTGGCGCAGAACTGGATGAAGCTGCGCCTGGTGAAGGAGGCCCAGCATGAGACGGCGGCCCATCAGGCGACGGAGAACCAGCCGGATACGATGATCCAGTAGCCGAGTCTGGGCCAGGAGACGTGGGCTCACGGGACGTCGCAGGAGAGAGATCACCAAGCTGGTGATCGACGTGCATGGGAGTGCTAGATCCCGAGGCGGACTCAGGCTGATCGTCGTGGGGGAGCTGATCAATGTGAAGCTGCATCCCTCTCCCTGTTCCTGCACCATGATTAGGTAAAAGCAACGGTGCATATGCAGAATCATCAAATTGACCAGGCATGGCAGGAGTAGATGATGTAGAAATTTTTGTGTCACCGGGTGAGGAACCAACAAAAGGAAAGTTTGACTCATCAAAGACCACATCTCTAGAAATATAGACACGACTAGTCGGTATATGAAGACATTTGTAGCCTTTGTGGAGAGCACTATAACCAAGAAAGACACATTTCTTTGATCTAAACTCAAGTTTTCTGTTGTTGTATGGGCGGAGATGAGGCCAACAGGCGCACCCAAAAACCTTGAAGAAGGTATAATCAGGAATCTCGCCTAAGAGACGTTCAAGGGGAGTTTGCATGTTAATGACTCGAGTGGGAAGTCGATTAATGAGGAAACATGCTGTGGAGAATGCATCACTCCAGAAACGGAAAGGAACCGATGCATGAGCTAAAAGGGTAAGTCCCGTTTCAACTATATGGCGGTGTTTACGTTCGGCAGTCCCGTTTTGTTGATGTGTATGTGGACAAGAAACTCTATGAGTAATGCCAATATCTGAAAAGAACTTGTTGAGTTTAAGGTATTCTCCACCCCAATCCGTTTGAACATGAATGATTTTGTGATTCAGAAGGCGTTCAACATGACTTTGAAATTGGAGGAATACTTGAAACACATCAGATTTCTGTTTAAGAAGGTAAAGCCATGTGAAACGACTATAAGCATCAATGAAGCTAACATAATATTTGTGTCCACTAACAGAGACTTGGGCAGGGCCCCACACATCTGAATATATGAGCTCTAAAGGAGCTTTTATTACATGACTTGAAAGGGGAAAAGGCAATTGGTGACTTTTGCCTTGTTGACATGCATCACAAACTGCATTACTATGACTCGACTCCGAAGGAAGATCACTATGATGTAAAACATGCTTGACAACCTGTGAAGCAGGATGACCTAGGCGACAATGCCATTGTTCTCTAGACACACGAAGACTCCCGAAGGCTTGTTTTATTATGGGTGGCTCCAACGGATAAAGGCCACCACGACTCCTCCCTCTAAGCATGATTTCCCTCGTGGCTCGATCCTTCACAAAAATATCATATGGGTGAAATTCCACAAAAACAGGATTATCACGAGTAAGTTTCTTGACAGAAAGAAGATTACGAGTGACTGAAGGGACATGCAAAACATCATTGAGACGGAGATTATGAGATGGAGTGGGGAGAATGCCTTGGCCAACATGATGAATTTGCATACCTGCACCATTTGCAGCGTGCACTTGATCGTGGCCGACGTAGGGCTCCCTCACGGTAAGCTTGTCGAGGTCGTTGGTGAGGTGGTCCGTGGCTCCAGTGTCCGCGTACCATGCTGGATCGATCGGGTAGGAGGGAGTGTGGCCTTGAGGTGCTGGTGCATGAGTAGCAGCAGCCGCTTGACGAGGAGCACCCCCGCCATCGTTTCCGACGCCAAGAAACTCCCGCTTGAAGCGCTTGAAGCAGCGTGAGGCAATATGCCCCAACTTGCCGCACAGTTGGCAAAGTGGGCGATTGCCGTTGCCGGAGTTGTTGGAGTAGCCGCCACCACTAGGTGTGCGGGAGCCGTCGCCGTTGTCGAAGGAGGGCGGCGGCGGAGCTGGTGCGCGGAAGGAGTTGCCACCCCCAGTCGGTGGCTTGATCGGTGGCAGGGAGCGGCCATCGGCGCGGTAGAACTTGCCACCACCGCCAGGCTGCTTGGAGCCAAACGACAGATTGGCGGAGAACTGGTTGATGTTGCCGCTGAGCTCAGTCTTGCGTGACTCGATGCGGAACTCAGTGCTGAGCAGCTGGGCATAGAGATCCCGCAGCGGCATCGGCGTCGTCCTCGCCGTCACCACTTCAACCAGGGGGTCGTAGTCGCTGTCCAGTCCTGCAAGGAGATAAGAGATAATCTCCTCATCTTCCAAAGGTTTACCGATACCTGCTAGGATGTCGGCGAGGGTCTTAACCCTGTTGAAGTAGCTGGACATCGGTGCATCCAGCTTCTTGATCCGCGACAGCTGGAACCGGAGCTGCATGGAGCGCGCCGTCGACTGCGCCGCGAAGCTGTTTTCCAGGGTGGTCCACGCCTCCCTGGATGTGATGGTCGTCATCAGCATCCCGACGACACCTTCGGAGGCGTTGGAGAGGATGAACGACAGGATTGCCTGGTCCTGCTGCATCCACGCCTGGTACGCCGGGTTTGGGATCTCGGCCGAAGCGCCTGCATCGCCTGCCTTGGGGTTGGGGATGAGTTGAGCCGGGCAGGGGAGGCGATCGTTGACGTAGCCGAGCAGCAGATGGCTTTTGAGCACAGGAAGAACCTGCGCGCGCCAGAGAAGGTAGTTCTCCGGCGAGAGCTTGACGGTGTTGACGTTGGCGAAGTTGTAGAGCGGCGCGAGGGCTGCCGCGTTGCTGCCGGTGTTGTTGCTGGCGAGTCCAAGCCCGCTCGAGAAGATGTTGGAGGCAGCATCGGACGTGGTGGAGGAGGAAGACATTGGAAGCGTAGATTGGATCTAGTTTCGCTCTGATACCATGTAAGAAAACGTGAGACAATGGTTTGGAGGCAAGTGCACAGCTCTCCAAGGGCTGGCTGTCATGCGCTTTTATATTGATAGTTAGGGTTTTACAACTTGTACAACACGGTAAGATCTCAACAACTATTGATCTAATCTATATGGTTAACACAAACAGATAACTATCGTGAGATACTAAACAGCTACCTAACAATATACAATATATTCTAACAGATCGAGCAGGAGATCGAGAAGCACGAGGCCGCGGAGGGCGACATGGAGTCCGACCCGGCGCTCGCCGTGGCGCGCGAGCGGGAGCTGGAGCCCGTGCCGCGGTGGCAGGACGAGCTGACGGTGCGGGGCATGGTGGCGGCGCTGCTCATCGGGTTCATCTACACCGTGATCGTCTTGAAGATCGTGCTCTCCACCGGGATGCTGCCCACGCTGAACGTCTCCGCCGCGCTCCTCTCCTTCCTCGCGCTCCGTGGCTGGACGCGCTTGCTGGACCGCTTCGGCATCGTGTCTCGCCCATTCACCCGACAGGAGAACACCATCGTCCAGACCTGCGGAGTGGCCTGCTACACCATCGCGTTCGGCGGTTAGTGCTATATTACCTGCCATGTCTTCCTGCTAATTTTTTTTGACAAAACAAACGTTTATACGAAGAAGAAAGCAATTATACCTAATCTTTATATCAACATAATGCTCCGTACTACTAGTTATCCTAGTGGTCTTGCTGTAGCTTGAGAAGTTACTTAACTGGTTGTGTGAGTGGTGTATTACAGGTGGGTTCGGATCAACCTTGCTTGGTCTAACCAAGAACACGTACGAGCTGTCCGGCGACTCGGTGGGCAACGGGCCGGGGAGCTACAAGGAGCCAGGGATTGGCTGGATGACGGCATTCCTCTTTTCTTGCAGCTTCGGGGGGCTCCTCACCTTGATTCCCCTTAGAAAGGTGCCACTCACTTCTTGCTTCTACAATGAATAATCCCCAATTCTAAGCAATTAAAAGAATAGAAATCAAGCAACCAATGACTAGCAACGGCGGATTATGAAACTGTGCCAGGATCACCTGTCTTTGCCACTAAACAATGACCATGATGTTTACAGGTATTGGTCGTCGACTATAAATTGACTTACCCAACTGGGACGGCAACTGCTGTTCTTATAAACGGGTTTCATTTTTTTCGATAAAGATAAACGGGTTTCATACTGGTGAAGGAGACAAGAACTCAAAGTTTGTATATTGTGACCTTAGTTATGCACGTCGCACTGTCCTTTCAGACATTACAAATTAAGATCTTACGTTCCATGGCAGGAAGCAAATCCGTGGCTTTCTGAAATATTTTGGGGGTAGCTTTGTATGGAGTTTCTTCCAGTGGTTCTACGCCGGCGGCGATGCTTGTGGATTTGTTCAGTTCCCTACGTTTGGTCTGAAGGCCTGGAAGCAGACGTACGTAATACTTTCTTTTAACATTTTCTTTTCTTACTGTCGATCGCCAGAATGTGGTGTGAGGCAGACTTTCTTCACTCCCGGTGTTTTGTTTTGTCAGATTCTTCTTTGACTTTAGCTTGACATACGTCGGTGCCGGGATGATTTGCCCGCATATAGTAAATGTCTCCACACTCCTTGGTGCAATTCTTTCATATGGAATATTGTGGCCACTCATCAGTAAAAACAAGGGGGATTGGTACCCTGCAAATGTACCCGAAAGCAGCATGAAAAGTTTGTACGGTTACAAGGTATCTGTTGTGTACCATAATATTTTTTTCTCATTGGTGACATTTACGTAAATTGATATCAGGGGTAATGATAAATTGTATGCCAGTAATGTTAAATTTCCTCATCATTCAGGCCTTCATATGTATCGCGCTGATCATAGGGGATGGACTCTACCACTTCACAAAAATTATTAGCATCACTTTTAAGGGCATGTATCGACAATTTAGCGGTAAACGTGCTGACAATCGAGGTGAGAACAGAAGGACAACATAAATCTAGCTCATGAATTTTTCAACATCTACCATTTTAGAAGGATGTATATGATATTCTAATGTTAACTGAATGAATTGCAGTAAGAAATGTGGACAATGCAGTCTCACTTGAGGAGCTACAGTGCGAAGAGATATTCAAGAAGGGCAATCTCCCTGCTTGGATGGCATATACCGGGTATGCCTTGATAAGCATCATTGCAGTGGTTACCACGCCAATAATATTTCGACAGGTGAAATGGTACTACGTAGTTATAGCTTATGCCGTCGCCCCCATGCTTGGATTTGCCAACTCCTATGGCACGGGGCTTACCGATATCAACATGGGCTATAACTACGGAAAGATCAGTCTCTTCATCTTTGCGGGTTGGGCTGGCAAGGATAATGGTGTCGTTGCAGGGCTTGTTACCGGTACATTAGTGAAGCAACTGGTACTTATATCTGCAGACTTGATGCAAGACTTTAAGACAGGTTATCTCACTCAAACATCACCAAAATCAATGATGGTGGCACTGTGGCACAAGCCATTGGGACAGTCATGGGTTGCATTGTCTCCCCCCTGACGTTCATGCTCTTCTACACGGCATTTGATATTGGCAACCCGACTGGTTATTGGAAGGCACCGTACGCACTGATATACCGTAATATGGCAATACTTGGTGTTGAGGGGTTCTCAGTGCTGCCAAAGTACTGTCTAGCACTATCTGGTGGATTTTTCGCATTTGCAGCACTACTCAGCATGGGAAGAGATGTCATGCCACACAAGTATAGGAAATATGTTCCCCTTCCAATGGCAATGGCGGTTCCATTCCTTGTAGGCGGAAGCTTTGCTATTGATATGTGTGTTGGGAGTTTGGTGGTTTTTGTCTGGAACAAGATAAACAAAAAAGAGGCTGGCTACATGGTCCCTGCAGTTGCATCTGGTTTGATATGTGGGGATGGAATATGGACGTTTCCTTCATCCCTGCTTGCCCTTGCCAAGATTAAACCACCAATCTGCATGAAGTTTACACCTGCACCCTAGAGAATCGTTACGTTCATGAGTATGGGACTTTACCATGCGTGATTGATGCATGTTGTATGGTTACTCCATCATTCATGTCTACTGAATTTATGTGTATACAACTATACATATGTACTGTATGTCTATATACTTCAGATTTCTCGAATAACTTGATGTTTTTCTTTCATTGTACGGTGCCTAAGTATACCTTACATTTATTTTACTTATTGATGAAGATCCGAGCATTGCTTACTGATGAGTCAAAACATGATGTGTTTTTAACTATTTCTGTCTCATTACATGCTTATCTAGCTTTAACTATGTCCTAATGCATGATTGCAAATATTGATTCATTTTCATGGGAGATTTAAACAACAAATAGTTTTAGCAGGATTTCATCATTTTTCCTTATCTTTGGTGTGAGTAGGTGTTATGATCTTTGTAGACAAAGCACGAGGAAAGGAGCCAAAGGGAGGCAATATGGAGGACTTACATGGCACCAAAACTTAGCCATTTCAAGGGTAGAAAGATGTCAATTTTCCATCACAATATAATAAAGATCCAATACCATGGTATTTTAACCCTTGTCTATTCGAATACAACGATCCAAAGAACACCTAAATTAGAGTCTGTATGAATAAATGGCGCCCAAACTACTGCAGCTGGAACTTTAACGACCACTGGTACGGCTGTGATGACCATACCATATGGCCGTACGGACCTGGGACATTTTTGTCAAATAGACCAATATTTGTGAAGGCCCAAAGGTCATATCTAGTGCGGGGTTACCCTAGAGTGAAAACCGACCTCCGTGGAGCTATCTAAGGAGGGGAAAACCCTAGCCGCCATCACTAATTCCATCACATCTTCACACAGCGGAGCCCAGCGATCGTGTCACCTCCATTGATAGTTCTCCAACACCACCACCATCATGGCATCCGAGGAAGAGGAGGAAATTGAGGCATCGCCACCATGCACCGGGCGCCGGCCCTAGTCCTTGCGCGCCACCAGATCACTGCCATCTCCATCAACGCCCCCATCTCTCTCCTTGGCCTGTGTATTTGTAAGATTGAACATGGTTGTGACCTTCATTCTATATTTATCTATGTTTTATAATTCATCCATGTGTGAGGAATTGATCTGGTTCTAGGCCGAGGTATGATATAGTGTGTCAAGTTAGAATATGTAGTTGAAATAGTATTTGAGAACATGGATTACGAAGATGAGTTTCACGAGATCGTTTGATCCGGAAGTGTACTATTGTCTTGCGACTGACACACAAGTATTTTGCATAGTGCACAAATGTGTGATAGACCGGTAATCATAAGGGGAACGTTTATTTGCCTAATTAATATCTTATATAATATGGATCACATATATTCACCCCTCTAGTACTAGTGATACCGAAAGCATAGAAAGCAACTTTCATTCTATTGAATCATATAGCTACAACCATTTCAGTTTACTTTATGGTTTACTTCACTTTGTTTGTCTTTTGTTCTTTGTTAGTTGTTACTTAAAACCCTCTCTTTATTTACATAAAACCCTCCCTAAGTCATTTTAAGTTCACACCAAATCATAACCTAAGAGGACCATGTAGTATCATTTACCACAAGTGGATCACAAGTTCATCCTAGAACTACAACCATGGCTTCAACCTACCACCACATCGAAAGGGGGTGTCATCCATACACCAGAAGATCACCATCACATGAGGAGATAGTATATACCACCTCATGATAGTTACAAGCCATATGAAGTCTTTAAGCCCTAGCTACATAAAATGTATATCGCCATCATCAAGGCATGATTATCACCATCACCTCCATGCATGCCTCCCCACCTCCATGGCCCCAAGGGCACCACTACAAATTGTAGTAGTACTTGGCCAGGTAGATCCCGAGCCAAAGGACTCTATGTTGCGGCACCATGCCAACAAAGCTAGTGCCCTTGGTCTTGCGATCGATGAGGTGGGTGAGCGCTACAATGAGAGACTCCTCACAAAAGTCAACACTATCAATGACTGATGGTACAAGTCAGGGTGCATGTCCCGGATGGCCTCTGCGACGTCCCTCATAGTGATGGTCATGTTGGTGAAGGCCACGAGCTCGTCTTAAGCAAAGGCACCATCTTCCTCTTACCAACATACACCCTTTTAGATGCGTTAGTAGGATTCTTAAGGATGCCTTTGCTGGCCAATCCATCGGACTCATGGGTGTCACCATCCTCAACTGAAGGGGCAACTAGAGGTGTTCCAAGGGCTTCCTTTGAGCACATGGCATACTTCCCGGTGGCAAGGCCGAAGAAGATGATATGTATCTCATCGTAGTTCACAATGGGCATGTTCAAGAACTCACCATCCTTGGAATGATCCTACAACAGAAAGGCAGTGTACGCATTAGTTACGCAAGTTATCAACGAAGTACTACTATGGTGAAGGGAAGTGTGCCATCCGTGACGTGTCCATGATAGCGCTCAGCCTCCAGGAGGTCCGCTGAGATCGCAGAGCTTGCTAACAGAGAGCCACCTGAGGAAGTGGAGGATCAGGTGGTTATACACCTACATGGAGATAGCGTTATCACTGCAATGCTCCAGGAGGGCCTTGGCCAAGGCAATGAGATGGACTTCCTTGAAATCCATGTCACTTCGGACGCCAGTCTCGATTAGCTCGTACATCTTCTCCAACTCAAAGCTGGAACATGAAAGGGACCCATTTCATGGCCCCATTCTACATAGTCCTCATGGCCTTCTCTGCATCAGTGTGGTTATTGGCTATTATCTTCTTCATGTCGTCCATCCTTGCTGCCACATCTACAACAACCTTGGACACGAGGGAAGACACATGGCCCTTGTCGACAGACACATCCGACAGCGAAAACTGCAACTTAGCAATGGGAAGAGAATCAGGCACTTGCGAGGGGATCTAGGATGCCCAACACAAACAAAGGCCTTGCTAAAGTCGTCACACAACGAGTCCTAGAATCACCACATATCATAGTCATTGCAACATCTGACACATCATAAAGTACACGATATGAACAATCACTAATGTAGATTACAGAAGGTGAATCTACGTGCATAGATTCAAGTAGAGATGGCAAATGGAAGTGATAAATTTCATCTTACAAGGAATACATTTCGACCATACTACCCTAGACCGCCGGTAAACAAGATGCTCCCATGTAAATCGTACCTAGATTTGGCAAGCTCTACCAAGATCTATCCCTGGACAACAATAATGCTAGGTCTGCAGGTTGGAGGTGCAGATACTTTCATTGTTGGCGGAGGAGAACTCCACGGAGAAGATGAAGTAGCCTTGCCGCCGCCACCGATCAAATATATATGAGCCGCTTACCCGTTGTTAAACCAGAGGTGGAGCTTGAAAAGTGGGGGCGAAGGTTTCGAATTGGATGGTGAGTGGTGAGAGTGGAGGGTAGAAATAGGGGCGAGTGCTCGGCGGGAGGTGATAGAATCCTTCCTGCCCCATTTTCGGCTTTCATCGTATCACGCCTGAGCTCGCGTTATCTCCTTCCTCGGCATCGCTTGTGCAGACAAAGTAGTTGAAAGTGCATGAAGCCCCATTTGTGGTTTTGGTAATTAATGATAATCCCTATAGACTAATGTTTGCATTGAGTTTCACTTATAGCTTTTGTCCATGAGAAATAATCGAACTATATGTTGGCTTCAAGGTTGCAAGAAGAAGAAAATGAATACGATCAGGTGACAAGTATGACTTGAAGAAGAATAAGAAGATGGAGTGAGATCTCATGTGCATCTTCAAGGCATCAATAATATGAAGACAGAAGAAATGATGTTCATTGAAGAACATATACAAATACTTAGCTTTCCATCCAAATGGTGATCATGGATACATGAAGATCGATATGCCGAAGAAGAAGCTCTCCCAAATTGGATTATGGGGGAGCAATTTGCAAGACTTCATCAAGCAAGCATAACAAGAAAAGCATCCCATCTTAAAATGGTCGACTTCTTCATCATCTAACTCAAGTGGAAATTGCAAGGTTAAGGTTAGTTCTTGATAGTGTTACTTTCTTACCGGTCTCATGGTGTAGTGTGGAGAACGGCTTATAGGATAGTTGGCCGTACTATCAAGAGGGCTCTCTGAATGAGTAACTTGATCGTAGCATTTGGAGAGAGCTTAAACCCTTGCATTGTTTTCATCATATTTCTGGTTTGTTCCGGATTCTTATCCATGTGATGTTTTAGATCTTGTGCTCATTCTCATGACAAACTTCAGCTCATCGAAAACAGATTTCGTATGAAAAACTTTTTGCGTTTCCGAGTTTGGAGTTTTTCTAGATTGTTTTTATTGAGAGGTTCCACCTCTTAATTAATTCATGTAGAAAACCTAATCCACATATTATGTGGGTTAGCTCTTGTTATTATCTTTCCAGTAAAATTGATTTCACTTCAATCGGAATTTCCAAACTCTAGATATTGTAGTTTTCGTAAACAGATTTCTAGATAAATTTGAGAGCCGGAAGTTCTGGCCATTCCAGCAAGTACCACCGCCTGGCAGCTTGGTTGCTGATCATTTTCTCATTCCCCAACTTGTATGGCCAAGTTGGTTGGTGATGCGTGTAGCTGACACGTCCGTTGGGAACCCCAAGAGGAAGGTGTGATGCGCACAGCGGCAAGTTTCCCTCAGTAAGAAACCAAGGTTTAATCGAACCAGTAGGAGTCAAGAAGCACGTTGAAGGTTGATGGCGGCGGGATGTAGTGCGGCGCAACACCAGAGATTCCGGCGTCAACGTGGAACCTGCACAACACAACCAGAGTACTTTGCCCAACGAAACAGTGAGGTTGTCAATCTCACCGGCTTGCTGTAACAAAGGATTAACCGTATTGTGTGGAAGATGATTGTTTGCAAGAAAACAGTAAAACAAGTATTGCAGACAGATTTGTATTTCAAGTATAAAAGAATAGGACCGGGGTCCACAGTTCACTAGAGGTGTCTCTCCCATAAGATAAAAGCATGTTGGGTGAACAAATTACGGTCGGGCAATTGACAAATAGAGAGGGCATAACAATGCACATACATGTCATGATAAATATAGTGAGATTTAATTGGGCATTACGACAAAGTACATAGACCGCCATCCAAGCATGCATCTATGCCTAAAAAGTCCACCTTCAGGTTATCGTCCGAACCCCTTCCGATATTAAGTTGCAAAACAACAGACAATTGCATTAAGTATGGTGCGTAATGTAATCAATAACTACATCCTTGGACATAGCATCAATGTTTTATCCCTAGTGGCAACAGCACATCCATAACCTTAGGGGTTTCTGTCACTCACCCAGATTCACGGAGACATGAACCCACTATCGAGCATAAATACTCCCTCTTGGAGTTAATAGCGAAAACTTGGCCAGAGCCTCTACTAATAACGGAGAGCATGCAAGATCTTAAACAACACATAGGTAATAACTTGATAATTAACATAACATAGTATTCTCTATCCATCGGATCCCGACAAACACAACATATAGAATTACAGATAGATGATCTTGATCATGTTAGGCAGCTCACAAGATCTAACAATGAAGCACAATGAGGAGAAGACAACCATCTAGTTACTGCTATGGACCCATAGTCCAGGGGTGAACTACTCACTCATCACTCCGGAGGCGACCATGGCGGTGAAGAGTCCTCCGGGAGATGAATCCCCTCTCCGGCAGGGTGCCGGAGGAGATCTCCGTAATCCCCCGAGATGGGATTGGCGGCGGCGGCGTCTCAGTAAGGTTTTCCGTATCGTGGCTCTCGGTACTGGGGGTTTCGCGACGGAGGCTATTTGTAGGCGGAAGGGCAGGTAAAGAGGCGGCACGAGGGGCCCACACCCTAGGTCGGCGCGGCCAGGGCCTGGGCCGCGCCGCCCTGGTGTGTCGCCACCTCGTGGCCCCACTTCGACTCTCCTTCGGTCTTCTGGAAGCTTCGTGGCAAAATAGGACCCTGGGCGTTGATTTCGTCCAATTCCGAGAATATTTCGTTACTAGGATATCCGAAACCAAAAACGACGAGAAAACAAAGAATCGGCTCTTCGGCATCTTGTTAATAGGTTAGTTCCGGAAAATGCACGAATATGACATAAAGTGTGCATAAAACATGTAGATATCATCAATAATGTGGCATGGAACATAAGAAATTATCGATACGTCGGAGACGTATCGGCATCCCCAAGCTTAGTTACTCGCTCGTCCCGGGCAGGTAAAACGATAACAAAGATAATTTCCGAAGTGACATGCCATCATAACCTTGATCATACTATTTGTAAACATATGTAATGAATGCAGCGATCAAAACAATGGTAATGACATGAGTAAACAAGTGAATCATAAAGCAAAGACTTTTCATGAATAGTACTTCAAGACAAGCATCAATAAGTCTTGCATAAGAGTTAACTCATAAAGCAATAAATCAAAGTAAAGGTATTGAAGCAACACAAAAGAAGATTAAGTTTCAGCGGTTGCTTTCAACTTATAACATGTGTATCTCATGGATAATTGTCAACATAGAGTAATATAACAAGTGCAATATGCAAGTATGTAGGAATCAATGCACAGTTCACACAAGTGTTTGCTTCTTGAGGTGGAGAGAAATAGGTGAACCGACTCAACATAAAAGTAAAAAGAAAGGTCCTTCAAAGAGGAAAGCATCGATTGCTATATTTGTGCTAGAGCTTTTATTTTGAAAACATGAAACAATTTTGTCAACGGTAGTAATAAAGCATATGAGTTATGTAAATTATATCTTACAAGTTGCAAGCCTCATGCATAGTATACTAATAGTGCCCGCACCTTGTCCTAATTAGCTTGGACTACCGGATCATCGCAATACACATGTTTTAACCAAGTGTCACAATGGGGTACCTCCATGCCGCCTCGTACAAAGGTCTAAGGAGAAAGCTCGCATTTTGGATTTCTCGCTTTTGATTATTCTCAACTTAGACATCCATACCGGGACAACATGGACAACAGATAATGGACTCCTCTTTAATGCATAAGCATGTGGCAACAATTATTATTCTCATATGAGATTGAGGATATATGTCCAAAACTCGAAACTTCCACCATGAATCATGGCTTTAGTTAGCGGCCCAATGTTCTTCTCTAACAATATGCATGCTCCAACCATTAAAGTGGTAGATCTCTCTTACTTCAGACAAGACGGACATGCATAGCAACTCACATGATATTCAACAAAGAATAGTTGATGGCGTCCCCAGAAACATGGTTATCGCACAACAAGCAACTTAATACCACAATAGTTTTTAAGCTATTTGTCTCATGAGCTATATATTGTAAAGGCGAATGATGGAATTTTAAAGGTAGCACTCAAGCAATTTACTTTGGAATGGCGGATAAATACCATGTAGTAGGTAGGTATGGTGGACACAAATGACATAGTGGTTGGCTCAAGGATTTTGGATGCATGAGAAGTATTCCCTCTCGATACAAGGTTTAGGCTAGCAAGGTTATTTGAAACAAACACAAGGATGAACGGTGCAGCAAAACTCACATAAAAGACATATTGTAAACATTATAAGACTCTACACCGTCTTCCTTGTTGTTCAAAACTCAATACTAGAAATTATCTAGACTTTAGAGAAACCAAATATGCAAACCAAATTAGCAAGCTCTATGTGTTTCTTCATTAATGGGTGCAAAGTATATGATGCAAGAGCTTAAACATGAGCACAACAATTGCCAAGTATCAAATTATCCAAGACATTTTAGAATTACTACATGTAGCATTTTCCAATTCCAACCATATAACAATTTAACGAAGAAGAAACTTCGCCATGAATACTATGAGTAAAGCCTAAGGACATACTTGTCCATATGCTACAGCGGAGCGTGTCTCTCTCTCCCATACAGTGAATGCTAGGATCCATTTTATTCAAACAAAACAAAAAACAAAAACAAACCGACGCTCCAAGCAAAGCACATAAGATGTGACGGAATAAAAATATAGTTTCAGGGGAGGAACCTGATAATGTTGTCGATGAAGAAGGGGATGCCTTGGGCATCCCCAAGCTTAGACGCTTGAGTCTTCTTAGAATATGCAGGGGTGAACCACCGGGGCATCCTCAAGCTTAGAGCTTTCACTCTCCTTGATCATATTGTATCATACTCCTCTCTTGATCCTTGAAAACTTCCTCCACACCAAACTCGAAACAACTCATTAGAGGGTTAGTGGGCAATAAAAATTAACATGTTCAGAGGTGACACAATCATTCTTAACACTTCTGGACATTGCATAAAGCTACTGGACATTAATGGATCAAAGAAATTCATCCAACATAGCAAAAGAGGCAATGTGAAATAAAAGGCAGAATCTGTCAAAACAGAACAGTCCGTAAAAATGGATTTTATTAAGGCACCAGACTTGCTCAAATGAAAATGCCCAAATTGAATGAAAGTTGCGTACATATCTGAGGATCACTCACGTAAATTGTCTTAATTTTCTGAGTTACCTACAGAGAATTAGACCCAGATTCGTGACAGCAAAGAAATCTGTTTCTGCGGAGTAATCCAAATCTAGTATTCACTTTACTATCAAAGACTTTACTTGGCACAACAAAACACAAAACTAAGATAAGGAGAGGTTGCTACAGTAGTAAACAACTTCCAAGACTCAAATGTAAAACAAAAATACTGTAGTAAAAACATGGGTTGTCTCCCATAAGCGCTTTTCTTTAACGCCTTTCAGCTAGGCGCAGAAAGTGTATATCAAGTATTATCGAGAGATGATGCGTTGGCATTCTTACCAGGGGTGTTGCTCTTACCTTTCTTACTCTTATTCCTACTCTTTGGTCTAGGGAATACATGACCGCATCCGGGTGTAGAGGTAAAATTTAGAGTGCCTTTCCCAACATCTATGACTGCTCCCATGAGTTTCAGCAGGGATCTTCCAAACGTGATTTGTCCCATCCCTACACATTCAATAACGAGATAATCAGTGGATACCGTCCTTCCAAGAAAGGTTGTGAAAACACCTTCAGCTATACCCTTAGGAATTACAACAGAGTTATCCGTAAGAGTTATTTCTTCTCCTCCTTCAGTAAGTTCCCAAAGTGTCAAAGATTTATAAATATTTTCAGGCATAAGGCAAAACTCAGACATAATATCACAACGAGCAGGGAAAGTTTCACCACCAATAGTAGCTTTAATGGTAGGCACCCACATTGAAGGTTCGAAGCTTAATGGAACATACTCATAGTATTCGCGAATTCGGTTATACACTTCTTTTAAACAAGATATATTTGTTTCAATAGTGTTTAATCTATTATGCATACTAGCATGAGATGGATCAAGATTATTATCAGAGCTAAATGATGTAATCAATTTCCTTATAGCATTAAAATCTTGATCCCCATCACAATGAAGGAAATCTCCTCCCACTACAGCATCTAAGGCATATCTATAACGAAGAATAAGCCCAAAATAGAAATTACTAAGAAGCAAGCTTAAGGTCATTTTAGGTTCAGTTTTACTATAAGAATCAAAAATTCTAGACCATGCTTCTTTAAAATTCTCTTCACCTCCTTGTTTAAAAGTGAAGATTGATTCCTCAGGTGATAGAGTAACAACTACGGGACTAGACATGATAATAAAGTAAATGCGAGTAACTAATTTTTTTGTGTTTTTGATATAGAGTGCAAGACAGTAAATAAAGTAAAGCTAGCAACTAATTTTTTTTGTGTTTTAATATAATGCAGCAAACAAAGTAGTAAATAAAATAAAGCAAGACAAAAACAAAGTAAAGAGATTGGGAAGTGGAGACTCCCCTTGCAGCGTGTCTTGATCTCCCCGGCAACGGCGCCGTAAATTTGCTTGATGCGTGTAGCCGACACGTCCGTTGGGAACCCCAAGAGGAAGGTGTGATGCGCACAGCGGCAAGTTTCCTCGTAAGAAACCAAGGTTTAATCGAACCAGTAGGAGTCAAGAAGCACGTTGAAGGTTGACGGCGGCGGGATGCGAGTGCGGCGCAACACCGGAGATTCCGGCGCCAACGTGGAACCCGCACAACACAACCAAAGTACTTTGCCCCAACGAAACAGTGAGGTTGTCAATCTCACCGGCTTGCTGTAACAAAGGATTAACCGTATTGTGTGGAAGATGATTGTTTGCAAGAAAACGAGTAAAACAAGTATTGCAAGCAGATTTGTATTTCAGTATAAAAGAATAGGACCGGGGTCCACAGTTCACTAGAGGTGTCTCTCCCATAAGATAAAAGCATGTTGGGTGAACAAATTACAGTCGGGCAATTGACAAATAGAGAGGGCATAACAATGCACATACATGTCATGATAAATATAGTGAGATTTAATTGGGCATTACGACAAAGTACATAGACCGATATCCAAGCATGCATCTATGCCTAAAAAGTCCACCTTCGAGGTTATCGTCCGAACCCCTTCCAGTATTAAGTTGCAAAACAACAGACAATTGCATTAAGTATGGTGCGTAATGTAATCAATAACTACATCCTTGGACATAGCATCAATGTTTTATCCCTAGTGGCAACAACACATCCATAACCTTAGGGGTTTCTGTCACTCCCAGCATTTACGGAGACATGAACCCACTATCGAGCATAAATACTCCCTCTTGGAGTTAATAGCGAAAACTTGGCCGAGCCTCTACTAATAACGGAGAGCATGCAAGATCTTAAACAACACATAGGTAATAACTTGATAATTAACATAACATAGTATTCTCTATCCATCGGATCCCGACAAACACAACATATAGAATTACAGATAGATGATCTTGATCATGTTAGGCAGCTCACAAGATCCAACAATGAAGCACAATGAGGAGAAGACAACCATCTAGCTACTACTATGGACCCATAGTCCAGGGGTGAACTACTCACTCATCACTCCGGAGGCGACCATGGCGGTGAAGAGTCCTCCGGGAGATGAATCCCCTCTCCAGGCGGGGTGCCGGAGGAGATCTCCGAATCCCCCGAGATGGGATTGGCGGCGGCGGCGTCTCAGTAAGGTTTTCCGTATCGTGGCTCTCGGTACTAGGGGTTTCGCGATGGAAGCTATTTGTAGGCGGAAGGGCAGGTAAAGAGGCGGCACGAGGGGCCCACACCATAGGTCGGCGCGGCCAGGGCCTGGGCCGCGCCGCCCTGGTGTGTCGCCACCTCGTGGCCCCACTTCGACTCTCCTTCGGTCTTCCGGAAGCTTCGTGGCAAAATAGGACCCCGGGCGTTGATTTCGTCCAATTCCGAGAATATTTCGTTACTAGGATTTCGAAACCAAAAACAGCGAGAAAACGACAGAATCGGCTCTTGGGCATCTTGTTAATAGGTTAGTTCCAGAAAATGCACGAATATGACATAAAGTGTGCATAAAACATGTAGATATCATCAATAATGTGGCATGGAACATAAGAAATTATCGATACGTCGGAGACGTATCAGTTGGTACTAGCTATAGTACCGCCCTACTTCCGGTCAACATCTGAAAATTCGTTTTGGGGTTACCGAAGGGTTCTAGGAGCCATTTTTGGGTTTCCGGAAGTTGTCCGGTACTACCGTCGACCGGTAGTACTGCCCTAATTCTGCCCACTCCTATTTGTTGTTTTGAACGTTGGGAGGATTTTCTTGATGCCAATATAACACAACAGGGTGGTTCCTTACCGCACCACAGGCACGCATGCGGTAGCGCTCATGGTGGTGCTTCAGAATTCCAATGTACTGCATCCAAAATCAGAGCAATGTGAGCTGGAGCGTTGCCAACTTATCCACGGAAAACGCGTCAAGCTATCACTTCAGGTCGAATCAGTAAAAGAAAAGGACCGGGAAACGCGCCGTATAGGAACCATGGGAACCCATGAGGGAGAAAGACGATGTACGGGATCCTCACGGTAGGCTGGACTAAAATCAAACAGAGAGAGGGTAGTATTTAGAAGCAAAAAAAAGTCGGGAAACCAAGAGAAGGCTTCACCTTTTCTTATCATCTTCCCGGTACAAAACGAGAGATTTGCATTATTAACCCCATGAGAAAGCACTAACATCATCGACTATGGATTATTGCATTACTAATACTAAGAAATCAAATTCATGGTTGAGGGCCTATACTAAGAAATGAAACTTATATATAAGTAATTACTAATTGCAAGCTTCAAAAATGTGGTACAAATAATATTTAATTTCTTGCAGTAATAGAAATTATTTTCTTTAATGTATTTATCTTAAGGATAAGTACCTAAATAGATCATAAGAGGGGGATCTTGGTAACTCTAGCTAAGTAACTACTGGTACATGATCACAATGATAGTTGGAATGACCGTGGACAAAATTTTTTTTTGGTTTGTGGCCTCCAATCTACAACCTTTTTTTTTTTTTGAAACTTTCCAATCTACAACCTTGACTTTAAAACAAGTTGGTTCAATAATTAATTTTTAATAGTTGTTTCTTTACTATTTATGTTATGTTTTAACAACCTAATCATGTAGAAACTAAAATTCGGAGTTATTCATTGAAGAATGTATCATACCCATGACATTGTGGGTATTTTGAACTGAGGGAGTAAAAGGAAGAAAGAAATATCTGCATAAGATAAAATAAGTAGATATTTGATACTTTCAACATCTAAAGGTGACGCCATCGCATTTGTGAGGGCCTCCTTGCAAGTTTGTATATAAAAGAAAAGGAGAAAACTTTTGGCATCACTAAATATCAGCAAATATCCAATCCATGAAGGGGAAACGCTGCGTACCATAGCAGTGATAGATAGCAATGGCATGTCCTTGTCCCGGTGATCCAATTTAGATTCTTTGCCCAATTCTCCCCCACCCCAGGCCAAATTGACAGCGTTCTTTCGGGAGGGGAAGACGGCGGTGAATGCTCAGAAGAAGATGGACGCCGACCACCGCGGGCTCGGGGCCTTAAGGAGACCGATCTTAGAGGACGATGAGGTACGTACAAGTAATCTGTAGTATCGATAAGTGATCGATGCCAGAGCAAGAGCAACGCCCAATCCAGAGCCGCGGCTTCAGTGCTCCACGAGAATCTATAATTCGATGCTACCTAGCGGCGCGCCCGGTGCCTCCTGCTAATCACGCTCAGCGATTCCTGTGCGCAGAAGAGACTCAAGAGGGAATACCAGTAGCTTCTGCCAAAACATGTAATCTTGCTTGTAATTTCGAGCTTTCACTTATTGCGCCAGGCGTCTTGTTCGAATCGGGGCTCGGAAGCGCGGGAGCAGGAGGCGCACAAGGCGGTCAGTCACTACTCCGATAAGGCACTCAAAGTGATCTTGTGTGAGTGTCTATGACTTTGCCCTGTACGGCTTTTGTACCATAGGACAAGTGAATTACTAGCATAAGTCGTCAGTTTTATACAGCAGATAAAAAACTTAGTACTAGTAGCTTACAATTATGTATAGGCCATTAGCACTAGAGTGGCAGCTCGAGTTGTTTTGGTGTGTTTATGAATTCTCACACTGGACTGGAGGATCGATCTGAATTAGCAAGTCAATCGTGTATCATCTCCCTGGTGCCAGGCCTGCAGTTCTTGGAGGTCACTGCATTCTACGGGGTCTACCTGAGCTTGATCGTGTATCTTCAGGACGTTCTCCGTGGCGACAGTGCTTCCAATGTGGCAACCGTCAACTCCTGGGCCGGAGTCAGCTACCTCATGCCCCTGCTCGGCGCCGCCGTTGCCGATTCCTACTGGGGAAAGTACAAGACGGTGCTGATCGGCCTCTCCATTTCAATCGTCGTAAGTGAACACCGGCCCGTCAGCTGTTTCATTTACACTCTGCTTCTCTGACGAACTAACAACTCATAATCAACAGGGATTAGCCATGGTCACCACTTCAGCTACGCTGCCGTCTCTGAGGCCGTCGCCGTGTGCACCGGCAACTCTTGGCCAGAAGCTGGTCTTCCTTTCGGGCATATACCTGTGCGCCGTCGGAATCGGCGCGTCCAAGGCTGTCTTCATGTCGTTCGCGGCGGAGCAGTTTGACGACGGGGACGATGACGGCAAGAAGGCGAAGGCGTCCTACTTCAGCTGGTACTACGCGGTTGCCAACATGGGCATGCTGACCGCTGGGACTCTGCTGGTTTGGGTCGAGGACAAGGTGAGCTGGGGGCTCGGCTACGGCATCTGCGGGTTGTTCGTGGCTGTCGTCGTCGTGGGCCTCGCCGCCACGGCGCCCATGTACCGGATGCTGCCTCCAGTGGGCAGCCCGTGGAAAGGTGTCTTCCAAGTGCTCTGCGCACTGTCTCGCAAGGTAAAACTCAAGGTACCTGATGATGCCGCCCAACTGTACCGTCTGTACGAGGAGGAGGATCTCAAGAACCCGTTTCTGTATCCTGTGCACGAACGATTGCAGCACACCGACCAGTTCAGGTACATGCAATTTTAGGAGTGGCATGAAACAAATCTGCTCCACTAATTTTCTTCAGACTAACAAACCTGTTCTCCGAGCTACCGCGCGTGCACCAGGTTCTTGGACAAGGCTGCCATTGTCACGGACGAGGACCTGGAGCAGGACGGCAACCGGCCATGGATGCTGTGCACGGTGACGCAGGTGGAGGAGCTCAAGACCCTGCTGCGGCTGATCCCGATATGGCTCACCTCCGCCTTGTACTTCGTCGCCAACACGCAGGCGCAGACCACCTTCGTGCAGCAGGGCACCAAGACAGCAGACTCCCACATCCCGGCCGCGTCGCTCACGTCCGTCGAGACGATTTGCGTCGCCGCCTGCGTCGCGCTCTACAACAGCTGTGTCTCCACGAAGCCGGCCTGGCGCCTCACGCCGCTTCAGCTCATAGGGCTTGGGCACGCCACGGCGGCCCTCGCGGTGGCGGTGGCAGCGTGCACCGAGGCGCGCAGGCTGCGGATGGCCGAGGATCATCAGCTTATGGGAATAGCGTGGCTGCTGCCGCAGTACGTGATGATGGCGGTCTCGGATGCGTCGCTCTCCGTGGGGCAGCTGGACTTCTTCTATGACCAGTCGCCGGAGATGATGAAGGGCGTGTCCACGGCCTTCTACTTCGTATCCGTGTCGCTGGGAAATCTCATCAACTCGCAGCTGGTGATGCTAGTCGCGTCGGTCACAGCGGCAGGAGGCGGGACGGGCTGGTTTCCACCGGAACTGGATGATGGGCACCTAGATTACTACTTCCTGCTTGTTGTCGCCGTTACTGTGGTGAACTTCGCTATTTTTGTGGCCCTAGCCAAGAACTACACGCCCAGGAGGGTTAAATAATCCTCCATGCTTTCTAACTAGCAATGTGGCCCTCATATTTTGCGAGGGCAACATCTGAATATGTACGGTTTATATTATAAGATGATTATTAAGATTACGATAGAGATTTGGTGCACATAGGCACCACTGATCCCTTTTGAAAAAAATAACTAAAAATCATATTTCTAAGTTTCAGAAAAATCTGAAATAAATTATGATGTACCCACTATTGTATCCCAAAATGTGTAAACTTTCAACCGGAAATAATTTGTATTTTTCGCTACAAAAAAACAAATATATGGATAGTGATTTAAATCTCCAAAAAGAAATCAGACTTTGTTAATTTTGTGTAGCTCAGAAAACAAAACATTTATAACTGAGATTTTTTACGTACATCATCAGCTCCTTTTAGAATTTTGTTACATGATTTTTAAACACATAAATATAATTTTTTAATTTTTTAATACGATGAGAGCACTGGTGCCTAGGATCCAAAATAACTTTTAGGATTATTAACATAATTCTATAATCATCATAATTATTATGATGAATAAAAAATAATTATGCACCATAGGGTATGTTCCTTAACAAATATTAATTTTTTTTATTAATTATAGCGGAATTTCTCTAATTCCAAGCAGATGGACACATGTGGGTAATGTTGAATATATAAGCAAATTATCATATGAACTAATCCGAACTAATACTTGATAAATCATGACTACAGAAATAGCAAATGAACTAATCATGCATATGAACAGAGACAGGATAAACCTATCGCATCTACTTCAAATAGCAGAACTAGGAACTCTAGCAAGATCTAAAACGAGGAGGACAAAAACGCATACCGTCCAGCGTTGACGGCAACCGCAACAACAACGGCGATGTTGGCTGCATCCTGGTTGTTGTCGCCCATGTTGAGGTTGCCGAAGAGGTTGTGGGTGTCCGGGAAGAAGTCTTCGTTCGGGAACTCGTCGTCAGACGACGTCGTGTTGCCAGTAGTCGCGCGTAAGTGCTCCCCAAAAACCTGATTGCCCCTCACCCGTACAGGTCTACGAGAGGCAGGGTTCAGGAGGCCTATAGTCCCGCCGCTCGGTGCACGCCGAAGGACGGGATCAGGAAGACGAAGGCGGCAGCGCAATGAACTGGAAAGAGGCGGTCGCATATGGTGTCTCGTACATGCTATGGTTTGCGTCCGCGCTTATGTACTGCGGTTCGGGAAGGTCGTGGGACGCAGCCCACGTACGAGTCCACGGTCCAGAAAAATCGGAACGAAAACGACTGTGTTAACGTCCATTAATCACTCATAATTGATTACATAATTAATTTCCTAAATAGCCAAAAGATAAGCTTGGCTCGGCGAGATTCCCGCAACCCGCGACGCGTCGTGACGTGACGTGCGTGGCGAGGCGGGCGGCGGAGGAGGAGGAGTGCGCGAGGGCTCTCTCTCTTCTCACTCACTTACTAGGACTAGAACAGCCCACCTTATATACCACTCCAACTCTCTCCCAACTAGCAATCTGGGACTAAACTTTAGTCCCACCCCTTACCATTTCCACATGGGCCAAGAGAATTTCAGAATTTTTATTGGGACATGGGCTTAGGTCCAAGGCAAAATTCCAGCAATCCCCCATAAAGCCTCATTGGCACATCTAATACCACTATTCCAGAATCATTGTTTTATATACCGGTGCACGGTGGAGACTGTTAAGTTGAGCTTCCACTAAGAACTTCATATTACACTAGTTTGCAACTTGAACAGTGGACTACGCCTTGAACTACAAGTTTTCTGTGAACTAGCTTCACACAAAGCCTAAACAGATACAGGGCTGCCGTGAGGCTTCCTTGCGGTGTGGAGCTTATATGTCATACTCCAGGCCTTTCATGAGTTTATTAGAGAGCCCTAACTCTCATAGATTGCGACGTTTAACAATCAGACTCACATAGGTGTGTTTTTCAGAAAATGTTCTGCAGGACAACATCTTTGCTTGAATAAGCTACTTAGAACACATTAAGATAAGTATCAACCTGCCATGCAGATCAGGAGAGTATTGCATCTTCACGGAGAGGGTAAATTCAGTATAGGGATACTCTCCTCCCAGCTGACTAACATCTTGTCCCCCAACTTTAATTCACGGGATCTCCGATCACATAGAGTGGGTTACCACTGTAGGCAACTCATAGTGTGGGTCTCAAGCCCTTCTCCCTCGATGCATTCTCTATCACATTTTGTGATAGACCCTTTGTGAAAGGATCTGCGAAGTTTCTAGACGTTTGGATATAATCCAACGCAATAACTCCGGAGTTTCTCATTTTCCTGACAGATTTCAATCTCCTCTTCACATCCCTTGGTGACCTCATATTATCCTTAGAACTGTTTACTTTAATGATCACAGTTCATAGGAATTGCTGGTATTGGTTTCTCAACCACAGGTAAGTCCATCAAGAGCTCACGAAGCCACTTTGTTTCAACAGTGGCAGTGTCTAGTGATGTGAGTTATGCTTCCATTGTTGACCTCGTTAAGATGGTCTACTTGCAAGACTTTCAGGAAACAGTGCCACCACCAAGTGTAAACAAATAACCACTTGTGGCTTTAGTCTCATCAGCATCAGAAATCCAATTGAAATCACTATAACCCTCAAGTACCATCGGATACCCAGTATAGTGAATACCATAGCTCGCAGTGCTTTTCAAATAGCGCAACACTCTCTCAAGAGCATGCCAATGAACATCTCCAGGTCTTGATACAAATCAAGCCAATTTGCTTACATCAAAGGAGATATCAGGCCTCGTGGCGCTGGCTACGTGGGTGGCTAAATACATAAGCGAGCCAATTATTTGAGAATATCCCAATTGATCTCTAGCAGATCTTTTGTTCTTTCGAATTATCACACTAGGATCATAAGGCGTTGGAGAAGACTTGCAGTCGCTATACCCGAAGCGACTCAAAATCTTTTCCACATAGTGGGATTGAAGCAATGCAATCCCACCATCGTCATCCTTGAGAAGCTTGATGTTTAAGATTACATCAGCCACTCCTAAGTCCTTCATCTCAAAGCAACGAGATAAGAACTCTTTGACCTCCTTAATAACAATAAGGTTGGTCCCAAATATCAATATGTCATGAACATAGAGACAAAGGATAACTCCCTCGCCCCACCATAGAGATAGTATACACACTTGTCAGCTTCGTTTACAACAAAGCCTTCAACGGTTAAGGTTCTTTCGAACTTCTCATGCCACTTCTTAGGTGCTTGCTTAAGACCATACAAAGACTTCAACAACTTACACACCTTTCCTTCTTGACCATCTACTACAAATCCATCAGACTGCTCCATATAAATTTCCTCATCGAGCTCTCCATTTAGGAAAGTTATCTTAACATCCATTTGATGAACGAGAAGACCATGTGAGGCAACCAAGGAAAGTAGTACTCGAATAGTGGCCAGTCGAGCTACATGCGAGTATGTATCAAAGAAGTCTTCGCCTTCTTTCTGAGTATAACCCTTGGCCACAAGTCGTGCCTTGTACTTTTCAATAGTACCATCGGGCCTAAGCTTTTTTCTTGAACACCCACTTGCATCCTACAGGTTTGCACCCATAAGGACGATCAGTAACCTCCCAAGTTCCATTAGCTAAGATGGAATCCATCTCGCTACGGACAGGTTCCTTCCAATAGTCAGCATCATGAGATGCATAGGCTTCTGAAATAGAAGTGGGAGTATCATCCACGAGGTACACAATGAAATCATGACCAAAGGACTTTGCAGTCCTCTGTCTCTTGCTCCTTTTGGGAGCTTCATTGTCATCCTCCACATGATTATCATAGTGTTCTATCGCAATGGTAGGCTCAGAAATTGAAACTAACTCCTGACTTGATGAACTAGGCATCTCCTGATTTGATGAGCTAGACTTGTCTTTCATGGGAAAGATGTCCTCAAAGAAAGTCGCATCATTCGACTCCATAATTGCACCAACATGCATGTCGGATACCTCATATTTCACTATCAAAAATCTATATCCAATGCTATGAAATGCATATCCCAGAAAAACACAATCCACGGTTTTTGGTCCAATCTTGCACTTCTTGGGTATTGGCACATTCACTTTCGCCAAGCAACCCCAAGTACGTACGTAGGAGAGTTTCAGCCTTTTCCTTTCCCATTCCTAAAATGGAGTAATGGTTTTGTTCTTTGTGGGAACATGGTTTAGGACATGACACGCGGTCATCATCATCTCCCCCACCATACCTTGGATAAACCCGATGTATCTAACATGGCGTTAACCAAATCAGTTAGTGTACGGTTCTTTCTTTCGGCCACCCCATTAGATTGAGGTGAGTAGGGAGGCGTCCTCTCATGGATAATACCATGCTTCGTACAAAAAGAATCAAACTCATTGGAAAAATACTCTCCACCACGATCAGACCTAAGCCGTTAAATCTCTAAATCAATTTGGTTTTTTGCTTCAGCTTTATAGATTTTGAAGTGATTAAAAGTTTCATCTTTAGATTTCAAAAGGTACACATAACAATATCGAGTGGAGTCATCAATTAACATCATGAAGTATCTTTTTCCATATTTTGTCAACTCGCCATTCATCTCACAAAGATCTGAATGTATGAGTTCCAACGGTGACAAATCTCTGACCTCAGCAGTCTTGTGAGACTTGCGAGGTTGCTTAGCTTGCACACATACTTGACACTTGGAACTCTTGACAGTAGTAAATTTCGGAATTAAATTCATATTGTCTAGCCGTGTCATGCACCCAAAATTAATATGACAAAGTCGTGAATGCCAAATATTGGACTCACTATCATTGCTAACATGATTAATAATTTGAGTACATAAGTCTGATAAAGATAAGCGGAACAAGCCTCCGCACTAATAGCCTTTTCCAACAAATTGTCCATACTTACAAATTTACAACTTTATTGGACTCAAAAACCAACTTAAAACCATCTCGACATCAGAGCGATCCACTGACGAGATTCTTATTGATGGAGGGAACATGTTGCACATTCTTCAGCTGGATGGTCTTCCCCAAAGTAAACTTCAGATTTACCGTACCAACACCATAAACAGAAGTACGTGCGCCGTTTCCCACCGGCACGGAGCAAGTCCTTGCGACCTGATAAGAAGAAAACATGGAAACATCATAACATACATGTTGGCACATGTACCAATCCACCAATCAGGAGAGTTACATACTGAAAGGATAGTATGGGAAATACCGTACCCGGTGTCCTTCATCTCAGTATCTCCAGTAATAACAACATTAGCGGTCTTGCCATCGTTCCCACGCTTATCATAGCGATTAGGGCAATTAGGAGCCCAATGGTCAGGCTCACCACAGATGTGGCAAGCCCCTTTCTTCTGATCGGTCTTCTTCTTGAAGTTGGTTGAGTGTGAGGACTTGTTCTTGCCATCAAACTTGCCTTTGCCTTCAGATTTTTTCTTGTTATTGAACTTGTGGGATTGGATATTTTTCTTCTGTACCACATTGGCGCTAGAACCTCCCTCAAAATCTCGAGCACGTGTTCCCTTTGCTCTCGCCTTTTATTCCACATGAAGAGACCCAATGAGAACCGAAACGGAAAACTCTTGTCTCTTATGTTTCAAAGAAGTAGCAAACTTCCTCCATGAAGGAGGAAGCTTGGCAATAATGCCACCGGCCACAAATTTGTCCGGTAAGGTACACTTAAACTGCTCAAGTTCTTTGGCAAGTGACTGTATCTCATGAGCTTGCTCAACAACAGAGCGCTCACCAGTCATCTTGTAGTCATAGTATTTCTCCATGACATACTACTCAGTGCTAGCATCCGAGACCCCAAATTTGGCCTCGAGTGCATTCCACACATCCTTACCATGCTCAAAAGCCATGTACGGGTCAACAATGTTGTCCGCAAGAATACTGAAGAGAGCCGCCTTAAACATGGCATTGACTTTCTTGTAACCTTCCTCATGAGCAGGAGAAAGATCACCCTTAGGTTTTCCATGAAGGGCGCTATCGCAATTCAGGTTTTGAAACGAGAGAACTGCCCTCGTGCGCCACCTCTTATAGTGAGAACCATCAAAGAGAGGTGGCCTAGTAGCAGCGGCAATGCCACTTGAATTCATTTGCCTATAATCAGGTTTTTGGATTGTTAAATATATAAGCAAATTATCATATGAAATAATCTGAACTAAATACTTGACAAATCATGACTACAGAAATAGCAGATGAACTAATCATGCATATGAACAGAGTAGAGGAACAGATAGCATCTAGACAGGATAAAACCTATCGCATCTACTCCAAATAACAGAACTATAAACTCTAGCAAGATCTGAAACGAGGAGGACAAAAATGCATACCGTCCAGCGTTGGCGGCAGCAGCAGCAGCAGCGACGATGTTGGCTGCATCCTGTTTGTTGTCGCTCATGTTGAGGTTGCCAAAGAGGTTGTCGATGTCCGGGAAGAAGTCTTCGCTCGGGAACTCGTCGTCGGATGACGTCGTGTTGCCAGTAGTCGTGCGTAAGCATTCCCCAAAAACCTGATTATCCCTCATCCGTACAGGTCTACGAGAGGCAGGGTTCAGGAGACCTACTGTCACGCCGCTAATTCAATGGTATGCAATGAATACCCAATAATTTTTTCCAAACAAAATTAGTTCAAAAGCTCATATATAAAGTATATATATTGTTGAATTGTAGCATGGGTGGGTATGAATATGTCTACTTTTGATTTGTAGTTGTTAAAATAAAAAATAAAGCATAATTTTCTCCTTCCTTTTGTGATGTGAAAAAATAATTGGAGGCAATATCAAATACAATTAATTATAGACTTGTAGTATTGTTGTATTGCAAAAAAAATCGCAACTTCGCATACACAATATGAAAATCCTAGCCCTGCCACTGGTGACAAGGATCCTGCTACCGGGGAAAAGCATTCGCCGTTTGCTCAGTATGATGACAGTGCCTCGTTCGTCGTGCTCCATCTTGAAGGCTTCATCGAGGTACTGCCCATCACAACCCTAAGCTTGCTAGGGTGAAAGCCACGGTTCCCATTCGAAGCTGTCGCCTCGATGGTGGTCGAGCAATGGGTAGGCTGGAGGTGGCCTGTGGCGGCTTTGGTTGTGCGGCGATGCCATCGCTTCGTGTTGAGAGCATCTCCACTCGTCTCCCCGACGAGGCCCCCGAGCGACGTTTTTCCCATCCGGAGGGCGAAATTCGGCCCAGTCGCGCCCCCGTTTCCTCGTTTTCGTCCGGATTTGGCCCTTCATCCATCCGGCGAGCCCACGCCATCCCCGCTCCCCCCCCCCCCGGGGATCTATCGGGGACTCCGGACGAGTGAAAAGCGGGGATGGGCCCGATCTGTCGGCGACTCGACACACGAACCCCACCGCCACCTCGCTCAAAATCTCCCCCACCCCTCGTATCTCTCTCGCCGCCGGCACCACCCCGCCGTCCCTCCTTCTCCACCTGCCTATATTCCGCCGTCTTTCGACGAAGGCCTATCTGGCTGCTCCTCCGCCGGCCTGTTTTCCGACTTTAGCCTACTCCTCGTCGCTCGCGGCTCGGGTTGCCTCGACCACGCCCGTCAGGTGTTCGTGCATTTGCCTCGCCGGCCATGGACTCGGACGAAGAGGAGGAGCAGATGTTCGTCGAGCTTATGCGAGAAGAGATGGCAGCCGCCGCCCAAGACAAGGAGCACATGATGATCCTCGGTTGCTTGTCAATCATGTACGCCGGACTGGCAACTGGTCGACGTGGTGGGTCGGTACCAGGTCGCCGGAAGTGCAAGCCGAGACAACGAATGGAGGGCTACTGAATGTTGTACGCCGACTACTTCGCCGACAATCCATTGCACGGTGAGAGTGTTTTTCGGCGTCGTTTCAGGATGAGCAGAAAGCTATTTCTGCAAATTGTGTATGCCATCCGAGACTTTGACCCCTACTTCGGATGCAAGACGGATTGCACTCGGTTTGGTTGGATTTTCGTCACCGCGAAGTGCACAGTGGCTATGAGGATGCCTGGCGTATGGAGCTCCCGGCTGATGGTGCGGATGACTATCTTCGGATGGCGGAGTCCACCGCCCTTGATTGTTTCTACCGGTTCTGCAGGGCCGTCATAGCAGTGTTCGGGGACTTTTACTTGAGATCACCCACTGTCGAAGACACTCAGAGGATCCTTGCAACAAATGAAGCTAGGGGTTTTCCAGGGATGCTTGGAAGTATTGACTACATGCATTGGAAATGGAAGAACTATCCGTTTGCGTGGCATGGAATGTACAAGGGTCACAAGAACGGCTGCACTGTGATACTTGAAGCAGTGGCTACCCATGATCTCTGGATTTGGCACTCTTTTTTTGGTATGCCTGGATCCAACAATGACATCAACGTCCTAAACTGCTCCCCGATCTTTTCCAAGCTTGTTGAGGGTCATGCTCCCCCGGTGAACTGTGTGATCAATGGTCGGCACTACAACAAAGGATACTACCTTGCAGACGGTATCTATCCAAAGTGGGCAACATTTGTGAAGACTATCTCGAAACCTAGCACCCCCAAACTTTGCGAGTTTGTGAAGAAGCAAGAAGCTTGCCGAAAAGACGTGGAGCGTGCATTTGGTGTCCTCCAGCAGAGATTTGCTGTCGTCCGGTTCCCCGCTATGACTTGGTCCAAAGATCAGATGTGGGAGGTGATGAACTGTTGTGTGTGCCTACACAATATGATTATTGAAAATGAGCGAAAACATCCGGTTCCTCGGGCTGAGCAACAAGCACCATATGAGAGAGAGGGTCCTCTTGCACAGCCCTAATCACCGAGTGCCTCCATCATGGGCCGCCTTCATTGCTATGCGCCAGGAGATTCGAGACTCTACAATGCATCAGCAGCTGCAAGATGATCTGGTGGAGCACATATGGACGCTCCGAGGCAACGCCAACGCTGACGCCAACTAGTATCATAATTTGTTTGAAAAATTGTGAAATTGTGTGCTTCATTTGTTTTAGCACTTGTTAAACATTGTACTGATTATCGCCGAATTTGTTTCAGCAATTTTCGTACTCTTGCTCGCCGAACTTAAATTTTATGTTGAATTTGTTTGAAATATGTCAAAAGGTCGAGGTTGGGGGTTTCCTGCCGGGGGGACGGCTGGAACTTCGGCGCTCCCCAGGCCAAATCTTCCTCCAATCCGGACGAAAGTTTCGCTGGATTTGGACGTGGGGAGCGCCAACGAGTGGAGATGCTCTGACTAGCATGTGCCTGGTGTGTGTGTGCTGACATCACTAAAATGTACTGACAGGTAAGCTGAAATTTTATTCCGGAAGTTCTTGTTGTCCAAGGTTCAGCGTGCAAGCGCTGCAACAGATTGCGGAGTACGAATAAAGTTTATTTATGGCAAAAAAAATCTTAATGGAAAGCATTTCACGGCAAAAGAAAAAATACAATTAAATTTGGCGTGCAATGATTTCCAAAGAAAAAGGCTCCCGTGGAGTCGTGCAAGATATTTTGCTTCTGGTTGTGGTGCAGACGGTGAGCTGAGTCACGATCTAGTTGTTAGGGACGAGGCACGTGGTTTTGGTTCTACTCCGGTGTCGACACAATCCAGCCAGGCCATGACGCGCCCTCATCATGGATCTGACTCGGCGATGAGTAGTGAGGGCATCTCCAGCGGGCGCGACGAATTTTAGTGTCCGCGCGTGTCCGTTTGTGTCGCGCAGCAGATGTTGAAATGACCGTTTTCATCCGCATGTCCGTTTGCGTCTGGGGTTGGCTCCAGCGGTCCGACGTATTTTTTTTTCTCTTTTTCATTTCAACATACTTCCAAATATTACAAATTGGAAGATTATTTTACACAAACTAATACATAGTTTGGAACATGGTTTACACAAACTAATACATAGTTTGTACCATGGTGGACACAAATATAAATATTTTAAAAATAGAAACCGAGTTGTGTTGATTTTCGTATGTTCGCTGCCAAGAAAAGAACATTCGAGGGCACACCCAGTCACCCAAACCTGGAAAATCCGGCGGGAGGATTGACGGTGCCCTTGTTGGTTCTACCGATGAGGCGAACGGACGAAACCTTCCACTATCGGCTTCGTCCGGCCGTAGCCAGATTCGCCGCAAAGAAAGAACACTCTACGTTCTAACAATCGGAGTCCGAGCTCGGATTCGCCGGTGTGGTAGTGCTCGCGGCAGGCCGTGTCGTCGAAGACCTTGACGACCATCTCACCGTCTCCCTCGTAGAGAAGGTGAGCCGGCAGCCGGGCTCGAGCGCCGAGGTCACGGGCGAACTTGCCCCGCCCAGGTGTGCAAGTACATCTTGCCCCGCCGTCGAACGGGACCTCCACGGCCCGGCGGCGAAGTTGCGGCTGGCCTCCCGTAGCTGCAAATGCGCCGGCTCGACGCCGTCGACGAACTCGGCGAACTTGTCCGGGAGACGCTTGATGCCGAGCGGGTCGTCGTCGATGCGGAGGAGGAACTCGAAGCAGCGTCCCTCCACGTCGGAGGAAGACGAAGAGGGCGCAGGCGACGGCGAGCGTGGGGCCGTAGCTGCTCCACCACGGCGGCCCCGCCCGTCCCCGGGGCCGTCCGGGGCTGCGGCCTCGACCGCCTCGCCGGCCACCGGGACCCGCCATGGTCTTCCTCGCGGGGCTCGGCTGCGTCGCGCAGGAACACCTAGGCGGCGGAACGCCGGAGCTTTGTGGCGGCGAGGGTTTCTATGGAGGAGTGGATGAGGAAGAAGAAGGCGCGGCCCCGTTATATAGGCCGGAGGCATGCGGTGGCCGCGGGACGCGTGGCGACGCCATTAACGTGGTTGGCGGAGGTGGGGCTGCGGCCGCTCGGCGGCCGAGGCATTGCCATTAACGTGGCGCGGACCGCCGAGCAGCGACGCAGCGGCGCCGATCGCGGCGCGTTTGAGAAGACGCATCGACGCCGGGTCGCTGCCAGGCGGGCCTGACGAAACGTCCGCCGGATACGACCGGACACTTTCGGCGTCCGCGTAATGTCCACGGAGACGCATCCGAGGCGCATATTTGGGCCAGGTTTGCGTCTCCGCGGACGGCCCGGTCACTTTGCGTCGCCCCGCTGGAGAGGGTGCGAGACGCATTTCCGGTCACGGCGGACGAAAACGACCATTTGCGTCGCGTGGCTGGAGATGCCCTGAGGCGTACAGCAAACTAAACAACGGAAATGCTCGACGAATATCATATGACCTTGAAGGTCTGATACTTTCGTCCGCTCTGGAATTTCGCTGTTCCTTGATCACCTGTCCCGTTCCGGCTGAATTGCAAGGAAGAAGCGCTGATGACGCAGCATCCTTGCCGAGAGAGGAGACTTACTATGTGCTACTTACTATTTGCTGAGGAAGTAGCAAATTATGTTTTCCTGTGCGACAGGGCTGTTTTACTTCACCAACGCGTTCTCGCGTCCTTGAGTGTAGTAGGATCTGATTTGTTGGTCGGACGTACTATGAAAATAAAGGTGACAAAAGAACACACCAAATGATTTCTTTTATTTTATTGCAATATGGAAGATCTATTTATAAGCAGCATGATGAGACACCTAACGCCTGATGGGGTGAGCAGGGGTGAGAGCGGGTGCTTATGGCCTGAATCACTACGGGTATTGTCTAAGGATGATAAGACACCTCCTGATAGACATCCCTCCCTCCAGAGATCCGAGAACCAACCTATGGTTGGGTGGTTAGAAGTGCAATGACACTCCCAGCCCACCAGAGTTCAAACCACAAGTTTAATACTGTGGCGTCTCATTAAAGCCGGAATATTCTTCAGTGCGAGGTGACGTTCGGTACTCATAGGGGTAGAGTGTGCATGCGTGCGTTTATAGAGATGAGTGTATGTGCGTATATGTGAGCATCTACGTATGTACTGTGTTTCGCAAAAAAAAGACATCCCTCCTACATAATTGTTCACATGTTTTTAACTTAATTATTTATATTATTGTTCTTCTCAAATCCTATACTAGACTCCTTCCTCAATCGTTGATGTTCCACATATCAACCTTCCACCTCTCAAAACCTCCCCACATCGACCTCATACACCTCTCAACACCAGCTCGTCGGGCTCATCATCTGGTGAACGTTTTTTTTTTGTTAACCCAACGAAAGCTCTGTCTAGGTTTATAAGATGAAAAATAGGCCCAAATACAAGCCTAGGAGCGATGTATTAAGGTACACGCCTGAAATCAGCCTAGGAGTGTATGTGCGTATATGTGAGCATCTACGTATGTACTGTGTTTCGCAAAAAAAAGACATCCCTCCTACATAATTGTTCACATGTTTTTAACTTAATTATTTATATTATTGTTCTTCTCAAATCCTATACTAGACTCCTTCCTCAATCGTTGATGTTCCACATATCAACCTTCCACCTCTCAAAACCTCCCCACATCGACCTCATACACCTCTCAACACCAGCTCGTCGGGCTCATCATCTGGTGAACGTTTTTTTTTTTTGTTAACCCAACGAAAGCTCTGTCTAGGTTTATAAGATGAAAAATAGGCCCAAATACAAGCCTAGGAGCGATGTATTAAGGTACACGCCTGAAATCCACATATCCGGTCAAGCATACCAAAACCACACACAACATAGTTTTTCAAGGAAAACGGACGACCGAAGATCCCGCCCCCTCTAGGAATGGGAGCAGCCTCCACCGCAGCAAGGGCCAACGGCAGTGGCTGCGGGGAGATTTTGGGTTTTCCTTGACCCCGAGTCACACAAGAGGAGGCAACCCGGGTTCAACTATGCCTATCAATAACAACCAGTTCCATGTTTTGTACAAGGAACATTTAACCAATTACCAAGTGAAACTTAAGGCATGCCTTTAGTCAAAAAATTAAAATTATAGCTTTCAACATTTTTTTAACTAATAGATTGTAAACTATATAAAAATAACATGTATTGATTTGTACTGAAATCAAGTTTAAAATTTTGCGGTTTTTAGGCATGTATTTTGAATTTTTGGTAGCTAGTGTCTGCTTTAAGGATTAAGTAAACTAAACTTCCCTTTTAGTGCATTTTGCGTGTTTCTACTCCATTCGGTGTGATTATGCTCGCTCGTGTCACCGTTAGAAGGTGTACGAATGTTTAATTAATTGGTGAATTTGCGTGGAAGACAGTACGACAATAAAAATGACACGTTAAGATTTTACTCCCTCCATGCAGGAATGTATGACGTTTTGACCATTTCATAAGTTCATTCAGTTTCTTTTGTATCTAGTCTAGTTTTAGTGTGTAGGTTCATTTCTTTTAGTTTATATCTATCTAGTTGAAAAGTATCTAGAACAGCTTATATTAGTGCACGGAGGGAGTACATCTTAATAATGACCATGATGCAACTGAAATTTGTGAAACGGGGATGGGGCCAGGTACATAAAAAAGAAACGGGCGAGGAGTGAAAAAAAAAAAACTCGAGTGCTTTGATTCATAGCATTAGCATCAAAATTCCGGACACTCAGGCAGAGGATGACACGGAGTATGATTGGTCGGATAGGCTAAACGCATGGTGATCTCTGCCCTAGATTGCATTCTGCAACCCAAAGGCTAGATGTTCCTTGCTACTGCGCTGTTTAATTAACTCTCCGTGGCTACATACATCCGGGAAGAAGGAAGCTTCGGGCGCCGCAGCGTCGTGCCTCGCCAGGCAGCACGTGATGCGTACCGGATCCTTCTCCGGCTCCGGCAAGAGCGCCGGAGCGAAATCATCCCAAAATCGATGGCTCTTCAGATCCCAGCCATTACAAACAAAACTTTTTCTCAGCCACGCGCGCAGCTTGGCGCTGTGGCCGGTCAGCTCACGACGGACACCTTCCTGGTCTCTTGGTGGCCACGGCTCGCCACTGCTCCGGAAGTGTACCGCTGCAGCCGCCGGGCGGCCTGCCTGGCGTAGACGGCGTCGAGCTGCATCTGCTCGTGGCGGCAGTCCTCGCTGCAGAAGGGGGTGTCCCCTCTGTACATGAAGATGTCGCTGTCGCGCGCGAACGGCTTGGCGCAGAGCGCGCACGCGTCCAGCGCTGGCATGCTGGCCTCGCCTGCCGGCTCGGCGTCGAAGAAGAAGGAGCAGGCTGCTGATGCCGCCATGGTGCTTGTGTAGGAGTTCTTGGAGCAAGGCCGCGCTTGATCGAACAGGGTGTTTGCTGCTTTTGGTGCCGGGGAGGAAGGATGAGGGGAGAGCGAGGTGGGTGAAGGTGAGAGGAATGCCTGGGTATATATGCTGCGCCTGCGCGGGTACGGAGATGGCAAAACTGTGGTCCGATGCGGGGTCGGGTCGGACAATACCGCGCCCATGCTGGATCATGGAACGGTGCTCCTCGTTTACTCGCGCTTGTGCCACGGTGGGGTGCAGTGGTTGGCTTGATGGTGGGCGCAGGACACGCACTCACTCACCTCACTCGCTTATTGATGCATTGCTATTGTTCTGACAAATAAATAAGAAGTGTAGCCCCACAAGAAAATTCTCGTAAACACATTAGGTAGCGTCTAATTCTAGCTCAATCGAAAATTAGTTAACTGTCAGTTTATTTTACGAATTTGTCCATACATGTTTAGAAAATGTTCTCACGGTATTGTGTAAAAAATATATTGTTTGTTCCCAGAGTTCGAAAAAATGTAAATTGCTACAGGATATCAAAATTTACATCAACCGTCTCGGCGTCGACTGAGACTTACAAATTCTTAGTGTACTTAATATTAGCAAAACTATACAATTTACAACTAAATTTATCAACTAAGGAAATGGTTAGGCAGGTTTGCTTAAACAAGTGCCAACACTTAGTGCTGATAATTAGGGCGCCAGCCTTTTTGCCAACATACGGGACAGGCGCCACACATGGTTAGCCGCGCTAATAATAGACGGCAAATCAGCAAATGCCGATGCCTATCATGGAGTATCTTTTATTAAAGAATAGGATCAAAAGGGAAAAGAAAACTGAAAATAATTCGAGGTTCCCTCCTTTTAGTAAGTGTCATCAGGAATCTTAGGAGCTGTGGTGCATGCGCGCCAGACAGCACCTTGTGAACAGTAAGCTGGCACACATGCAGTCGATTGTCGACGCTTCACGCTCGGACATATGAATGGCATCTTCAGACGTTGGACGTAATCGAACCAAAAATATCTATTTGTATTAAGTGGTTAACATTTGGGTGTGCCTTCAGCTTAGCAGTCTAACATATAATGATCGGGCAATCTGTCGAGGCGTACTCTCGGCTCAAATTTGAGCCACAAATGTGTCTCTGCGGATGCAATGTGTCTCTGCAAATTTGAGCCATTTGGTGTTCTTTCTTCGCATCGAAAATGGCGAGGGCCAGCACAACCCACCAACTAAGTTTCCTCATTATGGACTATTTCAAATTATGTCCCAAATCATATGTAAAATGATTCTATTCATCAATAAAAAAATTACAAATTAAAATACGTCGAGCCAGTGAATACCCCTACATGCTAACGGTCAATCGTGGCTGGAAGGCCAATTTTATATGGAAATGATTCCTTTTCCCCGGGGGATGGGACTCTGCGCAACCTCCTGGTCCGTTGCCGTCGGATGCTAAGCATCGCGCGGACACAGCGTGCATGGGCCCCATACCTTTTTTTCTCCTATTTCTTCTTCAATCTATCCTCCGAGCTCCATTTCTGAACCACATGCTCTCATCCCGGAACCCAGGCTCCCGACGCAATCTTGGCCGCCGGTGAGTGCGACATGGATCCCCGCCACCGCGCACCATGGATCCACGCCGCCGCACGCCCAACCTCGTCGTCCTCCGCCGCACCCCACTGGAACCTCGACTCTTCCTTTTTCTCCCCATGGAGCGGAGCACCGCGTAGCCGCTCCTTACCAAGCGAGCCACCACCGCAACTGGTCCTCTCCCTCGCCGAGCTCGCCACCTCTCCTCTCCCCCGCCTAGCCCCGCCGCTGGTCCTCTCCACCGTCTAGTGCAGCTGACTCGCCCCCATGCAGTCCGCCAGCGGGATGGTGTCCCTTTGCTCCACCTCCACCCTACACCGGCGCGCGCGGCGCCGGAGCTAGAGGCCAGGGCGCCCTGCAACCCTAGTTTCTCTGGCGTCCGCCTGGAGCTTGGCCGGAGATGGAGGCCACGACGGAGGTGCCGCTGGTGCTACAAACACCATCATATGTCGGCCCCGCGCATCTCTGGAAGCTGCTCCTAGAATGTCAGCACGTTGCTACCGATGGAGGCTGATTTTGCTATTTTAGGCGTTCAGTGTTGCGGAGGCCAGTATTGCTAACATAGGCGTCCGGCGTTGCTTCGGGCGATTCCGGGCATTGCTGACTGAGTTGCTGCAGCCTTGGGCTGCTGATTCTGTTGATGTCTCCGACGTTATGTGGACTTGCAGCATATGAATTTTTTTTGCTACAACTTTTTTGCTATCTTGCTACAATTAACACAATATGTTTGCTACGGGTCTCCGACGAGGTCTCTGGCGATGTCTCCACCAATATTGATTTTGCTACAATATCATAATTTTTTTGCTACGGGTCTCCGGCGAGTCTCCGGTGAGGCGTCCGGCGAGCTCAACCTTTTATTTTATTTTCGTGGACGAACCGTTTTTTGCTACACTGAAGTAAATGCGAGTTATTTTTGCCACCCGGCAGCAAAAAGGACATGTGTCAGCACGGGAAGGAGGAGGCTAGGAAATCAGATCCCGGGGATTCCTAGCACTGCCCATTTTATATCCGTGATCTCAACTAAACAAACACAGACCGAAACGAAATGCGATGGACCGTTGTAGATGCCCTGTTTAACTAGTCTGGATTGATGATGCCCTTGTTTGTTATTCTCGGGGATCGTGCACGTTTGGTATAACAGGGGAAGCGCCTTGCAGTTGCACGGTTCAAGATTCCACTGGCACTTGGCAGGAGTCCACCGTTCTTGCCGGCGAGGCAGGCAGGCTTCGTCCTAGGGAGCAGCATGCTCGAGATCGGTACGTATTTTGTTTTTGTGGCTTTGACAGCCAAGCATTGGACGTAATCATCGGAGCATGTGCATCTCGGGAGAAGATCGACACTTTCTCTGCAAGATACTGTGGCAGTGAAACTGGGGAGTACAAATTACTGACATGCCTCGCGACGAGTTATTAATTTGGAGTTGGAGGATTTCGCTGTCGATTGCTGAGAGGTGAGAGCTGGGTATTTTTACACAAAACTAACCTAAAATTAAAAGGATTTTAAAAAATAAACTATCCACGAAATAAATTCACGGATCTAACCCTTCCGTGTCGCGTCATAGGTTGGGCGCTACGGGCACCACAGAATGAGGTGCCACGTCGCAGCGTATGACATCACACTTTTTTTTTAACCGCGACCCAGTCCATGGCATTGTGCCACGCCCCAGTCTATGGCGCCACATAATGAGGTGCCACGCTGTTTTAAGATTAAGTTATTTTTGTCTAAATCGCCGTGAGAGCTGCGTGTGCGAGTAGAGTAGTATTAGGCTTGTTAATTTTCATAGGGTAGCTTTGAAAAGGATCAGGCAGCGATGACTGACGGAACACTGGACACATGATTGGTTGTGTGTACGATGTCGACACCATTCATCGGAGCTCAAGTCCAAGCCAGGCCGCGTCATCTGACTCGGCGACGAGTGGCGAGAGAGACGTACAGAGAGACAACCAACGGATTGTTCAACTGGTCTGACTTTCGAGTGTGATAAAATTTCTCCGCTCTGACGTCTTGTTTGCTCACTCCATAGTCCAAACAATGGAAATCTTGTGTTGTTTAGAACAAACCAGTAAGGAGAGTGTAAGAGCCCTTCCCTTTAGAGGTCAGGAGCATAACCAAACTCACGATTACGAACATGGAGAAGTAAATTCCATATTGTTTTACCGAAAAGATGTAGTGTTGTGAGAGATGCCAAGATTTATGATCTTTAATTCCCAAATTGCCAAGTTCAAGCATAGGGGGTCCTAAATGGGTTAGCCTGGACTTTAGGTTGAGGTGGCAGGTGTTGTATATTTGAGTTGGTTAGTTTCTTCGTGGTGGAACATTTTCATCCGGGTCTAAGTTCTTGACTTGACAGGAGTGACTTTATTTTCTTAATTTATTCTAGGCTTTACGGTAAAGTTCTATAATACACTTGTCCTTTCATTCTAAAAAAAAAGCTTTCCTCTAACACAGAAAAAGCACCTTAAGATATGTATACTTTTAATTTTTTTCATCATATTTTTTTGTAATATCTTTATATATGCAACCAACTTTGCTCAACCTCAAGCGACCAAGAATTTCTCAGTTCTTGATCAACAGTAAGAAGCGAGTTATAAAAATTATTTGAACTCTGAGAAGAACATCAAATATAAGATTTATATGCTTATATATGAACGAATTGTTACAACACAATGACATTTTTTCTAGATCTACATCAACATATATTTGTATAACTGAATAAAAATTAATTAATTCCCAGTGTGTCTAATGAGACATGAATAATCCTATTTTTTTTTATCTTTTTAGATGATGCTATACGGTACATGTTGTAAGTGGTATCCCTCGTTATTTGGCATGGTTGTTTCTGTCCGTCAATCACAAAACACGACAAACTTTAGCACAATAATAATTCACCATGGTTGTCGTGTTTTTTTGTTAACCATGACAGTGTGGGCTTAAACAATGTGTGTGTGGGTGTTTAGCTTCTCGTACACCAAACATAGTAAAAATTTTTTTTTTTTTGACCTGGACTACGGCGGGCTTACGCCAGCCTGAACACTTTATATCATCATACCAAGCATACAAGGTCTGTTACAAATATTTTGGAGGGCAGCGAGATAGAAAAAAGAAAGAAGCTCGTGGGGGTCATGTCCGTTACACCGGTTATTAAGAAGAGAGGTAGAGGAAGGAGTGTGACATCGGTATGCCCAAAGTCTAATATCTTCGATACATCGTCGAACAGCCGTGAGAAGATCTTCATCGAGTCCGTTAAAGGCCGGTGCATTCCTTCGCTTCCAAATGGTCCGGGCGATGGCGGTGTTGATAGTAGTGTCTTCGTAGGTGCGGCAGTGCAAGAGCCAAAGATCGTCAAAGGTGTTGAAGTGCATGTCGTCGAAGCCTTGGTAGAAATGGCGCCGGACCTGCCCGGCGCGGGGGCGAGCGAAGGAGGTGATCCACGTCTTCATCCGGAGGACAGGGCGAGGCAGGGAGGCAGAGTTGGTAAGGTGGTGCCCGAAGCGCCGCTCATTGGTTGGAAGACGCTTTCTCCGAGCCAGCCGACAGAAGATCCTGCACTTAAGGGGGGCAGCACTCCTCCAAATTTTGGTCGCCACATCATCGACCTGCAGATGGCTGAAAGTAGAGGCATAGAGGTTTTTGTTTGAAAGCGGTTTGTTCGTGAGACGGCAGACTCTAATATCAAACATAGTAAAATTCACTCACCAGGGAAACAAAATAAGAGAGAGGGCGCACAAACGGAAGTCAAAACACACTGAATCATGCTTGATTGATTTTTTTAGACTTAAAAAAATCTCAGTCCATTAAATATCAGTAAAACAATACAATTAACAACTAAATTTATTTTTCGCTCTCTGAATTGATCAACCGAGCTGTGGTAAGGCAAAAACTCCGGGTTTTTTCTAAAACTTATGTTATAGTACTACTTAAAAAGGAAATTATAAAACTTAGCATTCCACATGCAATATATAAACCATCAGCTTATACCAGCTACCACATATAAACTAACCGGAGACACGAATACATGATCCGCTTTCGGTAGCAATACAACGGGCTCAATATTGTCTTCAATGATCATCGCTGAAGAATCCAATGTGCCTCCAGTCGGAAAAACTTGGGGCATCAATGTATTCTGGTTGTACTTGTACCAGTACAAGATTAGGTAGCTCTGTTTAAACTATTGCTAACCCTTAGTGCTGACAATTAGGGCGCCGGCCTCTTGCCAACACGCATGCACCACACGCAGTTCTTTGTCGACGCTACGCACTCAAACGCACGACCTGCTCTGCTCAACGCTTGATACTTTGGGGAGAAGAATATGCTGCTGGAGAAAATGTGAAATGAGTTTGTTTAACCGAGTGGTGGCCTGCTGATGGTCTGGTTTGTTAATCTAGCTAGGGGACCGTACACGTTTTGGTATCACGGGGGAAGCACCTTGCTCGAGATTCCATTTGCACTTGGCAGCAGCACACCGTTAGGCAGGCAGGCTTCGTCCTGGGGAGCAGCTTGATCGAGATCTGCGCGTAATTTGTTTTCGTGCCTTCACAGGGAAGCATTGGACGTAATCCTTGGAGTGTCGCAAATCTCGATCTTGGGAGGAGATCAAAATTTTCTTCTATGAAAATTGCTGACATGCGCGGGGAGTTGTTTGAAGTTGGAAGCGTTCGCTGTCGACTGCTGGCTTGGTAAGTTTTCTTTTCATAAAGGATGTTTTATTACTTATGAAAAGTAATTACTGGATAACCAGGATGCACACAGCCGTTCTAATTTCTGGAGCCAACATTATATGTAAAAAATAGGCGAAATACATATCGAAACGATGAATCATATAACGCCTAGGGAGAGGGTGGAGCTTCAATCCGTAGACTATGCTGCCACCCATGTAGGGAAAAAGTATCCCTCGCCGTAGCCTCCAACCGTGTACAGACCTCCGTAAATAGGTCTCGGTTCTCCGCCCGCTGAAGAGGTAACCACGAACGGAGAATACATGTACATCTGTAGATGACCTGCAACATAGAACAATGTTTACCGTTAAAAATCTTGTCATTTCTACTCAGCCAAAGCGCCCAGATAACTGATAGCGCCCCCACCCTAAGAAGCAACTTAAACCTTGAATCGATACCGTGAAGCCAATTGCCAAAGACATTTGTCACACTAGTCGGGGGATACAGGGTAGACGCTACTTGGATGACTGACCATATAGATCTCGCAAAACTGCACTGGAAGAAAAGGTGTTTGATGGTTTCATCATGATAACAGAAAACACACCGTGAACTTCCATGCCAATTCCGCTTAACAAGATTATCCTTAGTAAGAATAACTCCTCGGCGAAGGTACCATCCAAAAAAATTAATTTTTAATGGTATCTTCATCTTCCAAATTTTCTTATTATTATCAACCGGTATATCAGAATGAAGGATCGCATTGTATAAAGATTTGACTGAGAAAGTGCCATCTACATGAAGATTCCATCTAAATTCATCCGGTTCAGGGGATAAGTGAATATCTTCCAATCGTTGAATTAGAGTATTCCATGCTAGTAGCCTTTGTCCAAGCAAAACCCGTCTGAACGTCACATTCGGGGGTGAGGTAGCCATTACTGTAGCAATGGTATCACCTTTGCGACGAACAATACTATACAAAGCATGATACTGTTCACTCAGGGAAGCATTGTCTAACCAAACATCTTCCCAGAACCGTATCTGTGCTCCATTCTTAATGGAAAAAGTACCATGGAGAAAGAAGATATTCTTTGTCGCCATGAGTGACATAGGCATCCCAAATGGGCCTGCCGAAGATAGTACCCGGGGTTTACTGAAGGCCCACTACCCGAAGAATAAGAAGATTCGGGAGACCCAAGATATATTAAGGAAAGTTAGAGTTGTAATAAGAAGTGTTATTTGTAATCTGGCGGGATGAGTTAGAAACCGTCCCGGACTCTATAACTTGTACAACACGAATCCCTCGGCTCCGCCTCATATATAAAGGGGGAGTCGAGGGACAAAGAGATCATCGAATCATTGTCACAAACCCTAGTTTTCATAATCGTCGAGTACTTTTCGGCTGAAACCTTCGAGATCTACTTGCCCTCTACTTCCAACTAAACCCTAGCCTACAATCCATAGGCATTGACAAGTTGATACCTTGTCAATTGGCGCCGACTGTGGGGACTAGAGGCGTAAGGATCTGATCTCGATGGCACGTTCAAGATCTTCGACATCATCAACCGCAAGCAACACAATGGATCGAGGTAAACAGATCGCTGCTGGTCTTGTCGATTTTGTTCCTCACCCACCCTCCTGTTTGGATGCATATGCGTACCTGGCGGAGCCTATGGAGATGACGTTCGGAAGGTTTCGCTTTCGCGTCGAGAAGGAAGGATCGTATCGTGTCGAAATTCCGATTTCGTCGGGATCGTCGGCGGTCGATTCCGATTTTTCAAGCTATACATCATCAACCGAATCAGGAGAAGAAGAAACTTCGTCGACACGCTACGTCAGTACCAGGACAAGAGAGAAACTCGCCAAGATCTTCAGCGACATGTCGTTTGAGTCATCTGCGGACTCATATATAAGCGATGGCTCAAGCGATGTCGACAGTTATGACTTCATCGACAAATCTATCACAGTGGGCAAGGTCTTCATCAATCTCAACGATGATGTCACCAAACCCAACATAGATCTGAATACAAAATATCATCAGATTTATGCTATTGAAGATCAAGAAGAAACATCTGAGGCTTTCGACGATCTGGGAAATCCATACGTCGATCCCTCTGATCTGCGACGAGGCCTGGGCAATAAATACGTCGGGCCACAGCCGCGAGACAGAGTTCAACTTTCGCAAGCAGCGTGGGACAGAGCCGCGAGAGCTATGAACGGTACAGAACCAATGGCTACCACGGCCACACCAGAGGAATTACAAGCATATCAATATAGGCTCGCACGAGCTGCCGCAGAACCTGGAAAAACAAACAGACTGAGTTAAACGAGAGAAAGGAGGAAGCTTACGCATCCAAGTAGGAGAAGGGCAGATCTAAGTCGACAATCTAGAACTTCGGGTGATAGCCACGGGGAGGCTCGGAACGGAGGAAGATCAAGGTTACAACACATACCCGAAGCGTAAAGAGAGCACTTGGTTCAAAACCTCGACATGTCCTTTATGTCGATAGATACAAGAGGGAACATTATCCCTAAGACACCAGAAGCTGGGTATATGGCGACACAAGCTTTTATCCTCGCATCTAAACCACCTCCAGGTGATCCAAGGGAAACACTATACAATATGGCGATAGCAGGAGTTGGAGCTATGGGGACAGCGTTTGTATCAACGCCTCCCGAAGGAGCGGCAAGGCAAAATAGTCCACGACCCGCAGCAGCAACGGCGGCAGCCCCTGAAGGACCAAGCGGAGCAAGAGACACGGCAGCACAAGCAAGGGTCGATAGAGCACGGCAAAGCAGAAGGGAACATCAGCAATCCCCGGAACTTAACGACGAAGATATGTGCGGTTTGCCGTGTTTCACGAGGAGAGTCCGAAAAACTCGAGTCCCTTCAGGATTCAAGTTACCCGATAACTTCAAGAAGTTCGACGGCCTTCAAGATCCAGAGGATTGGCTAGTTGATTATCTCGAGACAGTAAAGCTCACAGGAGGAACCAGAGCAACAGCTATGCAAAGCATCCAGGTGCATCTGAGTGGAGCAGACACGATCTTGGATAAAGAAACTTACCCCGAGATCCATCGACAGTTGGGAAAGCTTCGAGGATGTGTTCGTCAAGAACTTCCGGTCCACATGCAAGAAACCTGCGTCGTTGGAGGAGTTGAGAGCATGTCGACAAAAGCCGGACGAGCCAATGAGAAAATACATCCAAAGGTGGAACATCATCAAAAACTCGGCAGAAAATATATCTGACGAGAGAGCGATAGATGCGTTTGTCGCAGGAATCAGGCGCGGAGATTTCGTCGAGGACTTGGGAAGGACCAACCCAAAGACAGTACCCGCGTTAATGGAGATAGCAAACAGATGGGCAGATGGAGAAGATGTTGTCCACAACAAACGGCACAGGTCGCCAGAGGAGGACCGTGGTCGAAATTATCAACCGAGGCGACGGTTTCCCCGGCAGTACCAGAACTATGACGCTCCAGGTCAAATTTCGGCAGGCTTTCGGGCAAACACAGGAGGAAGCAACAGAGATGATTATCAGAGAAGCAGTGAGCAGCGAGGCGACAACAGGGATGATTCTCGAAACAACAGGCAAAATAACGGGCCTAGGTTCCCAAGGCCTTTCGTGTCCCCCGAAAAAATGATGAACGGGCCATGTCAGATGCACTTTTTCCTCGACAGCAACGGAAAAAGACAGTCAGGACACCTGCAGAAAGATTGTCGCAATTTCCAGGCAATGTTAAGGTATGCAGAGCACGCTAACGCTCGGGCAGCACAGAGAAATCCTCGAGAACCCAGGAGTGAGATTCACTTACCACCTCCTCCCGCGATTACAGAAGACAATCGACATCAGCTCAGAATAGCGGCAGCACCACCACCACCACCTTATGTTGATCCCAACTCTCACGGAGCGGTGTCGATGATTCAGAAGGGAAGGCCGTCAAATAGAGCTCAGAAAGTAATCTCACGACAGGTGTTTATGGCAGAAAAAATGCCTCCACCAACTGTCGAGTATCTTAATTGGTCAGGGCAAGATATTGGCTTCACCATAGCAAATCATCCGCAACAAGTTCCTCGACCAGGGCAATCAGCGCTTATTCTGCCAGCAGTTATTGCGGGATTTGATGTCTCTCGAGTGTTCATAGACGGCGGCAGCAGCTTAAACCTCATGTATGCAGACACATTGAGGAAGATGAACATATCCTTAGCGAACTTGAAGCCAACAGACACAAGGTTCCACGGTATCACACCGGAGAAGCCAAATTATCCATTGGGGAAGATCAATCTTGACGTTCAGTTTGGAACCCAAGAGAATTATAGAATCGAGAGGCTAGAATTTGAAGTCGTGGATTTTCCGTCGCAGTACCACGCCTTGTTGGGACGACCAGCATATGCTAGATTTATGACAGTACCACACTATACATACTTGTTGTGGAGATTGCCTGGACCAAAGGGACCAATCACAGTCAAAGGAAGCTTCGCCTTAGCCGATAAGTGCGACAAAGATTTTCATCGGCTATCAGAAACTTTCGGGATGCAAGCTGAGTATTTGGCGTCAAAAAGTATGACCGACTACGACGTGCTGCCGGACGTTGGAAGGCCAAATAAAGAATCAACTTTCAATACCGAGAAAAATTCTAAGGAGGTGCGGATTCACCCGACAGGACCCGAAAAGACGACGTCCATTGCAACAAATATGGATATCGCATAGGAAAGCGCGCTCGTCAAGTTCCTCCGTGAGCACCGGAAAATCTTCGCATGGTGTCCAGCCGACATGCCAGGAGTACCCGTGGAACTTGCCGAGCACCACCTCAACTTAGATCCTCTCGCGAGACCAATCAAACAACCCTTGCGGCGTTTTTCGAACCAAACCGCAAAGCTATGCTATCGAAATAGATCGACTTAAGGATGCTGGTTTTATCAAAGAGCTATCTACAGAAGCCACATGGGTAGCTAACCCAGTGATGGTACCGAAGAAACACACGACGGTCCTTCGCATGTGCGTCGACTTCACGTGTCTCAATAAACATTGTCCTAAGGATCACTTTCCCCTCCCAAGGATCGATCAAATCATCGACTCCACGGCAGGATGTGAACGTCTTTCCTTTTTGGATGCATACTCTGGTTATAACCAGATCAGACTAAAAGAAGATGATGAGGCCAAAACAGCGTTTATTACACCTTACGGCGTGTTTTGCTACAGAACAATGCCCTTTGGTCTAAAAAATGCGGGAGCAACATATCGTAGGATGATGCGTAAGTGCTCGGCGACACATGATTGGGAAAAACGTGCAAGTATACATCGGCGATGTCGTCATAACATCAAAAAAGGGGGCAACGTTGATCGAGGATCTCAAAGAAACCTTTGACAACCTCGACAAATTCTGCCTAAAATTGAACCCGACGAAGTGTTCTTTTGGCGTCCCAGCAGGAGAACTTCTGGGGTTTCTAGTTTCAGCAAGAGGGATTGAAGCAAATCCCGACAAAATACAAGCTATAGTAACAATGAGGAAGCCAACAAAGTTGAAAGAGATACAGCCTAACTGGGCGAGTCGCAGCTTTGAGCAGATTCGTCGCCAGGCTGGGAGAAAAAGCGTTACCATTTTACGCTCTGATAAAGCAAGGAGATAAATTCCAATGGAACGAAGAGGCCGACAGAGCTTTCGAGGATTTGAAGTGCACAATTTCGACACCACCAATTTTGGTGGCGCCGAAGGAAAAGGAACCTTTCCTGCTGTATATTGCAGCCACACCCCAAGTGGTTAGCACGGTGCTGGTTGTCGAAAGAGAAGAAGAAGGAAAAATCCATGGAGTGCAGAGGCCACTATACTTCGTCAGCGAAGTTTTATCGCCCTCAAAACAAAGGTACCCTCAGTACCAAAAGCTAGCATATGGAGTGTTCACAACAGCACGAAAATTGCGCCACTATTTTTCGGCACACCCGATCATAGTGGTCAATGAAGCTCCCTTGTCAAATATACTAAACAATCCAGAAGCTACGGTCGTGTCTCCCTTTGGGGAATAGAACTTTCCCCTCGGGACATCACGTATGAAAAAAGAAAAGCAATCAAGTCGCAAGTTCTGCCAGACTTCATCGCAGAGTGGATGGAGCTGCAAAACACAGGACCCCCAGACTTGTCGAGAACCTGGACCATGAAATTTGATGGGTCCAAGAGACTTGAAGGAGCTGGCGCAGGAGTAGTACTTATATCACCTGAAGGCGACAAGTTGAAATATGTCCTTCGGATGACGTTCCCTAACGCATCCAATAACGAAGCAGAATATGAAGCTCTCATACACGGGATGAAGATGGCGAAAGCTTGCGGTGCAACTCGACTAAAAATCTTTGGCGACTCACAATTGGTGGCTCAGCAAGTTATGAACCAATGTGACGCAGTCAATGATAGCATGATGGCATACAAGGAGGTGTACAACGAGCTCGAGAAGTTGTTCGATGGATGCGAAGTAAATCATATTAGCAGATTGAGCAACGACGAAGCCGACGTTCTTGCAAACATCGGGTCGCAATGCCTTGCAGCTCCGCCAGTGTATTTTGGGAAGAGATAACAGAGAGATCCACCAAATCGACAAAATCAAAAAAGAAGGAGAAGAAACCCTCGGGGGCTACCAAGGAAGAGCAAGAGGAAGAAGAAGAAGATCAGGACCTGGTCATGGTGATACAGATACCATGGATGCAGACGTACATATCATACATCCTCAGGAAATAAATACCCGATGATCCAGTTGAGGCAAGGCGAGTAATTCGACGCTCCAAAGCTTTCACGGTGATCAAAGGAGAATTGTACAAGCGAAGTATTTCAGGCGTCCTGCAAAGATGTGTCACACCCGAAGAAGGAAGAATAATTCTGAAGGATGTACACGAAGGAATATGTGGCCACCACGCAAGTAGTCGAGCTATTGCAGCCAAGGTTTTTCGGGCAGGATTCTACTCGGTTGACAAGCAATCGAGGACGCCAAGGAAATAGTAAGAACTTGCGACGCGTGTCAATGGTTTGCCGCAAAACCTCACTCTCCAGCAGCAGAACTAACACCAATACCATTGTCGTGGCCCTTTGCCCAATGGGGACTTGATATGGTGGGCAAGTTACACAAATCATGGCCAGGAGGAAAGGAATACATGTTAGTAGCTGTCGACAAATTTACAAAGTGGATAGAAGCAAAGCCAATAAATTCACCAGACGGAGCATCCGCAGTAAAATTCATAAAAGGCCTCGTCTTCAGATTTGGAGTGCCCCACAACGATCGTCACGAGACAATGGCAGTAACTTCACATCCCACGAGTTCAAAGATTATTGCAAAGAAGTGGGTATCAAGTTACACTTTGCGTCAGTTGCGCACCCGCAGACCAACGGCCAAGTCGAGAAAGCTAATGGAATCATCTGCAACGGCATTAAGAAAAGCTTATTAGCACCATTGGAGAAAGCTCGACACACCTGGCCAGAGGAGCTGCCCAGTGTATTATGGAGCATACGAACAACACCAAACACAACGAACACAAGAAACTCCGTTCTTCTTGGTTCATGGAGCAGAAGCAGTACTACCAATCGAGATAGAGCATGACTCTCCACGAGTCGTGGAATATGATGACGAGGTGTCGAGAAAAGCGCTAGAAGATGACGTCGATGCACTCGATGAGGCTAGAGACGAAGTACTGTCTCGGGTAACCAAATACCAACAGGACTTGAAGAATTACCACAGTCGACGTTTGCGGCCAAGATCTTTTCAGGTGGGAGACCTAGTTCTTCGGCTCACGCAAAAAAGTCATGAAAAACTCGAGTCACCATGGCTTGGCCCTTACATTGTCACGTAAGTGATCGGAGGAGGAGCATACAGGATAAAGGACAAGAAGACAGGGGTGGAGGAGCAAAACCCCTGGAACGTGGCGCAACTTAGGCGGTTCTACGCCTAGAGCTAAAATATAGTCCTTGTAAAACTTCAATGTACTGAAACGCCCGCGAGTTTTCAGACGCACTCTTTTCCTTTTTCGGGGCACCGACTGGGGCCGGGAAAGGTTTTTAATGAGGCGGGCTCGCGGTGCTGCAATATAATAAAGATAGTGTCAATATAACTTTTCTTCATCAACACGCTCAAAGTCTCCGACCCGACGAATTTCAATATAGTTCCTCGAAAAAAGAAAAGCCTCGCCTTGGTATTAAAATACCTCGCGAGTCAATAAAAATACAAAATAGTACTCAACAAAGAAGCTCGGGGGCTGATATTCGCCAAAACTACATATTGAATAAATGCCTTGGTTCAAAACCTCGCAATACACAAATACAGAAAATAGCCACCGAAACACTCGGGGGCTAGACAAATATAGAAATATGATGATTGCTTCACAATATAATCACAATCATGGGTTACAAAGAAGAGTTATCTACCAAAGGAAAATAATTAGTCATGATTTAATATATCATCAAGGGTAATTCTGTTTTCCTCAGGAGCAGCGCCAAGAAAATCAGCATAATGACCATCTGCAAAAAAGTCGGCATCCATCCGAAGAAGGTCTTCAATCATTTCTTCGGCTATAGGCGAAACCCTCGTGTTAATTCGGTCGACACCAACTCTTCGGCGCCTTACCTTCTCATGAACTTTCGCAACAACTTGGGTCAGGTCAAGCTTCGAGTGGCAGATCTGAAGCATAATAAGGGCAAATCTGGCGCCAGCTACCAGTTGAGCTCTGACAAAACCATGGATCTTGTGGGAATCCTTAAATTTCCCCATTAACTCGGGAAGAGTTTGTGGTTGAACGTTCCGAGGAAACATGGAGTTATAAACCATAGACAAGGTCCTGGTACAGAAGTCAAGGAAGTCGCGAGTTTTAGAGGTGCGATCCTGAAATCTGACAATCTGGCGGGTCCTCTCTGGGGTAGCCCAAAACAGAGAACCATGGTCAAGGGCAAGGTTAACAAGGAGGTTCGTCCTAGTATTTACCCTCTCTTCTTCGGCAACAGCATCAGTAAAGGAACCTATTAAACAACAGAGCAGAAAACTTTAAGAGACGCAGCATGAAGACGGAAGAGATCGTGGTTTTATAAAAAAAAGGAGGGGGAGGATGAAACAAGCATACCCGACATATCTGCGCTGGCTTCATTCATTAACTCGAGCATGAAATTTTCTCGAGTAGTCGCCTTTTCAGCCTCAGAAGCAGCGATTTCCTTAGCAGCCACGGCATCGCGAGCTTGTTGAAGTGCAATTTTTTCGGCTTCAGATGACTTACGAGACTTTTCCATCATCACAAGTGTTTGCTTCTTTGCATACTGAAGTTGCCGCCGAAGTTCATCTAATTCTTGTGGCAAGGAATCTTCGACAGGTGTAGTATCAGCAAGAGTTCTCCTTGAGCGAGAAGAAGAGGGCGAAACATTGGAAGGAGCGGAAGATGGAGTATAGTTATCAAATACCAACTGAAATTTAATAAAACAAGACAACATCAATCAACAAGCAAAGATAGAGTTTTCATTAATCTTTCGGAATAATTACAAAGGCCTTACAGTGGAGCTAATGAAGTACGTGTCGCCAAATAACTACTTTGGCGACAAGAACAAAAGAAACAGAGAAGGAAAAACAAAGAGGCATGCAACTAGACCTCCGGCTTTGATGAGCTAGGAGTTGAAGCTGGTTTGATCCCGAGATAGGCCAAGATTTTCTTCGTGTTGGGCTTGGCTGCCTTAATCAGCGACCTCCATCTTGACTGCTCTATCTGATCGGTGTCGCCAACTTTCATCCAATCAACAGTTTGTTGGCTGTCAGCAACCAGGGCAACAGTGCTTTCGACAGCAATCTTCATATTCTCCTGGCGCATCTTCAGTCCAAGGTCCTCTGTTGAATTGAAGCTCTTGGCAAGGGCAAGGAAAGTCGGGGGCTCCTCTCTCTTCGGGAAGAAGTAGGGGAACAGCGTCGACAATCCTGCACTAGCATTTGCCACGCCTTCACGAATTTCGGACCCATGAAGCTCCAGATAAGAAAGTGCGTCAAGGAGAGGATCATTGTCGGGATTTTCCAGGTCAAACTCTTGGTTTGTTTGGTCTGCCACAGAAAACAAAGCGTTGGTCAAAAACAAGAAACAGCGGGTCGCATAAAAATAGAAGGGATCAATAATATTACTTTGAGTGCGTCGACTTTGTGATTTCAGGCGCTTGAGGATCCCCTGCTCACGATCAGCCTGTGCAGTTTTGTGCTTGTTTAAAGCAGTTTCAGCATCCTCAAGTCTTTTCTGCAGATCTTCGACACGAGCAGCTTTTGCTTTGGCTTCATCAGCCTCTGCTTTGGCTTCGCTAGCAACAAGTTCGGCTTTCTTGCGGGCCGCTTCACTTTGCTCCAGTTTTTGAGCAAGTGCGTCGGCACGTTTGTTGGCCTCTCGCAAGTTTCTCTCGTCGAAATAAAAAAAGAGGAAAGGTCAAAAATGGCGACAAATGACCAGAACAGAAGTCAAAAATTATTACCTTCGGTTCTGTCGGCATATTCACGGTACCCAATGAATTGGGATCCGATGCGGATAAGCTCTTTGATCATGGGCTGTAAAAAAGAACAAAGAAAAAGAAACATCGGTATGAAAAAAGAGTGAAGGCGTGAAAAAGCAAAATAGAGGAAATATAGATATTGGCAAGAAAATTCAAAAACTTACATCATCCAAGAGCAAAGTGGAAGAGCTACCCAATTGAGGGGCAGGCTCAATGATCGTCTCAACCCTTGTCCTTTTTGGTGAAGGAGCAAGGGGGCTTGATGGCGGAGTAGTGATGCGTGTGGTTGGCACGTCCGTTGGGAACCCCAAGAGGAAGGTGTGATGCGCACAGCGGCAAGTTTCCCTCAGTAAGAAACCAAGGTTTAATCGGACCAGCAGGAGTCAAGAAGCACGTTGAAGGTTGATGGCGGCGAGATGTAGTGCGGCGCAACACCAGGGATTCCGGCGCCAACGTGGAACCTGCACACAACACAACCAAAGTACTTTGCCCCAACGAAACGAGTGAGGTTGTCAATCTCACCGGCTTGCTGTAACAAAGGATTAACCGTATTGTGTGGAAGATGATTGTTTGCAGAAAACAGATGAGAACAAGTATTGCAGTAGATTGTATTTCAAGTAAAGAGAATTGGACCGGGGTCCACAGCTCACTAGAGGTGTCTCTCCCATAAGACGAACAGACATGTTGGGTGAACAAATTGCAGCTTGGGCAATTGACAAATAAAGAGAGCATGACAATGCACATACATATCATGATGAGTATAGTGAGATTTAATTGGGCATTACGACAAAGTACATAGACCGCCATCCAACCGCATCTATGCCTAAAAAGTCCACCTTCAGAGTTATCATCCGAACCCCTCCAGTATTAAGTTGCAAAGCAACAGACAATTGCATTAAGTATGGTGCGTAATGTAATCAACAACTACATCCTTAGACATAGCATCAATGTTTTATCCCTAGTGGCAACAAGACAACACAACCTTAGAACTTTCCGTCCACTGTCCCAGGTGTCAATGCGAGCATGAACCCACTATCGAGCATAAGTACTCCCTCTTGGAGTTACAAGCATCTACTTGGCCGGAGCATCTACTAGTAACGGAGAGCATGCAAGATCATAAACAACACATAAGCATAACTTTGATAATCAACATAACAAGTATTCTCTATTCATCGGATCCCAACAAACGCAACATATAGAATTACATATAGATGATCTTGATCATGTTAGGCAGCTCACAAGATCCGACAATGATAGCACAATGGGGAGAAGACAACCATCTAGCTACTGCTATGGACCCATAGTCCAGGGGTAGACTACTCACACATCACACCGGAGGCGACCATGGCGGCGTAGAGTCCTCCGGGAGATGATTCCCCTCTCCGGCAGGGTGCCGGAGGCGATCTCCTGGATCCCCCGAGATGGGATCGGCGGCGGCGGCGTCTCGCGGAAGGTTTTCCGTATCGTGGCTCTCGGCACCGGGGGTTTCGTCACGGAGGCTATTTGTAGGCGGAAGGGCAGGTCAAGAGGCGGCACGGGGGCCCCACACCACGGGGCCGCGCGGCCAAGGGGGGCCGCGCCGCCCTAGGGTGTGGCCCCCTCGTCGCCCCTCTTCGTCTCTCCTTCGGACTTCGGAAGCTTCGTGGAAAAATAGGCCCCCGGGCTTTGATTTCGTCCAATTCCGAGAATATTTCCTTACTAGGATTTCTGAAACCAAAAACAGCAGAAAACAGAACCGGCACTTCGGCATCTTGTTAATAGGTTAGTTCCGGAAAATGCACGAATATGACATAAAGTGTGCATAAAACATGTAGATAACATCAATAATGTGGCATGGAACATAAGAAATTATCGATACGTCGGAGACGTATCAGCATCCCCAAGCTTAGTTCTGCTCGTCCCGAGCGAGTAAAACGATAACACGGATAATTTCGGAGTGACATGCCATCATAATCTTGATCATACTATTTGTAAAGCATATGTAGTGAATGCAGCGATCAAAACAATGTATATGACATGAGTAAACAAGTGAATCATAAAGCAAAGACTTTTCATGAATAGCACTTCAAGACAAGCATCAATAAGTCTTGCATAAGAGTTAACTCATAAAGCAATAATTCAAAGTAAAGGCATTGAAGCAACACAAAAGAAGATTAAGTTTCAGCGGTTGCTTTCAACTTGTAACATGTATATCTCATGGATATTGTCAACATAGAGTAATATAATAAGTGCAATATGCAAATATGTAGGAATCAATGCACAGTTCACACAAGTGTTTGCTTCTTGAGGTGGAGAGAAATAGGTGAACTGACTCAACATTGAAAGTAAAAGAATGGTCCTCATAGAGGAAAAGCATCGATTGCTATATTTGTGCTAGAGCTTTGATTTTGAAAACATGAAACAATTTTGTCAACGGTAGTAATAAAGCATATGCATCATGTAAATTATATCTTATAAGTTGCAAGCCTCATGCATAGTGTACCAATAGTGCCCGCACCTTGTCCTAATTAGCTTGGACTACCCGGATTATCACCGCAATACATATGCTTTAACCAAGTTTCACAAAGGGGTACCTCTATGCCGCCTGTACAAAGGTCTAAGGAGAAAGCTCGCATTGGATTTCTCGCTTTTGATTATTCTCAACTTAGACATCCATACCGGGACAACATAGACAACAGATAATGGACTCCTCTTTTAATGCTTTAGCATTCAACAACAATTAATTCTTTTCTCATTAGAGACTTGAGGATATTTGTCCAAAACTGAAACTTCCACCATGGATCATGGCTTTAGTTAGCGGCCCAATGTTCTTCTCTCACAATATGCATGCTCAAACCATTCAACTCAGTGTAGATCGCCCTTACTTCGGACAAGACGAACATGCATAGCAACTCACATGAAATTCAACAATGAAAAGTTGATGGCGTCCCCAGTAAACATGGTTATCGCACAACAAGCAACTTAATAAGAGATAAAGTGCATAATTACATATTCAATACCACAATAGTTTTTAAGCTATTTGTCCCATGAGCTATATATTGCAAAGGTGAATGATGGAATTTTAAAGGTAGCACTCAAGCAATTTACTTTGGAATGGCGGAAAATACCATGTAGTAGGTAGGTATGGTGGACACAAATGGCATAGTGGTTGGCTCAAGTATTTTGGATGCATGAGAAGTATTCCCTCTCGATACAAGGTTTAGGCTAGCAAGGCTTATTTGAAACAAACACAAGGATGAACCGGTGCAGCAAAACTCACATAAAAGACATATTGAAAACATTATAAGACTCTACACCGTCTTCCTTGTTGTTCAAACTCAATACTAGAAATTATCTAGACCTTAGAGAAACCAAATATGCAAACCCAAATTTTAGCATGCTCTATGTATTTCTTCATTAATGGGTGCAAAGCATATGATGCAAGAGCTTAAACATGAGCACAACAATTGCCAAGTATCACATTACCCAAGACATTTATAGCAATTACTACATGTATCATTTTCCAATTCCAACCATATAACAATTTAACGAAGGAGAAACTTCGCCATGAATACTATGAGTAGAAACCAAGGACATACTTGTCCATATGCTACAGCGGAGCGTGTCTCTCTCCCATAAAGTGAATGCTAGGATCCATTTTATTCAAACAAAACAAAAACAAAAACAAACCGACGCTCCAAGAAAAAGCACATAAGATGTGATGGAATAAAAATATAGTTTCAGGGGAAGAACCTGATAATGTTGTCGATGAAGAAGGGGATGCCTTGGGCATCCCCAAGCTTAGACGCTTGAGTCTTCTTGATATATGCAGGGGTGAACCACCGGGGCATCCCCAAGCTTAGAGCTTTCACTCTCCTTGATCATGTTGCATCATACTCCTCTCTTGACCCTTGAAAACTTCCTCCACACCAAACTCGAAACAACTCATTAGAGGGTTAGTGCACAATATAAATTGACATATTCAGAGGTGACACAATCATTCTTAACACTTCTGGACATTGCATAATGCTACTGGACATTAGTGGATCAAAGAAATTCATCCAACATAGCAAAAGAGGCAATGCGAAATAAAAGGCAGAATCTGTCAAAACAGAACAGTTCGTATTGACGAATTTTAAAATGGCACCAGACTTGCTCAAATGAAAATGCTCAAATTGAATGAAAGTTGCGTACATATCTGAGGATCATGCACGTAAATTGGCATAATTTTCTGAGCTACCTACAGGGAGGTGGACCCAGATTCGTGACAGCAAAGAAATCTGGAACTGCGCAGTAATCCAAATCTAGTACTTACTTTTCTATCAACGGCTTAACTTGGCACAACAAAACACAAAACTAAGATAAGGAGAGGTTGCTACAGTAGTAAACAACTTCTAAGACACAAAATAAAAACAAAGTAATGTAGGTAAAAACACATGGGTTATCTCCCAAGAAGTTCTTTCTTTATAGCCATTAAGATGGGCTCAGCAGTTTTGATGATGCACTCGCAAGAAATAGTATTTGAAGCAAAAGAGAGCTTCAAGAGGCAAATTCAAAACACATTTAAGTCTAACATGCTTCCTATGCATAGGAATCTTGTAAATAAATAAGTTCATGAGGAGCAAAGTAACAAGCATAGGAAGATAGAACAAGTGTAGCTTCAAAAATTTCAGCACATAGAGAGGCATTTTAGTAACATGAAAATTTCTACAACCATATTTTCCTCTCTCATAATAACTTTCAGTAGCATCATGAGCAAACTCAACAATATAACTATCACATAAAGCATTCTTATCATGAGTCTCATGCATAAAATTATTACTCTCCACATAAGCATAATCAATTTTATTAGTTGTAGTGGGAGCAAATTCAACAAAGTGGCTATCATCATATATAGGAGGCATATTGTAATCATAAAAGAAAATTTTCTCCTCAATGCTTGGGGGACTAAAAAGATCATGCTCATCAAAGCCAGCTTCCCCAAGCTTAGAATTTTCCATAGTATTAGCAACAATGGTGTTCAAAGCATTCATAGTAATAACATTCCCATTAGCATGCATATAAAGTTCCATGGGTTTTTTAATTCTCTCTTCAAACACATCATGTCCTAATTCAAGATAAAGTTCATAAAGATCTCTCATATTTTTGTTGTTTTCCATTATGCTTAACTAGTGAAATAAAAACATGCATGATATTAAGTAAAGTAAAACAAGTAACTAATTTTTTGTGTTTTTGATATAGCAAACAAGATAGCAAATAAAGTAAAACTAGCAACTAATTTTTTTTGTATTTTGATTTAGTGCAGCAAACAAAGTAGTAAATAAAACTAAGCAAGACAAAAACAAAGTAAAGATATTGAGAAGTGGAAACTCCCCTTGCAGCGTGTCTTGATCTCCCCGGCAACGGCGCCAGAAATTTGCTTGATGCGTGTGGTTGGCACGTCCGTTGGGAACCCCAAGAGGAAGGTGTGATGCGCACAGCGGCAAGTTTCCCTCAATAAGAAACCAAGGTTTAATCGGACCAGTAGGAGTCAAGAAGCACGTTGAAGGTTGATGGCGGCGAGATGTAGTGCGGCGCAACACCAGGGATTCCGGCGCCAACGTGGAACCTGCACAACACAACCAAAGTACTTTGCCCCAACGAAACAGAGTGAGGTTGTCAATCTCACCGGCTTGCTGTAACAAAGGATTAACCGTATTGTGTGGAAGATGATTGTTTGCGAGAAAACGAGTAGAACAAGTATTGCAGTAGATTGTATTTCAGTAAAGAGAATTGGACCGGGGTCCACAGTTCACTAGAGGTGTCTCTCCCATAAGATGAACAGCATGTTGGGTGAACAAATTGCAGTTGGGCAATTGACAAATATAGAGAGCATGACAATGCACATACATATCATGATGAGTATAGTGAGATTTAATTGGGCATTACGACAAAGTACATAGACCGCCATCCAACTGCATCTATGCCTAAAAAGTCCACCTTCGAGGTTATCATCCGAACCCCTCCGGTATTAAGTTGCAAAGCAACGGACAATTGCATTAAGTATGGTGCGTAATGTAATCAACAACTACATCCTTAGACATAGCATCAATGTTTTATCCCTAGTGGCAACAGACACAACACAGCCTTAGAACTTTCGTCACTCGTCCCGGTGTCAATGCAGGCATGAACCCACTATCGAGCATAAGTACTCCCTCTTGGAGTTACAAGCATCTACTTGGCCAGAGCATCTACTAGTAACGGAGAGCATGCAAGATCATAAACAACACATAAGCATAACTTTGATAATCAACATAACAAGTATTCTCTATTCATCGGATCCCAACAAACGCAACATATAGAATTACATATAGATGATCTTGATCATGTTAGGCAGCTCACAAGATCCGACAATGATAGCACAATGGGGAGAAGACAACCATCTAGCTACTGCTATGGACCCATAGTCCAGGGGTAGACTACTCACACATCACACCGGAGGCGACCATGGCGGCGTAGAGTCCTCCGGGAGATGATTCCCCTCTCCGGCGAGGGTGCCGGAGGCGATCTCCTGGATCCCCCGAGATGGGATCGGCGGCGGCGGCGTCTCCGGAAGGTTTTCCGTATCGTGGCTCTCGGTGCCGGGGGTTTCGTCACGGAGGCTATTTGTAGGCGGAAGGGCAGGTCAAGAGGCGGCACGGGGGCCCCACACCACAGGGCCGCGCGGCCAAGGGGGCCGCGCCGCCCTAGGGTGTGGCCCCCTCGTCGCCCCTCTTCGTCTCTCCTTCGGACTTCTGGAAGCTTCGTGGAAAAATAGGCCCCTGGGCTTTGATTTCGTCCAATTCCGAGAATATTTCCTTACTAGGATTTCTGAAACCAAAAACAGCAGAAAACAGCAACTGGCACTTCGGCATCTTGTTAATAGGTTAGTTCCGGAAAATGCACGAATATGACATAAAGTGTGCATAAAACATGTAGATAACATCAATAATGTGGCATGGAACATAAGAAATTATCGATACGTCGGAGACGTATCAAGTAGTAGTGACGACGTTTTGTTGAGGAGGCGAAGATTCTTCTCCTTCAACTAGCGTGTCCGAAGCAAGTAAAGTATGCGACGTGCTCGTCCGAGGAGCCACGTCAACAGTTGGTGTTTCTTCCTCATCATCGCTGTGGTTAAAAATAGACAGCATAAAAAGCAAGACAAAACAAACACTTCGAGTACAGCAATAAGGAGAAATAAAAAGGACTTACGAGCTGATGAGGGATTCAAGATATGGATCATAAGCCGCCTTTTGGCGTGAAGGATCGGCTTCTTCGGCTTTGGAGGTGCCAGAATCCTCGGTGTCATTCCTTTTCCTTTTGTTCCTTGGGGAAACAGCAGGAGGAAGGGATTGCGTCGACTCGCTGGCGTCAGATTCAACTTCTTTTTCATAGGAAGCCGCAGGTTTGTGAGAACCTGCGACTTCACTTTCAGGAAGAGAAGAACCCTGGTTGTCTTCGGCGACGACAGTTCGTTCTTCGACTTCTCCATCCTCAGGAAGAGGAGGAAGGGAAGCCACAGTAGGATGGTTCTGCAGGAAAATAGCGACAAAAGAAAAATTAGAGAGATATCAATACAATGAGATGCAGGAAAATTTCGGAACAATACAAAAATTCGAGAAGACAAAATACCTCAGGGAGAGGATTGGCGGAGCTGTATGGTTCCACGCGGCAAGAGGAGGGAATACAATCCTTCTTGTTAAGCGAGGAAATTCTTCGAATCAGCTTCTCCAAGTCCTTTACAGAAAGATCATTGGAGAGCCTATTGGCGTCATTTTTACCAGCATACGTCCAAAGGGGATTTTTGCGAGCCTGAAGAGGCTGCACTCTAATCCTAAGGAAGTAGGCAGTGATTTGAACACCAGACAGCTCCTTGCCTCGAGTATTTTGAAGCTGATGAATACGAGACATAAGTGCTTCTGTCGCCGTTTTCTCTTCTTCGGAAGCTTCAGCATCCCAGGAGCGGCGGCGCAGAATTTTGGCACTTCCGTCGAAAGGGACTATGTTGTGCTCAACAGAATTGGCACTTTCTTCGTGTATGTAGAGCCACCTTTTGCGCCAACCTTGGATAGAATCAGGAAATTTGACGTCGAAGTAATCAACGTCCGTTCGGACACAGATAACAACGCCGCCTATGTTATAGGTGGCGTTGTGGGAGCCATTGCGGCGGAGGCAGAAAATGCGTTTCCACAGAGCCCAGTTAGGAGGGACTCCAAGGAAGCACTCGCAAAGAGTAATAAAAATGGAGACATGGAGGATGGAATTGGGGTCAACTGGTGCAGCTGAATCCCATAAACAAAAAGAAGGCCGCGGAGGAAATCGTGAATTGGGGCAGAAAGGCCGCGGATGAGGTGATCAACGAAACTAACCCGATACTCCATTGGAGGGGTTGGGTAGCTTTCTTCGCTGGGGAAGCGGATGGCGTCCTCTTTCTTCATCAGGCCTAGCCTCTTCAGCATGTTGATGTCTTGGTTGGAGATTTTAGATCTCTCCCACTCAAGATCTTCAGCGGCCATCTTGGACTCTGGAGTACTGTGGCGAGTGAGTCGCGCGCGCGGTGGCATCAACGGCACTGGAAAAGCAAAGTTCGTGCGTGTGTAAGATCAAAGAGAGTTGGGCGCAGTGGAAGTTTTTGCAAAGAGGAACAGAGGTGCGGCGCAAACGAAGGTGAGAATGGAGGTTGAAGAAAGGTTTATATAGGAATTGGGCGAAGCAATGCACCGTTGGATGAAGAAATCGTGTGGTGAAAAAAGATCTTGTAGATAAAGGGTAAAAAGGTATTTTTACTGAGATGGAATAGAACAGGCGTTACAGTACGTGCGCCAGGGAAAGCGGAGGACGTGTGTCCCCCACTTGCACGACGTGTCAACGTGGTGGAAACAATGGACCCACAAGGCAGAAAAATCACGACTATTAACAGAGATGAAGTAAATTTGACTAAGGGAAGCATGCTGACAAGAAAAATAAAAGAAGATTGGCGACAGGAGAAGTTATTGAATACTTCGGGAGCCTTTGATCAAATACAAGTTTTTGCCCAAATGCTCGGGGGCTACTTCGACAAAAGTAAAATTTCGAGTATGGCAATATAGAAATTGTGGGAGCCTACAACCAAGCACAAGTCCTTGGTTGTAGCCTCGGGGGCTACTCCCATCAGGAGCGCTGTTCGCGCACCCGAGAGATGAAAAGAAGATCATATCAAGAAATAATGATAATATAGCGACAAGGTGGACTAAAATGTTGAGCCTACAACCAAGCATAAGTTCTTGGCTGTAGCCTCGGGGGCTACTCCCATCGGGAACGCTGTTCGCGTGCCCGATGAAATTATAAAAGAAAGAAAGACAGAGAAAAAAAGAAAGGTAAAAGAGCAAAAGAGTATATTTCGAGTTATAACTAACTCTACATATACTCCCATCGGGAGAGCAATATAAGTCATCTTTGACTCGATAAAATGTGCCATTCCAACAGCCGGAAAAGCACTCGACAATATATTCTCGAACGCCAAAGTTGCGATCAATTTCTGAATGCCGCAAATTTGCGAAGGTAAGACCCCGGATCCGTTCTGCCGGGCGTGGCATCGCCGAAGAATGCGCTCTCGCTACTTTTATCCGTATCAACGGATACGAAGAAAAATCCTAACGGACGCGTTAGGTACCCGATAAATTTTACCGGGACTCGACGAATGGTAAGACCTTAAGCGGCGCTCGTCGAAGTTTACACCGGTATCCCGAGGTCATGTCCGGGGACGTGATCTTGAAGTAGGTTTTTGCGGATTGCCACGAGAGCAGTTAACTAGTACCTGATCCGTCAGATGAACTAGCCCCAACTACCATTATCCCTGTACAATATAGAATTTTATGTGAAGAAATATAGAAAAGTTAAAGCTGTCGAATAAAAATAAACAGTGGAGATTTTCCCTGACTCTACGATTCAAGCAAAATCTCGGGGGCTACTGACATAGGCATCCCAAATGGGCCTGCCGAAGATAGTACCCGGGGTTTACTGAAGGCCCACTACCCGAAGAATAAGAAGATTCGGGAGACCCAAGATATATTAAGGAAAGTTAGAGTTGTAATAAGAAGTGTTATTTGTATTCTGGCGGGATGAGTTAGAAACCGTCCCGGACTCTATAACTTGTACAACACGAATCCCTCGGCTCCGCCTCATATATAAAGGGGGAGTCGAGGGACGAAGAGATCATCGAATCATTGTCACAAACCCTAGTTTTCATAATCGTCGAGTACTTTTCGGCTGAAACCTTCGAGATCTACTTGCCCTCTACTTCCAACTAAACCCTAGCCTACAATCCATAGGCATTGACAAGTTGATACCTTGTCAATGAGACCAGCATAGAAGTGAGAATCCCCAGGTTTTCAAACCACTTGGGATAACATCTTCGAGCCAATATACTTTCTCCGAAGAATAGTTTGCCAAATCCCATCCTCGGTAAGAAGCTTAAAAAGCCATTTACCTAGCAGAGCTGAATTCTTGACCTCCAGGTCGTGAACTCCAAGTCCGCCTTGATCTTTGGGACTACAAACTATACTCCATTTAACCAATCGATGTTTCTTTTTCTCGCTATCCCCTTGCCAAAAGAATATGGATCGATAATAATCGAGTTTATGCAGAATTTCTTTCGGCAGGAGAAAGAATGATAACATATACAGTACCATATTTGTCAGTACCGAATTAATGAGTACCAAACTTCCTCCCAGGGACAGCAATTTGCCTTTCCAACTAGTAAGACGTTTCTGTAATATTTCTTCCACAATCTTCCATTCAGCAATTGTAAGTCTCCGATAGTGAATCGGAATACCCAAATACCGAATAGGAAATTAGCCTTGCCCACAACCAAACAACTCTGTATATAGAGTCATATCATTTTGGGCATCGCCGAAACAGAAGAATTCACTTTTATGGAAGTTTATTTTCAATCCCGACAACTGCTCGAAAGCTGCTAAAATTAATTTGAGATTACGAGCCTTTTCGAGATCACGATCCATAAAAAGAATTGTGTCATCGGCGTATTGAAGGATAGATAAATGCCCATCAACCATATGTGGAATCACACCCTCAATTTGACCGTCAGACTTGGCACGCTCTATGAGTATTGCCAACATATCCGCTACAATGTTAAATAACATCGGTGATAACGGATCTCCTTGGCGTAACCCTTTTTGTGTCTGGAAATAGTGGCCGGTGTCATCGTTAACCCGAATTGCCACGCTACCTCCATACACAAAATCATAAATTAGAGCACGCCACTCAGGAGAAAAACCTTTCATCCTGAGTGTCTGTTGGAGGAAAGACCATTTGACCTTATCATAAACCTTTTCGAAATCTAATTTTAAAATGACCCCATTTAGTTTCTTAGAATGCATCTCATGTACCGTCTCATGTAGAACTGCCACTCCATCAAGGATGTTCCTTCCTTGCATGAAAGCGGTCTGAGAAGGCTGGACGACGTGATCCGAAATCGTATTAAGTCTAATGGTGGCCACTTTCGTGAAAATCTTGAAACTGACGTTTAAGAGGCAAATAGGTCTATATTGTTGAATCCTTTCTGCCTCATTAACCTTCGGTAACAAAATTACTTTACCAAAATTTAGACGAAATAGTTCTAGTTGTCCTGTGTGAAGATCACTGAACAAATCTAGAAGATCCAATTTAATAGTATTCCAGAAAGTTTGATAGAACTCCGTTGGGAAACCATCTGGACCCGGTGCTTTGTTGCATTCCATTTGGAAAATTGCCTTATGAACCTCATCCTCAGAATAAGGTGCGGTTAGTAGGCCATTTTCTTCTGGACAAACTTGGGGTATATCATCCGTTAAGTCCTCGTTAAGGGAGAAAGAACTTTCCTCCAGAGGACCAACCAGATTCTTATAATAATTAGTAATGTATGATTTGAGTTTCTCATGGCCTTCAATGACCCCTTCATCTTGGATGAGAGATTGAATACGTTTTTCCGATGTCTTCCATTGGCCAAGCCATGAAAATATTGCGTATTTGAATCCCCTTCCAAAATGAATTGGGCCTTGGATCGTTGATACCATTTGAGTTCCTCTTCGCGAAGAAGACTCACCATCTGCGCATTGGATTGATTCTTAAGCTCAATCTCTTGCGTGGACAACGGTCTCACTTTCGCTACGGCCTCTAGATCATCGATCACTTTTGAAAGGCGAGCTTTCTCTTTTTTAAGAATACCAGCCATATGGGCAGCCCAACCCGAGAGATGTTTACGCATAGCGTGCATCTTGTTATTCCATCTCAAAATTGGAGTGTTGGCCCCAACTGGTCTTTCCCAAACCATCTTAACCATCTGATGAAATCCTTCTCGATGTAACCAACCTAGTTCAAATTTGAACGGACGTTTACAAACAGGTCGGGGATTCCCAGTGGTTAGGAGGATAGGAGCATGGTCAGACAGTTTTTCAATACGTTCTAGGGAACGGACGGACATCATAGGATATTGATTCTCCCATTCGGTATCCATCAACACGCGATCTAGTTTCTCTTATGTGGGTTCAGGCAAGCTGTTGGCCCAGGTAAACTGTCGACCGGACATAAACACCTCTCTTAAGTCTAGGCTATCAATGACAGCATTAAACAAGAAAGGCCAATGCCTTTGCTCTTCTCATGAGGAAATCTCAGCAAATTGAAATCCCCTCCGATTAAAATCGGATACGGTTTATCCTTTGCAAGATTTACCGACTCACGTAAAAAGTCAGCCTTAAAAGCGTCTTGGGCAGCACCATACACAGCAACCAGACTCCAAATGAAACCGCCTGGTTTGTCTGGATATCGAGTTTGATGTGGTACTCTCCATCTGAACTAGCTAAAACAGTCATGGTGTCTATGCGGACGCCAAGTAAAATGCCCCCAGACCTACCACGAGGCGGACGAGAAAACCACTGAAAGTTAATCCCGCATGACAATCGATCGAGGAAACTTTGTGAGAATTTTCGCCTACCCGTCTCCGATATAGCAATAAAATCTAAATCATAATCTCTACAACCATCGGCAATGTGAGAATGCTTAGCCAAGTCTCCAAGACCTCTGCTATTCCGAAACATGTCATTCATCGAGAAACTTTTTTAGATTTAGTATTTTTGCCGTATCTACAAGACTTATTTCCAGCACACGATCGGGAACCACGTGCAGAAGCTTTTAGATCATAAACTGAACTAAGCTCCGAGTGTTCCAGATCGACCTCTGTAATATTACCAATTATAGCCGAGAGAAGCTGACCATCTAAGATGTCATCCTCTTCATCATCGTCTACAACTGGAGTTTCAAGCCCAGTGGAGTCATTCGGCTTGGTAAGTACCCAGTGTGAGTAAAGTATAGGCTTTAGTTTTTGTAGGACAACTTCTAAAAATAAAATAAAAGAATAATGATGTCGTGGATCATATATGGTGTTAATTGGCTTGCAACATATTCACTGAGTCACATTCTACTTGGCAATGACGACTCATGGGACACATGGTTTTTCTTGTATGCGCTATCTCCACACCAACCATCCAAGTTCAGCCTATCTTTAACGGGTCATTTCATTTCAGACACTAAAAACGTCTAATTCGGATCGTTTGCGCCGACCCACGGACAGGCCAGTGTGTCATGTTTGTTTGCGGGTAGTAGCGGTTCCAAGGATACCCCGCGTTTTGTGGGGCCAGCTATCCTCGCTGTTGTCAAACACTGGCCTAATGGCGGTGCCACCGTTTCCCGCCCTCACCCATCGTTGCCCGTCACCTCCTCCGGCCCACGAGCGCCATTTCCCACCTAGCTGACATTTTTCGCGCACGCCTCGTAGACGGATTTTGAACTAAACTTTTATACCTCTTTGAATTTAATTTTATTAATATTATAATATTTGTAAGTACAATTTTCTATTACGTAGAATCATAGTCAACCACAAAACAATCATTCTGAGTATTAGTTAGAATGTGTTGTCATCTATGTATAACGTACATTAGACAAAATATTTCTTAGGCTTTAAATTCTATATCTTACTAAAAATCCTCATGAATTATTTTTCGTAGTTGCACATATGTTATATAATGACATGTAGGGTTCCTGATTAGAGGATGTGCGGTTGTTGAGTAATAAAGGTTACTGCCAAAATAAATTATATGGTGATACATATGTATTTTTTAGTACTGTATGAGTATTCATCTATATATGTATAATATCATTAAATACCTTGATAGAGACATGCATGAACAAATATCTTAGTGTTAGCCCAGTATAATATTGTACAAGTATAATTATGTAAGTTTCTAGAGTTCAAACTCAATGGGCAAGTGTCCGCTTTGCAACCCTACACCCAAGTTCAGTGGAAATCAGTGACGTCGAAAACCTGCAGATCTAACATTAAGCTAGATTTAACATTTACTTAGACTCTTTAAAAAAGTTATAGTGAAGAAATTATAGCTTTGTATGATGGGTTTTGTAAGGTTAGTACTCTTAATTGGCTGGGACAAACCAATTCGATGTGCATTGATTTACAAACTGCCACAACACGGCAAATATTTTTCTTAATCTACTCAACATGAACAAACACATACCAAATATCTTATATATTACTGTGCATGTTCTTAAGTTGTAACCTACTATTTGTCCTGGTTATTTTGGACTATGAATCGAAAACCTTGACAAAATTTAGTCCAACAACAATTGATCGTGAGAGACGATATTCTCTTTGACAAAGAATGGTCATTCGCAGTGTGTGGATTTAGTCTCTCAATAACTTACAAGGGAAACAAAATAAGAGAGGGCGACTAACTAAAACAGAAATAAGAAAGGGCGCACGAGTGGAGACTGGTCAAACTGAAGTTAAATCACACTGAATCATGTTGGATCGATTTCTTCAGACCTATGGCCCTCTTCTATTTCGTTTCCACTCAAAACAATTGGTGGGCAGCTTAAATAACTCGCCATGAACAAGTCTCCTACGGGCAACTATGCCTCGTGCCTCCGGCCTTGCCGCCCCTGGGTAGGAAGCGCCGAGTTGCATCGCCGGCTTACGCTGCCGCAAGAGCGCCAGAGGCATCAGATGCCTCACCAAATCGTGGGTTCTTCAGAATACAGATCTCGTCGGTTCGACCACGTGCTCCGGCCAGCCGGCTAGCTCGCGATCGACACCTTCCTGGGCGCTCGCTGGCCGCGATGGGACTCTGTCGTCCCGGACGAGTACAGCTGAAGCCTCCGGGGAGAATGCCTCTCGCAGACGGCGTCGAGCCGCATCTGCTCGTGGCGGCAGTCCTCGCTGCAGAAAGGGGTGTCCCCTCTGTACATGAAGACGTCACAGTCGCGCGCGAGCGGCTTGGCGCACAGCGCGCACGCGTCCAGTGCGGGCATGCCGTGCTCGCCGACCGGCTCGGCGTCGAAGAAGAAGGAGCAGGCCATGGTATATGGCTTCTTCCTGGGAGGACTGGTCGCGCTTCAGCTTGAGCGAGCAGTTGCTCCGCCGGGCGCTGCTGCCTTTCGGCGTGGGGATGGATGAAGAGGTGAGTTTGGTTACTGAGCTGAGTTCTCAAGGAATCGGAAGGCTGGGTATATATGGCCGTGGATGGCAAAGCCTAGAGTAAAACCCTGGGCGAAGGAGTGGTTGGATTTGTTTATTCACGCATGGGCCACGGTGGAGTGCGGTCGTTGGTTCGACGGCCGCCGGGGGCCACGCAAGCCGGATCCACAGGCGACGATAAGAGGCGTCTCCAGCCATAGCGGCCAGACGGGACGGTGTTTTGGCGTCCGATTTTGCGGTTGTTTGGATCGCCCTACGGAGGCGTGGAGCAGGCGAGACGTCCGTGGCTTTATTTTTTCCCCAACGACGCGCATGCGACCCAAATCCCTATTTCTCTTCTCCGGCTATACTACTACTAGTTGGCAAGAACCAGCCAGCTGACCCGCGCCCGCCGTACCGCGGCTCCGGCTGACGAAGCTCCGGCGGCGTCCTGGCAGGCCACGCCCGCGGCCAGCTTCGCCCCATCCGTGGCTGTGCCCGTCCCCGCCCGTGCCGACTCGGCAAGCGCCGCCCCCGCCCATGCCCGTCCGCTTTGTGCCAGCGAGCCAGCGCATGGCGCCCCAGCCATGCCGGCTCCGTCTGTGGTCGTCGGGGCCAAGCGCCACCCCGCCCCGCCCATGCCCGCCCCGCCCCGTGCCCGGCGAGGCCTGGCGGCGCGCCGCCCATGGCACGGTGGGCGCGCCACGGACGACCGGGGGCGGCGGCCTGGCCGGGTACTCCTCCGGCTGGCACGCGAGGAGCGCGGCGGCGGAAGGAGCGCGCGGCGGCGAGCTGTGCGAGCGGAGGGGCGAGCTCGTCGAGATCGGCGCCGAGCGAGGTGCGCGGCAGCGAGGGCCAGTGCGTAGCGCGCGAGCGAGGCAGAGCGCGCGGTCGAGCCGTCGCCGGCCGTCGCGACGCGAGGCCGAGAGCGCAGCCGCGAGCGCGGTCGTCGCGGCTGCTGCCATGGGCGGCGCGAGGCGGCACCGGCATGGGCGGCGACGGAATGGAAGGAGAGAGGGGCGGCGCGGAGGGGGCTCCTGGCCGGGAGGGATCGCGCCTCGCAGCCGGCAGCGGCCAGGACGGCATGGCGGGCGGCGTGGGCAAGGCTTGGCCATGGCGGGCAGGGCGGCGCGGCCGTGGCTCGGCCATGGCGGGCTCGTCGGCATCGAGTCCGGCGGCACGAGGTCCATTTCGGCTCCGGCGACTTCCAGCAGCGATAAAAAAACGAGGCGGCGGCGTTTAGGATCTCCAGGCGAGGGCGACGGCGAAACCTAGCCGGGCGAGCTCAACTCCGGCGGACAGCCATGGAAGTATCCATGGCAAAAAGCAAACAGAGAAGACAGAGGAGAGACAAGTTATTGGGGCTTTTTTTTGTCACTGACAAATGGGCCACGAACGGACATGTGCGGATGAAAAAGCACGCCCGCGCTTGTCCGGCTCGCTCCAAAAGCATCGCAAATTTGGTCCGGTTTTGGGTCATTCCGGACGCGGCAGCTGTCCGTTTTTAATTTAGGACCGCGCGTTGGGACCAGGTTTTACCCAAACGGACGAAAGTGGAGTCCGTTTTTGCGTTTGGGTCTCCGCGTTGGAGATGCCCTAACGACACGGTCCGAGCTCGGCTCTCCGAAAGAAACTTGGAAGAGAGGACTTCTCTTGAAGACGTCCCTGAAGCGAAAATCCAACAGTTCATATACGTGGGCGTTCCCGTCTTATCCAGGACGGTCCACCAGACCATTAGACTAGTCATAGTGGGAAATAACATAGAGTAGTAACATCAAAGTAGTATCATATATATCTTCATTAATTAGCTTATAAACTCATTGTATCTTGAGAAGTGTGATGTTACAGTAACTAGCTATATTACTCCATCCTCTTCTCTTCTCATTAACTCACTGCCACATAAACAAATTTGCTGAGTTGGACACTTAGTTACTAGTGAAGTTACTCCCACTATGAGTAGTCTTATGCTCTAAGATTGGAGCCAACATTTTTGGCGAAAACAGCCTCCAACCTATTCCATGCACATTGTAAATATCACCTCTAAGTTACTGCTTTCCCATTCTGAGATCCTCCACCTCTCTCGCTCTCGTCAATAAGAAAGTTTAGCTGTACAGTGTACTGTGTACTTCATCTGAACCATTCGAGAACAAACTAATTAAACAAGATTATGTTATCGGTTTTGTTCTCGTTGCCGCTTTAGCCTATCGGAGGAAAGGAAAAGAACCAGACGGAAGTGTAACTATGATCAATTACAATGGAATTTGTACTAACCCATATTCTGATTTCAAAAAAAAATCCGAATCTGACCATTCATACAACAAAAATCCGGATCAGACCAAGAACACGACAGATTGGAAACAAATCCATCTTGGAAGTATCAAAATCAAACAGAACCAAATCAGATCTTGGAAAATATGAATGTAATCTTGAAGCAATTGCCACCTTAGGATATGCCAGGGACACCCACCTATGGGTAGAAAAACAGCGTTGCCCCTGAAGGAAACCGGGTGCTAGCTAGGCTGCTACCGCGCGCTAGCCCTGGTATACGGGAACCGGAAATACCGTGATGATCCTCTTTGGGAGTGAGCAAAAGAAAGCTGTAAGATTCGCGTCAATAATTAACGCACAAGCATGAGCATCCACTGTGCAGCTTGTCGGAAACGAGGGCATCAAATCTACGCTAGCTCCGCCTTAAACTAATGAGAACGTATTAGAGGACGATAACTGGGGCTACAAAGCCACTAGCGAACATGGTTAGGCAGACAAATAATAGAGATCAAGAGGGAGAGAGAGCAAATGCATGGGCACTTGATAACATCATACAGTACGTGGCGTCCTTTACATAAGAAGAAGATGACGAAACGGTGCTTTTACCGGTCGGTGCTCCATGGGGTGTATCTTGGAGTAGTGTTGTGCATGGGCGCCACGATGCTTGACAACGGGAGGTCGGCATCCGGCATGAATGCAGATCTTGTCTACCCATTCACGGATTCACCTGCAAACACAAGCAACCCGTGCATCTGAGCCACTGGGGTCTGGAGATGTTGGCATGCTGATGCAAACTTTATGGAGAAGCTGCAGCTTGTGTGTTGTTTTACCGAGAGGCTGCCAGGTTTCACCTGGGTTTCCGTGCACGTTTCGGAGCAAGGGTGGATGCATCTCGCAAGATGCAATCTCGTACACCTACACGCTTGAAAATCCGACGGGGGGTTTGTTGGGAGGTGACGTGCTTGTCGGAATATACTACGGGAAAATAGCATCTTCTATCGAGTGGCACGAATGACAGCCATGAAGGCTTCGTTCTAGGGGGCAACATTTCTCGAGATCTGTATCAAGTTTGTTATATGTGGCTTAACACTGAAGCATTGCTCGTAATCATGGGAGCCTGCAACTAATCTCATGAGAAAGATACTCCTACTGCAAGATCCAAATTCTACCGGCGAGACTAGTGGCTACAGCACTAACCTACTAAAACTTGTTTGAGACACAGTGACAAATGGTGACACGTACTGTACGGCGGAAAATTATTGCAAGCTATCTTTGCAATGACTCGAGTCTTGATTAGTGTTAATTGCGCAGTGGGGAGAGAGTACTAATAAAACGCTGGCTTTTGTTTGTCGTGGACGGCGACGACACGACGTGTTGCGCACGCAGTGAGTCACCGCCTGCTTGGTGATGATCGGGCACATCCTCTGTTCTACGTCCACATCTTCCAGCCAAGCCATCGTACGTCTGCTGGCTGCCAAAATTTTCCATCAGTAACTTGGTGATGACGAGTGACACGTCCTGCACACAAACGGTACGAAACATGAAATACTCAAACCGTCTATCATTTGGAGTTTGATTATTGATTTATTTCTACCTGGATAGCATCCCAACAATTCTTTTGGGCAGTCAACCAGACGCACGAGCTGTTATCATGCACCAGCAAGGCAGCAACCCTCTGTCCCTCTCCTCTCCTTGTTTTGCATGAGAGGTTTCGGTTGTGTTGTGCTGAGTATTA